>NC_088888.1:70744550-71053925 GCF_037157495.1 Lathamus discolor | reverse complement strand
AAAACTTAAACAGGGGAAGTTCAGATTGGATATAAGGAGGAAATTCTTTCCTGTGAGGGTGGTGAGACACTGGAATGGGTTTTCCAGGGAGGTTGTGAATGCCCCATCCCTGGCGGTGTTCAAAGCCAGGTTGGACGAAGCCTTGGGTGAGATGGTTTAGTGTGAGGTGTTCCTGCCCATGGCAGGGGGGTTGGAACTAGATGATCTTGAGGTCCTTTCCAACCCTAACTATTCTATGATTCTATGATTCTATGACATGTCATTTTTCGCTTGCCCCCATCTTTCTAAACCACTCCCCAGCCTTTTCTTTCCTCAGAATACCATCCAGTAAAATTGATTTTATCCCTTTAATAGCTTCTTTTTTGTTGGAGTTTTTTTTTTTCCTCTTTTCTGTAGAGGAAGGCAGCTATAAAAGCTGATTGGCTCCCAGTTAACATACCCTGTAGGTTAGCAGGGTGATAAGAATCGTCCCTATCTTTGTAGGTTTGGCAGAAACAGGAAATTTTCATTTGAAAAGAAAATGCACTTCAGATAAAAAGACTGAGAAGTTTTAAGGGCTATTAACTGTGTTTACTTCCTTGTCAGTCCCATTAAAAGTGATAAAAACTCTTTCTGTTCCAAATTCCAGAATTCAACCATAAGTCTGTATGTATGCTGGGGTGGGTATACATGTGCGTATGTTTATAGAATTATTTTTTCCATGCAGGTCAGCCTACAGCTTTGGGGGTGCTTGCATGCTTCTGCTTGGCAGCTGACCCACATGGAGACCTACACAACTGGGGTGGTGATGGTTGTGAACTATGAGCCAGGGTCAGACAGAAGGGGTTTTCCTTGAAGCTGGGGGTGCTCCTGGACATTAGCTACTAGGGCTTAGAAATGTGTAGATGTTTATTAATTGTCTGTAAGTGTCTGGTATCATCATTTATCTGTTGTATTGACAATATTGACCCTGAATATATAGTGCACTGATTGCTGCTGAATTATGCCATTAAGAAGTCAATAAAATGCTTTGATCATTATTTGAATTAAACCATATGAACTGAGATGTTTTTCTCCCTGCAGCAATAGCCACTGCAAGATGATGTTCGCCAAAGCAGCAGCTGGAGAAGAAACTCATCACAGAGGTTGAGTTACAAGCAGAAAACCTTTGACTCTGCTCTGGCATGCTTCAGAAGCCAGAATATGCGCTGCCCCCATGACAGGTGCAGCCAAGCCCCTGCCGAAGAATATGGCTTCTCCAAAAATGCTGATTTGCCCTTTTCCCCCACATTTGCTTCTTGTGTCTCTAGCACCAGCATCCTTCTGCATGATGCCCTGAGAGATGTGCACATTTCCTGTTTCCATTTGGCGAACTGATTTGCATTGCTCCAAGCCTGTTTGTGTTGGAGTTCCTAATCCCCATTCAGAAGTTTCTGATGTGTGATTTAGGGGAATATTTCAGTAGTCAATTGCAATTTTATTAGCTTACTAAATCTGACTTCTGAGAGATAGTGGTGTGCAGGTCATAGGAAATGGAATAAACCATAACCTAAGAGCAGCTGCTGTTCAGGTAAGGTTTGGGTTTCAGGTCAGCCTGAAACCTTTAAAGACTCTCTAGGCTATAAAGTTTTTTGAGGCTAGCAAAGGATTTTCATCTTGTAAAGACATCACATACCCATTTTTCTTACAATCACACGTCTACCAAGAGCTCTGTGGTCATCTTTGTTTCTGGAAATTGAACCTGTGGCCTTTCATCCAGCTTACTAGAAGCTGTGAGCTGTAATACTATAAATTGTGTGTTCATTTTTCTAGCCCAGCTCTTATTTAAGGAAATTTTGAGCCCTTGCTTTTGTGAGAAGTGGTGTAAAATCCTGACTTTCTGATATTTTGATTCCAAGGAAGAAAAATCCATGTTGATTACACTCTGCCGCCAAATGTTATACAGCAGATCCCCAGCATCCTATGGTGTAATTCCTGCATTATATCTAAAGATGTAGTCAAAAACCAAGAGAACAGACTTCCATAGTCTTAAGTGGAAAACTAAAAGAATGAAAGAAAAGGCTTTACTTTGTAAAGACAGAGGTAGAAAGATTGAGTGCTATCTTTGTAAAATGACAGCTTCTAGAAAGTTTAAACCAAGCAATGTAGCAGGCAAGGGGCAGCCTTTCTCAAGCCTTACTCGGAAAGCAAGGTGAAACCTTAGCCAAAACATTCAACATGATGATGAGGAATAAAAGCCGCTTTGTGGGACACAAAATAAATGAAAGAACGTTGATACAATACATGGTGAAACATCTTCACCTACCTTTTAGTATATAATATACCCCATGCGCTTATATACTCTGTTTGCTCTGGGTTTGTTATTGGCTGAATTATGAGGGGAAAATAAGTTGTTTTTTATGCTGTTGGTATCTCATTTTTCTGGTCCTTGTGTTGTATTTGAACATTTCAGCTGTTCTTATTTTGGTGGATAATGATTTCAAGAGTGACAGGAATACACAGTGGGATGGACTTTTTTTCCTCTTCACTGAAAAATCAAAACAAACCCAGTGTGACTTCAACATTTTCTTCTTCATTGCTCTGGGAGACAGCCAAACCTTACCTACGGATGCTATTGATGAGATTCATATATCGTAATCAAAAAGGGAAAGAATGTTTTTAGTAACACATTGTGAAATACCAGGATAAACAAAGAAAGTATTAAAAGACTTATTAAAACATTTGTAGTACCGATAAAAAGCAAACGCCATTTAACCTTCCTCTGACAGTCAGAAAACTGTTCTGCCTGTTCTGTTTACTGGAAGCTTACTACAGGTAACCAATGACACAAAATGCTGGTCTAGCTACTCAGAATGCAATTTTATAATACTATCAATAGCAGAAACTTTATGTTCCTTTGAGATCCAAGTTTCTTCTGGACAAAGGATATAGGCTAGATCCAAATAAAGACAAAGGACTTCTGGCACTTTAATCCAAACCTACAGACTTTTTCTCCATTTCCCTTGCACCATTTCCAAACTGACCTAAAAATTCTCTTTTATGTCTCGAGTTTCTGCAGCTGCTCCTTTCGCTACCCACACTGCATGGCTAGGAATGAAGCATTGAGTTAGGTCAGTCGATGTGTCAAAGCAATGTACATGCTCGCTTTTTAGAAAGAATTCCTGATCCTTAGGCATAAGAGGTGATGGGTATAAAACAAATTATTGCCACAGCTGGTGATGTTCTGTGCTTTTCTCCAGCATCAAGAGATTCAGGGACTTACACAAAATATTTGTGTGCCCCTAAACAGAAAAGTCATTAGGACATGCCAGGCCCGTATTGCCTGTCTCTCCTTTTTTTTACCAGCACCTCTGGGCAGCAAGCAATGCAGGGGAGGCTCTATTTGAGGTTATGATCCTTAAATTTAGATATCCACATAGAGATATCCATATACGTTAGGTGCTTACATTTCCACTGCTGTCAGTGGAGTTGGAGAGCAATTGAGCTGGCCTGTCCCTGAGTGCCCTCTTTAGGGTAAGCTTTACTTCTCTAGGTTTCCTTAGCTGCTGCCAGCAGATATGATTGCATGGGATGTCTGCAACCTTGAGCACCAGAAGAAAGACCACAGGAGCTTCATGGTTACAGCATTTGCCTGGAAAGATGGAGTTCCCAGTTTTATTCCTTTTCTGTTTCTGAATCAAGCACTGTTCAGTGTGAGAAACATAGAATCATAGAATAGTTAGGGTTGGAAAGGACCTCAAGATCATCTAGTTCCAACCCCCCTGCCATGGGCAGGAACACCTCACACTAAACCATCCCACACAAGGCTTCGTCCAACCTGGCTTTGAACACCGCCAGGGATGGGGCATTCACAACCTCCCTGGAAAACCCATTCCAGTGTCTCACCACCCTAACAGGAAAGAATTTCCCCCTTATATCCAATCTAAACTTCCCCTGTTTAAGTTTTAACCCGTTACCCCTTGTCCTGTCACTACAGTCCCTATGAAGAGTCCCTCCCCAGCATCCCCATGCTTCCCTGCTCTTAGAAGGATGCTCTCAGATGAAAGAAACCAGGCTCCTTTTGTGTCTTCTTTCGTGCCAGTTTTCTCCAGTGCTGTGTCTGATCTCTTTCTTGGTGGTTATTAGCTGGTATGACTAGGATTCATCTTACATAGCTCTTTCATTCTGCATTTCTTCCCGAAATAAATTTATAAGCAATCAAATGTCTCCTATCTGGTAAAAGCAAAATATTTTTCACTTTAAGTGAAAGTTGCAGACATTTATGAACAGGTCATGGTTTCTAAATCAATTCATTTCAGTACTGGAACAGTCCCTGAGAGACCTCTGTCTCTTGCAGACAGAACTGTAACTTCATAGTGGTAACTCCATTGTGAAATAGAGTTTTCCAGAATGAAACTGTTGAATTCAGTCTTTGTTTTAGACCACAAGAATCCTATTTCATGCATTAAATGCCAAGGAGCTTAATTATTTATTACTTTATAGTTTAAACTGGAAAATTGCCCAGATTACTTATCTGTTCTCAAATACTTGAACAAGTGAGGAAAGCAAGGGATATTTATTAGAATGAGTAAATAACCAGTGAATGGAGGGTTCTTTCTCAAAAAAGTGTGGTCAATATTCTAAATCACTCTGATACTTTAGCTGGTATGTGTTATTTCTAACGCACTCATGTCAGACAGAAATATAGCAAGGATACTCCAGTGGTTGCTAAAGCGTAGCTTACTGCTGTATCCATGTTAATTTCTACTGAGCAGGTAAAGAGTAGACAAAACCAGAGAGGCTTGGGAAAAAGAAGTTTTCAGTTAGTATTGTTAATTTGAATGTTTCTTAGTTTTACTAGAGTCAATAAAAATTCTCACCATATTATAGCTTAATCTAGTCAAACCTTAGAAAATTCAACAGTTTTGCAGTTTTTGTCTGGTTTTGCATAAAGATAATTGTTTGTTTGTACGTTCTTTTTTTTTCTTTGCCATTTTTCTTTGCCAGGAGTGCTGACAAAAAGGAAATAACTTGCATTAAGGAAATGATCTTTTAAAACACCTATCTCATTCAAATTACAACAAGGAAGAGGTAGTTTAGCTAACATAAAAGATGTAAAATACAGCTCCTTCTGTGGGAATGTCAGCTTATTTTGGCATGTTCAGGGTTCATATGAAAAGCTATTTTAATTCCTAATTGTGTGTCTACAGAAACCCAGCTGTGAGAGAAGTGCCGACTCATTGTACGTAGTTTATGGCTGATCTGTGCAAACACATCTGCATTCTGAGGGGGACAAATATCAAGTTTAACAGAGACTGGGGTTGTTTCCAACCAGTACCAACTCTCATTATCAGTAGGCTTTTTTCTTTGCTTTTCATCCACAAGGATTTTACTGTTTGGAAAAGTACAACTGTCTGTCTCAGTGTGTCCTTCATCTAACTGCTTCTCTATTCTAACTGCCTCTTATTATAGAATAATGTTTCAGACTTTATCCAGAGACTCAAATGGAAGCTCATATTGAGCCTAAATTTGCAAGATCCTTACAGACCAAGGGACTTGCTTGTTTTACAGACCTCTTCCAGAATGCTTTCAGCTGTTAAAAACCAGCCACAATGGTAAATACCTGTGATTAGCAGTTTGACGGGACTTTTTCAAAACATATCAAAACACAAGAACACTAATGATTCAGCAAATGACCAGCATGGTTCTAAGAATTATAATAGTCGATAATAATCAGACTGATAGATTCACCATCATGAATTGATTAGCCTCTTTCAGTGACCAGAAATAGCAATAGTATCTACTGTATAACAGAGAAAGATTAGACAAAATGTGTCTGCTTTGGAGGACTTAAAAAAAATCTTTTATCCTCTGTTCACTGTGAATAATATTAGGGTCATGGTGATTACAAATAATCCATCCACCTGCCTTTGAAGAACCAAGTCCTTGAAGGATTTGATTCCCCCAGAAGTGTGAGGACATTTGTGCCTGATTGAATGAATGCAATGTTGCCTATTATTCAAAGATTATTTCCCTTTCCCATAGAAAAGATGTAATAGCTAGGCAGTCGACAAGGATTTACGAAGTTATTAGTAACAGCACAAAGTCTCCCTGACCTACAGATAGGCAGCAATTCAGTTTTTACTTACATGCTTACAGCAAAAAATATTACCAACACCTGAAAGTTGCCCCAGCCTTTACATATTTCCCTTTCTGGTATTTCTCTGGACTCCCTCTCACCCTAGTATTTCATCTTCCTGCCAGCCTTAAGATTTCTTTGTTTTAATTAGGTTTGCCTTCTTTCTAAGTTATGCCATTACCTTTTATCTCATGGGTTGATCCGAATTCTCTTTGCCCCTTGATTCTAGACAGCATAGTAAAGGGAAAGACAAATTCCCTTAAATCAGGTTTTGTTGCGTTGGCATGTGATATAGTCCTTTGTTGGGAGAAGTGCCTCAGGAGCCTAAGGACACTGATTAAGGATATGATGGAGCTCATCTAACTGAGAGATGCTGACAGGGTGCTGGCAAGCCTGTCTCCCTTTACACCCCACTTTAGCTTTTACATCCCACCCACAGACTGATCTTTTTCTGACTCTACCATGAGTTGGTTCACCAACAAATTGGAAAACAAACTGGCAAAACCACTGAATATTTTTCTGTGTTTTAGCACTCATTATGAGGTTACACAAGAGCGGAGAGAGGGAGATATTGGGAGCGGGCTACCAGGAGCATCCCAGGAGTGGAAACACTTCACCACCGGATGGGCTCAGCCACCTTTGTACTTTGCCCAGTCCCTTTGGCTTTAGAATAATAAAACATCATGCGTTAATAAAGTATGTATTAACAGGGATTTTGCAAAGGATTTGATATATGATTAAACAATTTCATTGAACTATTGTATTAAGCTATTCTACAATGCTTAGGTTTCATTTGAAATTATGGCATCTAGTTACATCTTGTATATGATGTCTGTGAGATAACTTTCATAGGAGTTTATAGAAGTTCCTAGACTTTACTGCAATACTCAATGCCTCACAGATATACTCGGGAGTTTCCTGGATCAGCTTTATAATGCTCATTGAACCAAAATCATGGAAAATATCATCCACTTTCAAATCAAATTATTCCTTCTCCCCACTTCAAAATATCAAATACTCAAAATGGAATCAGCACGTCAAGCTTGAAATTAAATTTTGATTTACATTTTTTTTTCAGCGAGCATCAGTCTTCATTAATGAAAAACAATACATCTAAATCCTCCTTTCTTTTCTTATATAAGTAATCTTATTATGGACACACCTGGAATGATTTACCTTGATTTCCAAAGACCCTGAATCAGTTTCAAAATTGATTTTTATTTTGTTTAGTTATTTTCTTCAGATAGTTTTTTCTGCAAGATCTTTTGGATTGAGCAAGTATTGGAGCTTTCAGTCATAAAAAATAAGTGACATATATTTCTAATCAGTTCATCATGCGGTATTTACTCCTAAACGAAAGAAAACTTCAGCCCAGCTTTAAGGAACAGACCAAAGAACACTACAGAGTACTTGGCAATCTATAATGTTTACCTGTAAAAAACATTTATATTGCTTTCCAAATTGCTTGAGTATGCAAAATGCAGTGATGAAATTTCTCGTGTTTCTGCTCCTATGCTGGTCAAGAACTGAAAGAGGCACCTTGACATTCTCAAGGTTTCCAAACAGCAACTTTAGGCTCACTACAGTTATTAATAATGAAATTACTTTTGATTTATAAGTGTTCCAAAGCTGAGTTGGCCTTACCGGTCTTGGAAGATTTGTTCCTGACTTCTGTTTTTGTGAGTAAGAGACAAACAAATTCAATCAATTTTGTTGTTTTTTACTCTTCCTGCTTTATAGAGTCTATACATTTTTTTTTTTCCTGCTTGTGTACAGAAGATTAGAGAGCTGTTCAAAGACAGAAAATGTTTCCAGAAGAGTCTCAGGCAGAGAAGAAAATAAGAAATATCAGAAATTATACAATGTCAGCGTGATCATTTCATACCATCGCTCCAGACTTCACTGCACTTCCAGGCGCTTTTACAACTGTGCCAACTGACAGCATTTTAATGCAGTTACAGATTACTTATTGGACTTCCACTAGTCCTGTAAGAGAGTAAGTAGGAAGAAAAAGATAAAGTTTTATCCAGTTTTTTACAGTTGTGGGCCCTTGCAAACCTCAGGAAGTTCAACAAGGCCAAGTGCAAGGTATCCTGCACCTGGGTTGGGGAAATCCCACACACAGATGAAGGCTGAGTGGAGGATTGGGAGCAGCTTTGAAGAGAAAGACTTGGGGGCCTTGGTTGATGAGCTCAACATGACTCGGCAATGTGCATCCAGAAAGCCAGCCATATCCTGGACTGCATCAAAAGGAGTGTGGCCAGCAGGTTGAGGGTGGTGATTCTGCCCCACTACTCTGTTCTTGAGAGACCCCACCTGGAGTACTGTGTTCAGCTGTGGGGCCCCAGACATAAGAAGGACATGGGCCTCTTGGAATGAGTCCAGAAGAGGGCCACAAAGATAATCAGAAGGTTGGTGCACTTCTCCTGTACAGACAAGCTGAAAGAGTGAGGCTTGTTCAGCCTGGAGAAAAGAACAATTCAGGAAGAACTTACCTACAAGAAAGCAGGAGAAGGACTTTTTACAATGTCATGTAGTGATAACACAAGGAGGAATGGCTTTAAACAGAGGGTAGATTTAGATTAGATATAAGGAAGTTCTTCACTATGAGGTTGGTGAGACACTGGAACAAGCCGCCCAGTGAAGCTGTGGCTGCCCCATCCCTGGCAGTGCTCAAGGCCAGTTTGGACAGGGCTTTGAGCAACCTGGTCTAGTGGAAGGTGTCCCTGCCTATGGTGGGGTATTGGAACTACATGAACTTTAAGGTCGTTTCCAACCCAAAGCATTCTATGATTCTATGATATTAAAAAATCATTCATTTTCACAGCAGGTATTCTTTCAAGATATAATGTTACCAAGGAAGAAGTATTTTATTTCCAAGGGAGCCACTGTGTGTAGAAAGCAGCTATTGAAGCACTTTTGTCCTTTCAGTCTTACAGTGAATATGCCTACGCATTTTGCTGCATACAGGTGACAATGTATAAGATATGATTTGGTGGTAATTCTTCCTAAAATGAAAGTCTTGCGCTTCTACAATTTGCTTAATTGTTACACCCTTATGAGGCACTGGCAGTTACACAGGTTGTAGGCCTGGATCTGAAGGTCACAGTTGACAGCTGGATACTCACTACTTTCATCCTCAACTGCAAATTATTGCTTTACTGCCATTTGTACCTTTGAAAAGGTTCCCTTTAAGTGTTTGCTGAATTAGAGCCTGTGTGGTCTAGCTCACTTCATACTGTACAGGCTGAAGTCTATAGCCAAAGACTTTGTAAGATTAAGAAAACAACTGTTTCCTGATACGCCAGCTCTTTTTCGTTGCTGTCTGTAACTCTTAGTGAAGATACTGAAATGTTACTCTGTTCAAAGAGATAACAGAGACTAAAAATGCTATAATATGAAATAAAACATTGCAGGACAGTGCAAGGATACATGCGATCATACTACTCAAGGGGAATATCAAGGAACAGAAAACAGTTTACCAGCATCAAAGAAGTCTTAGTGTTTTGATAGTCTTGTTAAGGAAAGTAAACAGAAATCATTAGTCAGTTGTCAGCGACTGATCTTTGTCAATTACAAAAACGAGGAGAGGTAGAACATCACTGCAATGAGCAACAGTTGAGGCCAAAGGGTTGCAGGAAATCTTTTTTCTCTCCAAAAGCTTAAGGACAGTGTTGGCAACTAAAATTAATGACAATAAAATATTTTTTTCATTTCAATCAATGTTACTAGCCTACCTAATAGTGTTCCTCATGAAGATTTTTGATATCTGAATATTTCTCGTGGTCTCTAGACTGTGCATCAACAAAGGGCTCCAAAAAATGGCAAGATTACAAGACAGGGAGGATAGTTCATCCTGTGAAGCATGCAGTTTGAAAACTTGCTAAAATTCTGCTTACAAGTTTTATCAAAGCGGTACTTATGTTTATTCACCCAAGAGGGTGTGTGGCATCTCTCCCGTAGTGCTGCTGCTTTTTCCCTGACCTTATCCTAAAGAGACCATTTCAAAGTGTGACAGTTGGGAGATTTGCTCCTCCTGCAGAGGACTCAGTCCTCCTGCAGAGTCTGTTAAGCCACTGTCACTTTTGATGCAGTACACTGTATGGATGGTTTTTCTTCAAGGAAACAGGTTGGAGTCACCAAATTCCATGTAGATCCCCAAATAAAGTCCACAGATACTAAAGTCAAACACAAAAAAAAAAACATATTTATTCAGATATCGCCTTATCCTGGATGTATCTATACCCCATATGTTACCCTGCTTTTTCACTTTTAGGTGTCCCAAGCAACACTGACATGACTTTGAGTAGGTTTATTCTACCTCAGCTTGAACAACTCAGCCAAACTCAGCCACTGCCATAGGCCAAGCTATAGCAGAACTGACAAACTTTGTGGATTTGTCCTGATAATTTGCCCTTTGAGAATGACTGTTAGTTTGAGCTCCTCACACAAGATAGTAGTCACGCTGTGAATGTTAAACTTTCTGGGATCTCAAATTTCCTGTCTAACTGTATGAATCTTGGTTTGTAGTGCAGAACTGTGGATTCCCCCTGAACATATATCTGTTAAACAAGAGAGGTAATGCAAATTTTCACTCTGTTTCTACTACCTGGCATGATCTCATGCAATTTTCCAGGCAAACAACCTATAGCAACACCTGCTCATGTCATACTCGTGCCAGAGACCTGCTTTTAAAAGGTATGTTCATACCCACACAGCAGAACTAGTGGCTATCAAAGTCCCAGTGCACTATATCCTAGTGCCTGAGCATCAAGGTAAACATGACTATGTGTAAATCTTCAGGCATAAAAGCAGCACGAAGTTCTTCTGTGCTGTTAAGACTGGGCATGCCTAAGGACACACCGAAAAAAACTCTGAATTGGAAATAAGCAGTAAATTACTTGGTAAAAATATAGCACCTTCCCAATAAAGCTCTGCAATATTAAGGTGTGAATTTTCTGCTTTAGGGATTTAGGCATATGATGTTTACCTGTTCTTTGTATAGCAAAGTCTATTGTGGAGCTACTGCTTTATCCCTTTTAAAGCCTTAATACAGAAAATATGGTTTTTACAATGAAGCCAGTACCTGGAGAAGCAAAAGTTACCCTCTCTGTACAGCATCAAAGAAGGACAGAAAAGGCCATATCTTGCCTTCCATTTTCTTTGCAGTCTGGACATACATTCTTATGATATGAACATCTTGTGTGCAGCAAAGGATCTGAGTTTATCTGAATCTCCGATATCCTAATTTGAGGGAATTAATCTTGCTAATATTACACAGTATCCTCGCCTGGACATTAACTTTTTCAGGAAAATGCCTGCACAATTCGTTCTTCTTTTGTACAAACCAGAACATATAGGTTGTAAATAATGAATAGACAATAGCTGAACAGCATTTTACACATTTATACCCATTCTTGTAATTCAAAGCATTGTAATTGTGTCTTTTCAAACTCAAGAAAACTGTGGAGAAGGTAATAAGAAACTGTATCACTGTAGTTCCTCATTGTATAAGAATCAAGGACATAAAAAGAAAGATCAGGTAATTGCACCAAAATGATTGTCTCATCAATGCCTCATATATAAAAACTTTCAGTTAAAGTGATGAAAATGACACAGCACATAAGAAGGTAATGGCATGTAGCACAGAAAAGAAGTACTCTTTCACAACCATAACTGCAGCAGCATCTTGCAACAAAATTGCTATTTTATAAGTGTTATTTTATTCAATAAAAACAACAGGAAAATCAAACTAGTTCTAAATGTCACTCAGCATATAACTGTACTGAAAACCACAGTGTAAAAAGTCAAGAATGTGCTCCTGTCTGTCACTAGCTTGAACCTAAGTGCCAAGGGGGGAATCAACTTCACATAAAGACACTGTCATCAAGATACCTTTATGTAGGTACCTATATATGAGCTAAACCTTTAAGACCCCCACTGGCAGTCAAAGGAATCAGAGTGACTCAACTAATGCTTCAATAGACACCAGCTGATTTGACCAACTGATTTGCTGCCTTAACTATATTGACAAAGAACTACATTTAGTTGCCTAAATATAACTCTCATTCTGGTTTGGGTGCAGATCTGCTTACCCTTCCAAAGTGTACAGGTCTTTGTTCATCCCACACAAAAGGTTTAGGTACTTCAGGATGTTTCAAATGGCACAGAGTCACCATATTAAAAGAACTGCATTTGTTTCTTACGTCTTCATTAACTGAAATAGGAATCATGTTTTATTCAGTTTAATGTTTGTGCTTCATTTTGTTCAGCTAGGTCTTTTTCCACTAATTATATTAGTGACTTTGGCAATTGGTTAGGTTTTTCCTTTAGGCACCAAATATTTAGACAAGACAAAGTCACATAAATATGTCCACCAGATTTTATACTTACAATGGTTAATTTTAATGCAAAGAGCATTAAAAGTAATTTATTTTATGCCACTTCTTACTAATGCAAGTACGTGAATACATAATAGATATAAAAGCAATGGAGATACTCCTTGAAGAAAAGCTCAGTATTAAATCCATATTTCATCTTGGAAGAATAAAAAACTATGAATCATGCAGCAGAACTACATTATGACTCCTCCGAAGGATATGGACATTACATTCATTGTACACATTCACTTCCTTTCCTTTGTTTTATTCATCACATCTTTTTGACAGAGACAAATTACAAATTGTATCAAATCAGTGCTGACATCTGACTATTCTGGGGTCTGCATCAGTAATACAAGACAAATTCTCATCTGGGAATCACTGAGAGCATCTGGCAGAAATCATAGAATCATAGAATAGTTAGGGTTGGAAAGGACCTTAAGATCATCTAATTCCAACCCCCCTGCAATGGGCAGGGACACCTCACACTAAACCATCTCACCAAAGGCTCTGTCCAACCTGACCTTGAACACCACCAGGGACAGAGCATTCACAACCTCCCTGGGCACCCCATTCCAGTGCCTCACCACCCTTACAGTAAAGAACTCCTTCCTTATATCCAAACTTCCCCTGTTTAAGTTTTAACCCATTACCCCTTGTCCAATCACTACTGTCACTAGCGAATAGTCCATCCCAGCACCCTTATAGGCCCCCTTCAGGTACTGGAAGGCTGCTATGAAGTCTCTACGCAGCCTTCTCTTCTCCAGGCTGAACAGCCCCAACTTTCTCAGCCTGTCTTCATACGGGAGGTGCTCCAGTCCCCTGATCATCCTCGTGACCCTCCTATGGACATGTTCCAACAGTTCCATGTCCTTTTTATGTTGAGGACACCAGAACTGCACACAATACTCCAGGTGAGGTCTCACAAGAACAGAGTAGAGGGGCAGGATCACCTCCTTCGACCTGCTGGTCACGCTCCTTTTGATGCAGCCCAGGATACGGTTGGCTTTCTGGGCTGCGAGTGCACACGGAAGCTGGCTCATGTTCATTTTCTTATCTACCAACACCCCCAAGTCCTTCTCCGCAGGGCCGCTCTGAATCTCTTCTCTGCCCAGTCTGTAGCTGTGCCTGGGATTGCTCCGACCCAGGTGTAGGACCTTACACTTGTCATGGTTGAACTTCATGAGGTTGGCATCAGCCCACCTCACACGCGTGTCAAGGTCCCTCTGGATGGCATCCCTTCCCTCCAGTGTATCAACCGGACCACACAGCTTGGTGTCATCAGCAAACTTGCTGAGGGCGCACTCAATCCCACTGTCCATGTCAGCGACAGATATGTTGAACAAGACCGGCCCCAACACCGATTCCTGAGGGACACCACTCGTCACTGGTCTCCAGCCGGACATTGAGCCATTGACCACAACTCTTTGTGTGCGGCCATCCAGCCAATTTAGAGACAAGGATGTCGTGTGGGACAGTGTCAAACGCTTTGCACAAGTCCAGGTAGATGACGTCAGCTGCTTTACCCCTGTCCATCAGTTCCATAGCCCCATCATAGAAGGCCACCAGATTGGCCAGGCAGGATTTCCCCTTAGTGAAGCCATGCCGGCTGTCACCATCACGCCTTGTTGTTTTCCATGTGCCTTAGCATGCCTCCCAGGAGAATGTGCTCCAAGATTTTACCAGGCACAGAGGTGAGACTGACTGGTCTGTAATTCCCCGGGTCTTCCATTTTCCCCTTCTTGAAAATGGGGGTTATATTTCCCTTTTTCCAGTCTTTGGGAACTTCACCTGACTGCCATGATTTTTCAAATATGATGGCCAGTGGCTTAGCAACTTCATTCGCCAGCTCTTCCAGGATCCTTGGATGGATTTCATCAGGTCCCATGGACGGACTTGTGCATGTTCAGATTTTTAAGATGGTCTCGAACCAGATACTTTCCTACAGTGGGCCCAAGGTCTTCATTCTCACAGTCCCTGCGTCTGCCTTCCAAGACTTGGGTGGTGCAGTCAGAGCCTTTGCCAATGAAGACTGATGCAAAGAAGTCATTAAGAACCTCAGCCTTCTCCAAATCTAGGGTAGCCAGGTCTCTCGATAGCTTCCGGAGAGGGCCCACACTATCCCTAGTCTGTCTTTTATTTGCAATGTGACGATAGAATCCCTTCCTGATATCTTTCACATCCCTAGCCAAGTTTAATTCTAACTGAGCCTTAGCTTTCCTAACCTGGTTCCTAGCTTCCCAGACAATATCCCTGTATTCTTCCCAGGCTGCCTGTCCTTGCTTCCATCTTTTATAAGCCTTTTTTTTCCCTCTGAGTTTCCTCAGCAGCTCATTATCCGTCCATGGAGGTCTCCTGGCCTTTCCATTGTATTGATGTATGAACTTGATTTTAGATTGCAATATTAGTAACAGGTGTATTCAGTTCAGAACCTTGATTCTCCCTAACCTGAGGATGCAGCCAAGGCCTCTCCAGGACTCTGGCTCACTTTCATAGTACAGTTTCGGCTTGCACTATAAGCTGCAGCGATTCAGAAATGAGCAAGAGGAAAAATGGTATGGTAACTTCTTTCCTTGCAGTAGCTGTGACCTCACAGACTGATCACACTGATAATTAAGATACTTGAGTTGCCTTGAACTATCCATGTGAGCTGCCCTTCCCTACTGTGTCATACCTTGAGACCTGCACAGAGGCCAGACACCTTCTGTTTCTTAGTTTTTAAGCAGGAATTGGCTAGGAGTCAGTCTGCTGGTCTCCATCCTTTCTGAGCTGTTTGCAGGGGACATACTGGAGGGACATGTGTTAGAGAAAGACTAAAAGGCAGGGAAAAAAGGATAGTGTTAGCTGACATTTACACAGCTTAATATATTTTGAGCACCCTAAATGTACTTGAAAGGCAAAGAGAAACAGTAATTCTTACATGCTTTGCCTGTTAGAGTTTGAATAATTACCTATAAATGCACTTTTACTGTTGAGCTGCTAGGTACTGACATATATTCAATTTCTGTAGATACTCAGACATCACTGTGGCTTTAGAAAACTCAGGGAATTTTTTTCAGATTCTCTGTGCTTTCTAATGAATGGAAATATGGTGGTATAATCACATCTCATCAGTTATAACATTAACCTTTACCAAGAAAACACCTTTAAAAAAATGTTTTCATATTTCTGATACCATTCCAATTAGGCAAACAAATGAAATTTTAATTATGAAATCCCTGACAATGCTATATAACAAACATGATATATCATGTAGATGACTCTTGTCCTCTGAAAATAGCCCACAAGGAATTCCCTCCCTTTTCTAAGAGCTAATCAAACTCTTTCATAAGAAATATTGATACAATGATTCTCTTCTTTATTACATTTCTACTTCATCACCAATCTATCTTCCCGCCTTTCATAATTGTCTTAACAACACTGCTACAACAACTGTGATTGCATCTATGGCAAAGTGGCATTAGGAAAATGATTTGTGTGTTTCTAGAATGTTTTAAGGAAATTAAAATGTTAGAAGGAAGAAAAAGGAGGTAAAAAAGCTGTTTTCAAGGCCCTGATAGCACTGGTAGGATTTCATTACTCTGACAAGTTGTATGCTAAGTAAATGATACTGAGTGATGATTTTCCTTTTTTTGATATTTAGGCATTTCAGAATTACAGTAGTAACACATATACATGTTTTTTTATTTCTTCTTTTTTAGATGAAATAATAGTCTTCTCTCTTGAAATATTTTTGCTGGTCTGGCACCACAGATGTTTTCTCTGTTTTTTGTATTTTAACAGGGAAAATTGTTTTGCCCTATTTCACATTGACTGTCATTTCTCCATTATACAGTGCTAGTTACACAATAGCATTTTTTCATGCCAATATATTTTTCAGATGCAAATAAGTAGATTACAAGCGAGAGGCAGACAGGATGCCTTTTGTGAAATGCACAAACTTCTCATTGCCTTCTCTTTTCATCAAAGCTATTAGTCTTCCAATTAGCCCAAGAGTGACAATTTCTGGGGATCATACTAATTTTCTATTACTTTGCATTTCTTTTTTTCATTTTTATTTCATTTCAACTCACTTGTCATTTGTACAGGCTGGGTTTTTTTCTTGTGATCTATGCATATGTTGCACTTCTTGTTTTTCTGATTGAAGATTTCTCAATCCCTGGTAACTCTTCTACAAGCAAAAGAGTCAAAGATGTTGCTTAGTACTATGCCTATGTATTTGCCAGAAATTCCACACCAGAATTTCACAGATTTCTCTCTGTATGGGAACTGTGAATATCCCACTTCAAAAGCACGTGCAACATATCTTTTTTCATCTAAAAATGTATAACATCTCTGGGGCAACTCTATCAAACTGTAGAGATAGAAAATAAGGGTAGTATACCATGCTTTCTGTTTCTTTTACTTCACTGTAACAGATAAAAATAAGGAGGAGCTAATGATTTATGGCCTCATAGTTATAATACTCTTTCCCTATGCTGCGTAATAAATGTATTCAAAGCCTAGTTGGTGGTAGCAATGGCAGGCATCTGACTGAAAGTGAAAAGTGATTGCATTATTCACTTATGTCCATTTGTCTTGCTTCATATACATTCAAATTTTCTTATCCTGTATTGATTATCATATTATCCTCGTATCTGCTAAGCCTGGAGACTATGTGTATACTCTTTGCTCTTAAGTCAGAATTCTAGAGCAGAATTAGATGCCCCACTTGATCAGCTTTTCTTCAGAAAAAATGTTAAAATATGCATGTTGTTATTTTAGAAAGGAGGATATCCAAAAAGTGTGGCAGGCACCTATGGCAGAGTATGATCATGTTTGAAATCCTGTTAGTTCTCAGGTGAGACTATTAGTTTGTAATTCCTTTGTGTGATGATCTGTGGACAGGGGCATTATAATCTAAAGAATTTATGTTGTGTCTTTAGCTGCATACATGCACTGATGAAATCCAGGGATATTTCCCCCATTATTTTGACATATATCTTTCATCCTAGGAGACAGCAAGCAGTGCTGTCAGCCCTATTAATAACATCGCAGATTTTGTTGACATGTGTGTTAAAAAAACTCTCACGGCAATATTCTGAAGTCTTCAAAAAAGTTTCTATTTCCCTTAAAATTTAGTGGGATGAAGCCTAATTGACTACAATAGCTTAGTCTTTTGTATCTACTGGTGCCCAAGAGAAGGAGAACCAATAGATAAAGAAAATTAAATAAAGTGATGGAAATATAAAGTGTTATAAACAGGAACAAGAAAAAATAATTCACAGTAAGTAAAGAAGAAGAAGAGACAAAGAGGAAGAGGAAAATGCTAGCAGTAGAGTAGGGGATCGTCCTGGGTTCAGCAGTAGCAGTCATGTTTTCTCCTTCTTAGTATGTTTTTGTGCTATGTTTTTGACTTTCAGCCTGAGGACAATGTTGATAACACCGGTGTTTTCAGTTGTTGCTCAGTAATGTTTGCTCTGACCAAGGACTTTCTGAGTCTCATGCTCTGTCAGGGAGGAGGGGAAGCCGGGAGGAAGCAGAGACAGAACACCTGACCCAAACTAGCCAAAGAGGTTTTCCATACCACAGCACGTCATGGCCAGTATATAAACTGGGGCAGTTACCCGGAAGGGCTAGATCATTGTTCGTGTGGGGCTGGGTATTGGTTGGCGAGTGGTGAACGGTTGTATTCTCTTCCCTTGTTATTTCCCTTATCATTATTATTATTGGTGGCAGCAGCAGTGGTTTGTGCTATACCTTAGTTACTGGACTGCTCTTATTTCAACCCATGGGAGTTACATTCTTTTGATTCTCCTCTCCATCCCTCCGGGAGAGGGGGGAAGAAGGGGGTGGGGAGGGGTGTGGGGGGCGGTGAGCTGCATGGCTGAATTGACAACTGGGCTTAAACCACAACAGTGATTCAAGTGAAAAGCTTAAGGAAGATGGGAAGAATTCAAGATAGAAGGGAAGGTCTGGAAAGACAAATTGCTAGTACAAGTCTTCAAGCAGTGGAGAAGTTGTCTGTGTTGTTGAACATACAGTCAAATTTGCAGTGAGCACTTTGCAATTTAATCAAAAGCAGTGGTTCAAAACAGCATTAATAGGAATGTCCTCAGTAAGGATACCTTGCCAGCTAGCATAAGCCATGGTTTTATAACCAGAAAAACTGGGATAGGTGTAGACAAAACCAAGGGTATATCTGAAAAATGTATTTTCTAAACAGACCAGAAAAGAGCATCTTATCATTTCTTTATTACAAATCAGGAGCTGAAATACGATGAGATTAAATAGCTTACTGATACGCATTTTAATTTATGTATTATGGAAAACCTTTATTAAGCATTCTGATCAGCCTTACCAAAAACCCAGTGTTCTCTCTCTTCTAAATCCACTAAATTCAAGGAAAGGGAAGAAATGGGAAGAAAATCAGAAGTACAAAAAGAAACTGAAAATGAAGATAGAAAGCCACGTAGGAAAGAGAAGGGATAATTAAGCAAGAACTCAGATATTAAATATTCATACTCTTTTATAAGATAATGGGATGTTGCACTGCCAACCAGTCACATGCTTGCAGAGGGCATAATGTCTTCCTGCACACTGAGATGATAACTGTAGCACATGCAGTACGGTGCTACCAGTGCCAGGATTAAAGTTAGTGCTTTTAGTGAGGAACCCTCAAAAATGGCTTCCAATATTTCATGGCAGGAGCTCACAAACAATAGGAATTGAAAAAGTTGAGTTCAAACTAAAATAGGGGAGATTTAGGTTGGGTATAAGGAAGAAATTCTTTACTGTGAGGGTGGTAAGGCACAGGAATGGGTTGCCTAAGGAAGTTGTGAATATTCCATCCCTGGCAGTGTTCAAGGCCAGGTTGGACGGAGCCTTGAGCAACCTGGTCTAGTGGGAGATGTTCCTGCCCATGGAAAGGGGGGTGGAACTAGATGATCTTAAAGGCCTTTCCAACCCTAACCATTCTATGATTCTGTGATTCTAAGTGTAAAAAGAGTATCACGATACTTTTTGTATCTTGCCTAGCAGATATTTTACATGGAGAAAAAGTGTGATTCTATGATTCTAAGTGTGAAGAGTATCACAATACTTTTTGTATCTTGCCTAGCAGATATTCTATATGGAGAAAAAGTGGAGAATAACAAACTGGGTGAACCTATCTAGCAAGCTGGTGGATAGAAAGGCTGGAGTTCCTGTGTGAATTCAGAAGTTCTTTTTAGTTGATTACCAGGCATTTTCTTTTTGCCAGTTTGTGGGTAGCAAAACCCAATTATATATTGCTGGGAGTTTCTTCTGTAAACAATAGGGTCTGATTGTCTTTCCAAGAGACTTCAAAGCTCTTGGAAACTTGTAACAGAGTTTCATGTTTTAAATCAGAAAATATAGAATCATAGAGTCATAGACTCGATGAGTCATAGTCTATCTTGATCAAGGATTCAGTCTTTCTCCATTATCTGTTACATTTTGCATGTAGCATTTTTCGAAAGCTGAATAACATTTTCATACCAGCTTTCATTGGCGACCCATGTAATTGCCTTTAGTCTCTTGTGTTACATGAAAATCCATCTTCTGAGCTGTGTGATGACAGAAAGGCAGCTTTGTTTCCCATCATTTCAAGCAATCTTTACTAGAAAGAAAACCCTAACAGGTATTCTGCAGATTACTGATTTACTCAGCCAAAAAAGAAATGAGAAACACCAACTTTAAACTGCCTCTTTTCTCATAAAACAGCTTTATTATCGGCTCTGAAATGGATGTGTCTGCACTTGTAATAAAGTTTGATAAAATACAATCTTATTGACCTGAACAAAGCTTTTGCTGTTTTTCATGTTCATCATTCATAGTGACATCCATAGAGAATGTAAGGCTTTTTACATTTTTAAATGAAAGTACTTTCTACAGATAACCTATCAACGCTCTGGCTATGTGCATGGCTTGTTCATATAGTCACATTGTTTTAATATATTCAATCTATTTGCATATTGACTTATTTGTTGTGAAAGATGGGCTCTTTTTAATCATTTGCTCTGAATAATCTCATCTGCTTCTTGCAGGTAGGAAAACATTCACAAAGTGCATTCCTAGAGACAGGCAAAAGCATTAATTCAGTGCACTGGGGTCCTTGTAACAAGTATCATGGAACAACTTTTCCTATCAATTTTCTGAGCATTCACTAGATACCAAGACCAGCTGTTATATATAGTTGCTTATCTGCTTTTGTCTGCAGTGCAGTACTTGCAAATATGTCTTTCATTCTGAGGCTTAACACATTAAATACCACCTGCTCTGAAGATGTTTGAGGGTGTAGAGCCTCTTGCAGAGAATAAATGTCTTATCTAAAAATAGCATTACATTTCTACATATTCCTTCATTTTGTGTTGCTCTACTTTGTACATAAATTAAGGCACAAAGAAAAGCTAAAGGTCTGTCTTCACAGTGACAGAGGGAAGAAAACTCGAAGCTTAAAAAGAAAATCCTCTGACATTCCTACTCAAAATCACCACAGTATGTCCAAATATTGCATTGAATAAAAGGTGGCAGAAGGTATCCTTCAAAGACTTTGATGGAAAAGATGATTTTTTTGACAGAAAAAATGAAAGCTGGAATGTCATGCTGAATAACAGATATAACTGCATAGATTAAAGCTGCAGTATCTCATTGAATATTCGCTTTCATTCTGTGGGTTTTAAATAAGTCCTTTAACCCTAGATTCTTCTATGATTAAATCCCCTTTAATGTATATTCACTGAATCTCTTAAATTATTAATCCCTAACATTTTAGGAAACTAATGTATTGCTAAACTAAAATTATTAGTTCAGTAAATTAAAAGTACCAAGTACCACCGTGGGCTGTACTGAGTGCCACTGTGGATCAGCAGTGACACAGCACTGGACAACAGCCTTCTTTCCTCTGTTATATGAATATCTAGACAATGAAGAATTGTGTCATTTAAATGTCCATCCACTGCAGTCCTTTCCAAGTTGCAAAAGTTTTATGTTACCCACATCTGAAAATAATCCTGAGCAACATACACTTTTTAACACCTAGAATTTGAGCTGGATCCTCTCACATAAACAATACCTAATACTGTACTATGAAGCCATATTTTACAAGTTGTCTGTAGCTGCCATTCCAGTTCTCCTAAAGTACACTCTAGTAAAGAGCCTTTTCCCTGAGCACCTGCAATTTGCTCTATTTTCAAAGTGATGCTTATCTCTATTTTATTCACATGTAAATTTATATCTTAATGTTGTGCCCATTTACTAATGAAAGAGGAGAACACGTAGCAAGGCCATAATGCACTGGAGCTGTAGGATGGGCTTCTGACTGTCCCGATGAATTTGATAGGGAAATATTCTGGGCTGTCATAGCAATGCAGAAATATAGGATTAAGCTGAAGTACCTTTCTTAAAGATGTGGCACTGATGTCTTACCATCATTATTAAAGAAAGGAGGACTTAATTCCTCTAGTCTGTTATTTGTTCTTTCCTTTGACAGAACTGGAGCTATTGACAACGCTAAAAATATTTTTTTCACTCCATGATGAAGATAGAGTGGACAGCTTTAAAAATATTTAGAAGCTTCATTGCTATGATCTCAATGGCTTGTTGTATTGAGGGCACCTAGACTTTGAGAGAGAGGAAGAGAAAGGAAGGGAAAGGGGAATATAGGGAAATTTCTGTTCTTTTGAGGAAGTGCAGAAAAGACAATTGCATCCTCCAGATGCTGTTTATAAAGATGATCTTTATAAACTTTGGGACAAAATAGTACTGCAGACATCTTACATGCAGAACAATCTTGCAGGATTATTCCACAATCTCCAGGAAGTGTGGTCCTTCCAGTTGAAAGCCCTGGTGAATCATAAATTAATTGAGAAGATGACACCAGCAACACATTCCTAAGAATTACAGTTAAGTTGCAGACCTCTCCAGCCTGTGAAAAAGAAGGCAATTTATTGGATTTCCATTATCCACATTCCACTATCTCTTTCGATATTGCGATTCGCAGTAGTAGATAGGGTTACAATAGAGTTTATTTTCTGTAACTCTGTCCTGGGTTTACCAGGAGCTGTTTTGCTCCTTCTTAGTAACTGGTGCAAGCTCTGTGTTTTAACTTCCAGCCTGGGCAGAGAGCTGATAACACCGACTGGTTTTAATCGTTGTTAAGTAATGTTTATTCTGGCCAAGGACTGGGGACGAGGGGAAGCCAGGAGGAAGCAGAGACAGGACACCTGACCCAAACTAGCCAAAGAGCTATTCCATACCACAGCACGTCATGCCCAGGGAGGTAACTGGGAATTACCCAGAAGGGCACACTCTCTCTCTTCAGGGGCGTTGAACTCGTTTGGCGGTGGTATCGTATTCTCTTGATATTTTCTCTTTTCAATATTATTATTGGTGGTAGCAGCAGTGGTTTGTGTTACACCTTAGTTACTGGGCTGTTCTTATCTCAACCTGTGGGAGTTACATTCTCTTGATCCTCCTCCCCATACCTCCGGGAGCGGGGAGGGTCGGGGGGGGGGGGGGGGGGGGGGGGGGAGACACACACAGGCGTGAGTAGACAAGCAGTGTGGATCAGTTTAAACCACGACAAACTCCTTTTTATGTTTTCCAAATTTGTGACAACTGTGTCCTTGACCTATTCATAATGAAAACCATTAACATTTCCCTCTCCAGCATGTATCTCTTTCACTGATTTGTGAAACCAGAATGTACACCTCAAGGTACGTTTCTCATAATGAAATTATTAACATGGTGCTGGGGAAGCAGGCTTTTTTGTTCTTGCCTTTTTTGTCCTTGAAATCAGATCTAATTTCTTCCAGATGCTTGTTATACTAATTGAGAAAAGAAAAAGGTCCATAAAAAAAATAAAAAATAAATAATTTAAATTTACCTGTCATTGCTTTAAAACAATTTCCACAACTGCTATGTTCTTTATGAAGGCTGTAAATTCCATTTTAACACTTTTATAACGGCATAAGCCACAGGCAAAGCATATGCAAAACTTGATGAAATTATGCAGTGAAACAATCTGACAAAACTGAAAAGATACCTTGGCCAGTCTACTGCTACTTGTTTATAATTTCTACCCACTTTTCCATCCTCAATCGTCTGTCTTAACAAGTAAACCATGTAGAATACAAGGGAAGTTATACTACCAATACTGGCTAAAATTTTCAGGAAGGAGTTACAAAATAAAAGTTGATTTCCCAGTGAGGATAAAAAGATTACCTTTAATAAGCCTAAAATGGACATGTAATTTAAATGCAACTTTGTAATATGGTGAGAAAGGTATTGTATATACAGTTTTACAGTTAGACACGGAAGACAAATTTTGTAGGGACAAATTAATTTTGTAGTAACCATGATACACTGTGATTAATCAGTTCTTAATTCTCTAAGATAATGTCAAAACAATACCACTTATTTGAATGGTGCCACTCACAACTGACAGGGAAATGTATGAAAAGATAAGAATGACATCTCCAGCAATAACTAGTCTTTATGTTGAATTGAATTGCATCAGTGTCTAAGCCTTTACTACTCCAGAGACTTACTTTGTTTGTATTGTTTTAATGCAAAATGTTTGAACAATTCGAATAGGGTGTTCATATGCAGTGCTTTCACATTTTCTACAGGATCCTAAATCTGGCCAAGACCTTACATTTACAACATCCACCAAGTTATTTAATTAGGAAGCAAAGAAATCACATCTTTAGTATGCAATGATAAGTGTCTTTACGGACAAAAAGCTTTTAAGAATTAGAATAATGATGAGAGGAATATCTTCACATTAAAGCTTAGGGTACCTCAGAGCAAGCAAAACACGTTAAAGAGGTACTTATGGCAATTATGTTTAAAATAAACTTTTGATATAACTTCACGGTGGTCTATCAGACCATTCTCTTGGATAAGCCTTTGTGATAACTAGAATGATGCCTCTAGAGTGTATTGCAACTCATAATGCCAAGCACTACAGAGCTACAATTAACCTATAGTGATAAAGAGAAGTTTCTATGAGTTAATAATTTCATGATGTAACAGATATTCACTATTCACAGAACAAATGTTTATTTACTATTTAATATACTTAGACTTTTTATAAGAATTTTAATGAGCTCTGCAGGAAAAGCAATAGGTAGGACAGTGAGACATCAACATGTGCTTTAGCAGAATCATTAGCTAATTTCTTGCAAAACAAAATGACATTGTATGTAGGTGCTAAACATGAAAAGGTGAATTTATAGTCAAAACACTAGAAATAACTACTTCTGATAACTACTTTTGGGGGTTTTGGATCTTCACTTCAAAGCCAGATGACAATTTGCTGCATTCTGTAGCAAGTTACCCAACTGGAAATGCAAATACAAAGTATAAATGAGGCTTCCCTGCACATATGCTAAAATTGTTTAAAACCCAACTTTCAAAAACTCACTTGAAACACTTAAAACTCAATTATACCAGCCTTTCTTGGTGGACCAGACAGGTTCTGGTTAGCTTTTTGAAACATTTGTGGATGAAATGTTTTGTGAGATCAGACCATTTTAGTGGAATAACTAGTGTTGGGCACTAGTCATCCTAGGGAGATCAGACAGAATCTATCTCAAGACTACCAAATTTCCAACTCAAGTCCTGAGGCAGAAACTTAGTTGCATAACGGAATGCTAAAAATCAGCAAGTCTGAGACACCAGATGCCCATCTGAAGCACACGAATATATTAATCTAAGAGTCCCAACAGGGGAGCCATAGTTCTGTAACCCAAGAAATTATATTTGAAACTTGCCTTTTTGCATGTGAATCTTCATCTCCAATTGAATGTTTGACATTTGAAGTGATTCTTGTCATCCTGTAAAGTGCAATATGATTCCATCTGCAAAGGTGCTTAGAAATGCAGCTAAAAGTAATCTGAGAGAGACTGGTCTCCTGTGTTGGCAGTGTTTCCGAGTACCTGACGATAGGGGTGTTCATTTTCAGTGAAAAAAACCCCAACTTGATTTCTTTAAAATCAAACTCAATTTTTGACTGGAAGCAAGTTATCAAATAGTAACTATAGAGTCTTTTAATGAACATATTCAGCCTTTTGCAGAATTTCATCCTAATTAGAAAAAATACATCAAACTAAATTGCAGATTTTACTACATGACTTGATGCTACAAACTTCATATTAAATGTCAACTTTTTTTTTTTTCCTGAGGAAAAAAAAAAAGTGTGAAGTGAAAGGATAGTTCTTCATGTTATTTTGTTTTTGCAAAACCGGCCAAAAGCCAAATTTGAATGGATATGCTTTATATGTAAAACTTATCAGGCAGTTCTAATTAAAATCTACTGGAGCTTTCAGCTTCATTTAAAAGAGTTGATCTTCTGCATACTTTCCATTTTCTTTTGGTTGCATTATATCTAAGGAGAAACTATTACACTTTCTTATATTAAATCAGATGAACTAATTTTTAAAGCATGAGGAAATAAAATCCCAAATTTCTTTTCTTACGGACACAAATCTATACATTTTTGACAGGATATTTTAATAACAAAAGCTTTGCCTTCTGTAAATATTCAATGTCAGAATACAAAGAAATAAGCAAAAAGTATTTAAAAAAAAATTAATTGTTTATTCTCATTGATATATGTTTGTTTACATATGAGTACATCTTACTGAACGGATGCTGAAGGTAACTAATTTGACCACATATTTAAAGTACCTTAGTCTGTTTCTGTCTTCTGCTGTATTAATTTAAAATGCTGTTAAGTGTGTGTCACTGCTAGACTGGTTAACTGTGGGTAGCTTTGCTAAGAAATAAATTGGTCTCTTCATTCTACTAGGTTAATAATAACTGGCAAGATAACAGATATTTAGAGGGGTTTAGACTATAAGTTAAGTCTTTAATCGACATTATATATAGATAACATTTACATCTATTATTATATATAATTTTTGTTAAGATAATGAATGGTTAATAATGATACTGTAATATAATGTAACGAATAATAGAATTTAAAAAATAATGAAAAAAATTAAGATAGATACAGATATAGATGGAGACGATATAGATAAATATATAGATTACACAGATACAGACATTTTTCAGGGTGCTATATGGAAATGGTAAGCACAGTGATCAGACAGCATAAACTGAACCAAAATCAGTAGTGCTGATAATGGCCAGCTCTACCTCTCCTTTGCTTCTGAATGCTGCTGTATGTGCCATGGTTGACTCATTGACAAATGGCACTGAGCTCAGAGTCACAACCACACGACTGGGGCAAGGTAAACCTTCTGAAGATTTCATACCTATGGTTACTACCCTTTGGTAATCTAATGCATAGTTTATGGATATTTTAGGATTTACCAGGTAAAAAGAATACACGAAACTGTTTTTTTTTCACCTGTAGTTGAGAAGGACATCCTGATGCATCCTGACCTCAAGTGGTCAGGATGGACGGGTGTCATGTATTCAAGATGGAAACTGTGCATGATGACCGAAGAACTTACAAACTCTGAAGTTCCAGTGTGTTATAGTGCATCTCCTCAGCAGCATTTTCACCAAGAGTACAAAGCACAGGATACAAAATATTCACTATATTGTATTGCTAGGGGATTGCAGAAGAAATGTAAGAGATAAGGCTAAACTACAAGGCATTTTGTGACCTGAAAGAGCTGCTCTACTGCCTGGGAAAGTAAAGAGATTGTAAAAAGTCTAAGGAATGAGCCAAAACACTCATCACACTGGCAGTGTCAAAAGAGGTTATACCAGCCTGAGCCTTAGCAGAACTACTCCTTGAAGCTGATATTGTTTCAATGTGTATTAATGATGCAATTAGGCTTTAATGGTGTTAAGTAGAAGTTGGCTGTGAAGTTTGCTGATAATATAGTATTGAGAGCACTCACTAATAAAAGAAAAGTTCAGGTTACCATGCAGAAAGAACTAGGTGATCTTGCAGAATGGAGAAATAAGAAAGGGAATAAATGTAAGAACAGATAATAAGCACTTTTGCTGTATGTTAAGAATTGGAAATGGCTGAAGAGTCCTGACTCTTGAAGTATTAGTATAGTATAATACTAAAATACGCAAGTATGATGTTTGAATGGATCAAAAAGGTCTTTACAGAAGATAGAAGCAAATGTCTGACCCCTTCTCCACCCTCTCCCTCCCACCACCTTACTCTGATCTCTCATATTTAAAAAGGAAGTATTCAAACTGAAAAAAGTTCAAAGAGGGCTATATGAAAATCCCATCATTCAGACGTAGAAGAGAGGTTACATTTTTTTAGTATAGCAAAACAAAGGCTGCAAGGGAATGTGTCTGATGTCTGTAAGTAAATCCTAATGTAAATACTGAACTGGTAAAGAAGTTCTTTAAGATATAATGTCACAGAAAAAATACATACATAATGTCAATTAATTATGCTTATATGTAGGCTGCAAATCAGAAGAATGTGTGTTCAAGCAGAAGGTTCTTAAACAGTTTTCATAAACAAGCAGTGAAAACAGAAACTTAATCTAATCACTGCTAAAGCTTATAAAGGAGGCATTATGACTTTCAGCCACTTGTCATACCAAGAGATTGGACTTAATGACTTCAGAAGTGCCACTATGATTGTACAATACTTAAACCAAGGCCTTAAACAGTAGGGTTAAAGTTGCAATGATTAGCTTTATTTTTCTAGTACAACTGCACTGTGCAATCAGGGTAAGTTCAGCTTTCTCAGAGCAAGGAGTTCGTTAATATCAACAATCAATGGTAAAATGAATTTCCCCAAGATCTACAAACTAAATCAATTTTCCTTAGTATGTTGGATAAGATTGTCTCATCTGCTCAAAAACAAAAAACAAAACAAAAAACCCCAAAAAAAAACCCCAACCCAGAAACAAACACCAAAAAAAGAAACCCTAAAACCAAACCCAATCCCCCTCCTAAAAAAAATAATTTCCTTAAAAAAAAAAAAAAACAAAACCACACCAAACCGCAAACCAAAAAGCAAACAACAAAACTCTCAGAGGCTTCAGTGTCTACATAGTTATACAATACAGCCGCTGCACTCCAGAAAGACTTAATCCTGCACTGTGAAAACAACAGTCAGAACACAGCTCTGGGGGATAGTGTTTCACCTCAGCACAGACAACAGAAATAGAATTTCCACAACGCTATTCATTTGCAACAGAAGCAGCTTTTATTTGCTCAATATCTTTGAATCAAACTGGCTCTGTTTACAACTAAACATGTTGTCTTTCTCCCTCTGGCTAATGATTTTTCATCTTTGCCATCAAAAATGAAACTCAAATGTTTATTTCTAGCTGGGCTGCTACTGATAGGTCTTTATTTTAGAGAAATCCTTCTTCATTTACATCTAGAATTCCAATGGGATTTTGCCTATTAATACAAAAAGGGAGGGTTCTGTTTTGAAGATCTCTGCCCATTTAATTCCAGCTGAAGTTGATTGGGCTGTGGGTGTTTGGAGGCTTTGGCAAATCAAGCCCTGACACAGCATCTCTGTTAATGATGGTGAGTCAGAAGGAAACCCGTACCACACTCCCACATCTGCACCAGCTCCCTGCTTCTATCAGCAGGATTTAGAACACATTTATTTTTTGTCACTGAATTAAAATGTGACTGCATATAGAGCAGATCTGCTGAATAGGAAGGTGCATTTTTGCATAATAACTTTTCAGAACTGAATAAAGGTCAAAATCTGCTCGACTTACATTGCATGAAATTAATTCAAAAGAGATCATTTAGGACAGAATTCAGCCCCAAGCTTCTGCAAGAGTGCAATTACAGATGGCTCTTTCAGAAACAAAAGAATATGCTACAATGTCGTTCACATACATCTCATAAAACTGTTCCAAACTGAAAACAAATGTAATTAATGTTAGATACTAACAGTTACTGCAGAGGAATCAGAAAATCATAATGACATAATAGCAGGGCTAAAATAAACTACCTAATGAGATGAGGTTGAAAGCTATATGTACAGCTGGGTACCTTTTATGGAGTATTCCCAATTACAGAGATCTTCATACAGTCAATGAGGCACTGTATAAAAATCATACTGAAGACAGATGATGGTCAACAAATATTTAGCATATGCCTCACGATTTCCTCATTTGAACTGGTTGGTTTCAGCCCAAATAGACCATTCCAAAACCAGCTGATTACTGAGATGTAAAGACGGAATGTTCCTCATTTCCTGAGCATTCTCTCCACTCCCAACACACACATATATGAATACACACATTGCGGTGGCTTGAATCCAGGCTGTGAATGATGTATAACAGGAGTGATCAAATGCCTCTAAAACCATTAAAGTCACATTTTCATCTTTAGTTTGCAGCACAATACCCCTATGACCAATAATTCTGACTGCCATGAACACATGACAGTAATACAGTGAGATTGGTTCAAAATTAATTTAATACTGCATTACTTCAATTAATCAGTGCAATGCTAGAACTAACAGATGTTCCATACTGTAATGCAGTATTCTAGAACAAGTTCATGACACAGCTATATTGATTTTATCTTCACTACTTTTTCTATTTAACAGCAGACTACATGCAGTATATAAGACCAAATGCAATTATGAGTCTTTAGAGTTAGCAGCTGGACATAGCAGAAGACATTAGTAAACTCTCTTGCCCTTTAGAATACTACCATGTTGAAGAAAATTGATTATTATAAAGTTCTGGATGGTTTCACAGATAGACTGCAAAAAAATGATAAATACTTAAGAATTTTTCAATCAAAAGAGGACAAGTGTCAGAGAAAAGAGGAGACCTGTTATGGTTTACACTGTATTTTACAGCAGTGCATCATTACAGTGGTGGCTTAACTCATAACTGTAGTGTTATTCAGTATCTGCTGCTGTGTATGAAGTCATCAGTTCCAAGATCAGGAGCAACTTCTGCGAACACAGAATCTGACCTGTTGAACACAAGCGGTAGGGTACCCTGCATGAAGTCCTACCTATTCAATAATCCCAGCTATAGAGAACCAGTACTAACCTTTGCAAAGTTCTCCTACTTGGAAAACATCCATAGCTCTCTGTTGATCTGAGTTTGTCTCATTTAACACCTTGCTCTCAGATTTTACCAGTAATTTTGGTTTAGTTTCAAACTTTTGCTTTCCATGGAAGTACGTTTAGATTGCAAAGAAGTCACCTATTAACAACAATTACTTGATAAATTTAACTAGATTAAATGAGATTAAGCTGCTAGAGTTATGCACTGTACGAGTTTCTTTCTCAGTAGGATAATCCAAAGGATTATCTTGTAATGTCTCAAAATTATTCACATCTGTATCACCAGATCTCAGTACGGTACTTGAAAGCAGTAATAGTCAAAGGTCACAGAACTTCCTTATTTCTGTACAAATAGTCCTAGCAATAACATTGAAGTTTATGCTCATCTGAGCTTTACAGACAAGACTTCCTGGAATAGAAAAGTTTTCCTCCTTTATTGGAAATTGCATCCTTTCATACTAGGCCTATGTCTTTATGCTTGGCCATCTGTAAATTCAGCTGTTTTCACCCAGCTTGCTAGACAGTCTTGATCAACTTGCATCAAAGACTTCCTTTTTATTATTCACTACACTCACAACATTTTTCATCTGCAATTTTATCAGTATCATTGTGTATTTTCTTCCAGCAGTGAAAAAGAATATTAAATATAACAGAGTCAAATACTGATCCCTGTGGAGCTCATAGACAGACGTCTGAAGAATGATGATTCTTCATTTATAGTAATATTTTAAGACCTTTCAGTTGCCTGGGTTTTAATCAATTCAGTATATGCCACATTGATTTTATTTCTTAATCAATGTGTCGTGCTACCAAATGAAATGCCTTATAGAAGACTAAGTGTGTTCCATCAATTTTATTACCTTTATAAACAAAACAGGGTTGCTGTATCATCTGTTTCACTATTCCGCCTGAGATCATTATCAAGCTGACAAATCAATAATTACACTTTTTTGTTGTTTATAGTGGTACAGAATTGGATCTCCTGGTTACTTCTGGGAGTAACAAAGTGCTTCCAGTGTGAAATTCAGTACTGAAAATCAAGCCTAACAATTCAAGGAGATCATCAGCCAGCTCTGCTAAAAGCCTCGGATGCAAATTACCTGGATTTGTTTATTTCAAAATGTTTGGGTTTTTTAGTCTTTGTTTAACATATACCTGCATCTGTTGAACTGAAATTGTTATTCTTATACCATACTAAACTGAAGACTACAAACAACCGCAGCGTTGATATGAGACTGTACGTTAGTGCAACTTCTTCCTTGTCAGAAGAAACAAAGTATATCCCAGATATGGTCCTGAAAGGCAAACACCCCTTCTTACAGCCATCAGTATGCCCTGATCTTCCTTTTTTCCCAAAGCAGCAATCGTAGTATTTTATTTAATAAATACTCTACCTCTGTTATGCTATTATTGAAATGTTCCTATTTCCATCTGGCTTTAGACCAGTATTAGACCAGAAATCTCCTGTCATAATCTACATCAAAACATTTCTTTTATTGTATTGAAATTTCCCTGCCTCTTTTTGTCCTTCAGCTTCTCCCATTATTCCTTTGTACCTCGTAGTTTTCTTTGCGATATATAGTATGACCTGAACAAACCCATCTGTTTTAAATGCACCTTTGAAAGACAGTAACAAGTGAGGTATGCTTCCTGTTCAGTTCAGTCTAGTCTAAAACTATCAGAAAATATCATATTGACAGAGACAGAAGCTGGTTGTTCGTACTAAAATAACTGTGTGATCTCTGATCTATTCCTGCATTAACTGTGGGTAGCACTTAATTATAAGCCATCAATATGCAAAACATTCATCTTTCTTTAAAATATCAGGGAGCATATTAATACAACACTTAAAATAATTTTCACTTTTAAATGTCAACATATGCAATGAAAAGTTTTAATTTTGCCTTACAAAAATTACTTTTATATGGAAATTAAAAAAGAAGTTAAAAAGTCAAAATATAGTAAAAAAACAATCTTTATAATCTGAAATTAATATTCAGAAAGTTGTGGCTCTTTATTTCACCTAAAATATACATACAGTCAAACAAAAAGGACCAAACACATATTCATTGAGAAAAATTAGTGTTAAATCCAGACCTTGAAATGGACTTGAAAATTTTGATTGTGGTAGCTTATTGCTCAAAATGGCTGGACTTTGTAGAAATGGATGGATCTGCCAATAGAGAACTTATTACAGAATCAAAACAGTCATTTGCAGTCTTAAAAGTTTATTGACAATTCATCCTCATTACTGTAGTCATTTTCTTCGTACCCTCTTCTTTATAGAGAACAGTTCTTTGTCAGTTCCGTTTGTCAAAGGCCCTGAGGCCTTCAGTTTCTTCAAACTGAGCTTTAATCTTTCATGATTACTTGGAGACCGTAATTTATTTTAACCTGTTCAATATTAATATTTATTTTCTGCAGTTTGTAGTCTTCTTGTCTCCTGCTCTCTGAATACCTACTGTGAATCACACATGAAACTGGATATTGTTTGCACTATAAGCTGTCTGTCTGTATCCATTTTCTGTAAGTACAAACTTTGTTCCCTATCCCAATATGCCAAGATTGCAGGGCTTGGTGGTGGGGGTAGAGAAAAGGTAAAATAGCGGCCTGTTGTTGCACTACTGGTTTTATCCACCAGGAAAGGCAACTTTATCTTTGCTTTTATTGAAGCGTGCTTCATCTCTCTCTTCAGGTCTGCATTACTATTCAGTGTATTTGATTTAGAATAGGAAATCATATATATTTTTCAAGTCACCTATGAACAGATAGGGCACAGGTCTCAGCTGAATGAGAAAAGAAATACCACAGGATCCCCTTCAACTGGCTAAACAGGCCGTATATATGAAATAACAACCATAGCTCTGCATTTTGCTCATGGGAACCTAACACAGAAGTGGACACCAACGTAACCCTGACTAACCTGGGTAAGGTAACAATCTGCTAACTGTAATCTTAAAAACCCAAATATATTCTGCAATTATGATGTGTTTATTTTTATAAATAGGAGTGTAAAATTTCAGCTCTCTATATATTCTTATCATGACCATACCAGATACTCAAGAGTCACAGCTAAAACATTATGAAATTTCCGTTAAATTAAAGAATGGCTTTTATTGCTGTTGTGGGTTGGCTGGGTTTCGTTTCGGTTGGTTGGTTTGGTGTGGGGTTTTTTTGTTGTAATGCAGTCCTGCATCTTTTCTTCATGGGATGGGGAATGCAGTCAAATGAGCAGTAGGGCAGCTGTGGTTTGAGCCTGTAGCCCATCCTACCGCCTAGCGATGGCACCTCCATGCACATGTAGGATCAAGCAGCAGCAGACAGCTACAGGATTCCCACCCATTCACCCCAAGCAGTTGCTGTAGGACCAGGTTGTTCCTTTTGGCATGGTCCCTGCATCCACGGCTAGCATCTTGCCCCTAGCCTGCTGCTAATGAACAGCTCCAGGAGAAGCTGCCACTCTTAGCAGCATCATTCCCACTCCTCTGAGCTGCATGCATGCAGCCATGCTCACCCACCAACTCCAGGAAAGTGCAAAGCGATTCACCTCAATTTCAGCAGAACTGTAGAAAACTCTCCTCTGCTTCCCTGCCCGTGTTCCCAGGCCTTCATGACTCCAGAAAAGAAATGACAGGGTGGGGTAAGTGTGACTGAGTTATATGCAAGCCCCGATTCTTTCTGTGTAATCTTGCTCCTAAGTGAAAAGGACAATGTTATGGCTGTCATCAGCTGAAGTCATGTTATACTTAGCTTCCCTTTTTTTTCCTTCATTGTCTGACTATACCTCTGTTACAGAACATGAACAAATAATCCTTGAAAATATGTAAGTAATCTTTACTGAGGAATCGCTGATGGTATATACAGCTGAAGCAATGCAGACATTAATTATCATGTCCAATACGATGAATGTAACTGTACAAGATGAATAGAAAACTGAATACTAGGCTTCTGCAAAAGTTCAACAGAAAATAAAGGTTCCCCAAACCTCTATTAGATAGCTACGTTTTAGAAGAACATTTAAAAAGAAACTAAAGGCATATTTCAAATTTCCAGCTTGTCATCACCTAATTATCGTAAAAGTTTTAAATCTGATATACCTGATATACCAATTACAAAATGCTCTACAGAAACCTTTATTAAAAAGGTGTACATTTAATATATATCCGTTATATTACACCTGCATACATGAACATTGATTTATGAGATAAAATTTCTCTGATTTAAAAAGCAAATAGGAGAAAATCTTAGAAAGTGTAGAAAGCGCAAAAATATTTCTTTATCTCAAATTAGAAAGTGAGATGATACTGGCAGCTACCTTTGAAACTTTTGGCAAGTTGATTTTGTATTTGTTTGGTTTTCAATGACAACTAGAAATAAAAATACTAGAACATCCTGTGGAGTTTGGTTTCAATCTGCTATGGCTAATTTTTTATAAGTGTTTTTATTTGTTGTGATTCATTCAGATGGTTTTGAAACTTGCATCTTTTGAACTTTTGTATTTTTTTTTTTTGCTTGGGTTTTGGTTTTTATTTTTATTGTTTTTTTTCTCCCTAGTTGTTTTCCCCATGCAATTCTGACCAGAAATACCATATTAATGTTTAAATGAGAAAAAAATTGTCTCTTCCCTTGTCATTAGTATTGTCATTTTGAAAAAAATACCAACCAAAACCCCCAACAGAATAACACTACTTTCGGTGATAGATTGAAATTCCAAATTAGCTAGAAATCTCCTCAGTGAGTAACAGTCTACTGCTCTTCTCTAAAGTAATTGGCTTTGACTGGGTAGGGTTATTTGTACTGGAAAATTTCATAGCAGGCAGTGTCTTTTGAAAACATTACTTACTGTTGTATACCAAAGGAAAATTTGCAGTAACAGGAATACATCGATTTTTCTAAGTCACTATTTTAACAAGAGAGGATCTGGGTCTAGCATGAGTTATTTGTACATGAATTATGCTGTGACTCTTGCCATTCTTCAAGTACACACTGTGATACCCTTATTCATTATGAATGCTATATTTTCATGTAGTAGCCAATATAATTTGAAAACTGTAAAATATGACCTTACTTTATGTCACTCGTACCTCACTGCCAGTATGGTTAGTGACTAGTGTCATGCCTCTCCCTCATTAGCTGCTATCCTGGGATGTCTGATGGGCAAGTTAAGCGGGAGAGCAGACAATCACAAGTTTCTCTTAATTCTTCCCCAAAGCCACCTGCTGGCTAATCACGTTATTTTGAAATGTAACAGTAGAAACCTGAGGTTTTGTTACTAACAGCATTTTGAAGGGAGCTTTCAGAGAAATGAAAGGAAGAATAATTCCCCTCTCCATTTCAGGATGGAAAACTGAAATAATGAATTTTGAAGAGTATAATGAAAGTAAGCAATAGTTTCTCCTTATGTGTCCTTTTGTGCTTCCATCTGTCTGCAACACCCTTCTTTTTAGAAGTCTATAAGCACACCCAACAATTCACCTAGCCACCTCATTCTCCACTTGAGTCTATCACTGCAGCACTTCAGCCTTGTAATTCAACTTTTCACTCTTTTATGTCACATTTTATTCTGCTTTATCTATTAGAAATCTTAACCCTGCTAACACACCTGTTTCAGAATACAAAAGAGACATTCATATCTATCCCATCAGAGATCAAAGTCATCCAGCTAAAAATCTGAATCTCTCCTGGCTAACAGAGAGAGAATTAGAAAAAAAGCATCTTCTATTCACAGACCTATTTCTCTCCATATCCTTAAAAATATGTTTCCTTCCTATTGAAAACTATACTTTGTGTTTTGTCTGGGAGCATGGACAGGTGCAATTGTAATGGAGTTTTACTATCATGGTGTATTTTTCATTACACTTCCACTTTTGAGGACAGGTCTTTTTTAACACTTCAAAACCAGCTTAGGAGATATGGGTTATAGACTCAGGCATAGCAAAAAGAGTGAAAGAAAGAACACAGTTAATAGTCCACTTTATATCAAAAGCAAGAGATGTTACAGTCCCATTAATACAATTTTTAAAACTGTGGTACAGAGGTCATATGAGACAGCACTCCCTTCACAAACTTATTTTCAAAGGACAAGACAGCATGTGACTGAAATCCTTGACCAGAGTTCTATGTAGTATCAAATCCTGATCAGAACAGATCCATAAGAGCTGGGGATGGTTGCCCCCTGCCCATGGGTGACTCCTGGCACCTCTGCTGGGCTACTAAGCTCCAGGCGCATGATGTGGGTGTACCTACAGGCATGACTTTCAACACCTGGCTGGTGGAATCACAGGGAAGATGCTGGCCACTGTCAGCACTTCCTGTCTGTTCAGGGACCCCCTGGATGCTACTCCAGCTAGACTGACCCCTTTACTCACATCAATTCCAGACAAGTTCCTTAAGCCACAGGACTCTTTAAGGGCATGGAAAGTGATTTCAGTGTCATTGGAGAAGTTTCACTGATGTCTGTGCTGAAAAATTTGGGCACCTGTTGGGGAAAATGAGTGTTTCAGGTTGAATTTCTTGAGTAGTTCAGCATTTACATATAAATATTCAAAGAAAGAGGATCATCTCATCATAGCAGGGTATTAAACCTGGAGCAGATTCAACAAGAGGGTTGATAAGCATGTCAACTACCACCACCAGCTCCAGACAGATCACCCTGCGTTAGTGAGTTTTATTTTGAGAGCATTGTAAGAAGACAAAGAATTAAAGTCCAAGCATGACACCAGTTCAAATAGGTGACTTGTTTGACAAACATGAGTTACCACATCTATCCCCTCTGCTACTCATGTTTGTCATATTGTTTACGTTGGATAATTATGCTGTACAAATGCTGCCAAATTAGGCTCCTCACCTGGCAAATGTGGAGGCAGAGCACTTCTGTAGGTAGTGTGGATCTTGTCAACGGGAAACAGCTAAGTCCAGTGCTGTCAAAACAAAGTACTTTGAGGGTGGCCAGAAGACAAACCCAGGCATCAGGGTACTTTGCATAAAATATCTGAGCAGATTTTATGTCAGTTCTCTATAGGTAGCAGCTTATGGCACAAGCACCTTTGTTCAGCCTAGAGAGAAAAGGCTAGAGAAATTTGATCCAATATTTAACTGGTGGCTATAAAGAACATGGAGATTCCCCTTCTACAAGGAGTCACATGGAAAAGATGAAGGGTCATGGGCACAAGCTACTGCTGGAGAGATTCTGACTGGCACAGGAAGAAACTTTTCACAGTGAGAACAATCAGCCATTGGAATAAGGGGATTCCCCAAAACCTGGACACTTTTAAGATTCAACTGGGCAGGGTGCTGGGGCACCTAGTCTAGGTCATGCTTTGCCTGGAAAGGTTAGACCAGATGATCCCTGAGGTCCCATCCAACCTGGGATACTATGATTCCATGACTCTATGATTCTAGCATGGCATTTGAGAATCACAGTTTTCAAGTCTGGTATTTTGAATTATGCTTTTCTTAGGTTTGGATATCTAACACTTCTGTGTCCCTAATTCATCTCAAACAAGATGTCAGTGCTTTACAGTTCCAGTCTCCGCAAGGTATTGATGTTGCCAACAGCCTTTCCCAATTCTTCATGACTCTATTCACTCTTTCTGAAAATTTGAGATCTGGAATATTAATTTTGTACAAAAAAGCATCTTTATTTCTCTGAGAGTAGGAGGTTACACCACAAACAACCAGCAGTGAGGATGAAAAAGGAAGCAAAGTTTCTGGTTAAACCCAAGAAGTTTGCAGTTGATGCACTACCGTGTTTTTGCCAAACTTCATTCCTAACACCAGAGGGAGTTATGCAGAAGTATAAATTCAGAAAATGCACTCCTTGAGAAGCCCAGACTGCCCTGGCCAAACTGGCCCCAGCAGCTAAAACTGCTGTCTATGTGGATTCAGACCAAAAGGAAAATAAAATTACAAATATTGTCATAAGGTGAGCATCTGCTTGAGGAGGACTGAAAAAAATAGCTTTGCAGTGTGTGCCCCAAGATTTTATTATTTCCTATCCTCTCACTGAGAATTTAATCAAATTCAACATAACTTTTTTAACATAGCATCTTTTCTTTTTTTTTTTTTTAATAAAGCTCTCATAGATCTATTTCTTGGGTAGCATTGGTGGTCTGGAACTTGCATCTGTTTCATATACTTATATTTTGTCCAATCTAAATTGCCAATTTATAGGGAGTCATAAGCTTTTCCTTTTACTTCTTCAGCTGTTCGTAGTTTTACTCTATGTAGATCTGCATGGGTTCAATATAATTTTCTTGCTCATCAACAAAGATCTGAGCTCTGCTGATGAAAATGGGGTATGCGATTTGGATTGGGATTTTGCATTTTTATGTTTTCCCCATAGTTTTAAAGGCATAGAGCAATATAAACCCCTTCCTGATCTGTATGACAGACAAATGTCTTGAATTATGAATTTTTTACAATAAAAGCCCCCTTGTCCTTAATACAGCATTGACTTAAGTTTGCTCTAACTCTTAAAGGAAAATGAAAGATCCTCTGATCTAGAAGTTTGCACATGCACAGTCTGTTATTATTGCTGTGTTTCTCACTGGCATAAATGATGCCCCTGGATATCTCTACCAACAGACAAGAAGACTCAACCCTTCCCAGGCATCTAAGAACTGACTTAAAAAATGTGGAGCCTCGCACTCTATGTAGAGCATGTTCAACACACACAATGTTTGAGCCAGTAGTTGGGTACTAGCCTTCAAATTCAAGAGAAGTTTAACATCTGGTAATTTGTTGTGGCTTTTCATTCAAAACTTTCTTTTTTATTGTTATTTTTCCTATCGACCAGAGCCCTCTGTCATTGTTTACTGCAATGGTCCGCTAGACAGAAGACTTGCCTTTCTCAGCTTCACTTGTGATTGCTATACTTTAATGACTTTCCAAATGTGCTTGCCTTCTTTTCTCTTGTCTGACATCTACCTACATCATCCCTCATTTGCTGCCCAAGAGTCCTCTTAAGTATTAAAAGTCTGGTTTTGTCTTGTCATCTGTTGCTTTTCATTTCTGTGCAATAAGTTCAGGTTTGTATGAAATACCACATCCCTGATTTTAAGCATGTTGAGCATGCAGTTATAATTACTGATGTGCATGCTGCGCTCCTGAATGTAAAACTGATTATCATCCATTTGCATGTGTAATTATCCGTTCTTCATATACCATCTGCAGGTGAAGGTTTCACAGGCCACAGTGGTCATTTCACATGCAAATTTGACATGTGACTACACTTGCATGTTTCACATGTGATTATTAGAATAGTTAGGGTTGGAAAGGACCTTAAGATCATCTAGTTCCAACCCCCCTGCCATGGGCAGGGACACCTCACACTAAACCATCCCACACAAGGCTTCATCCAACCTGGCCTTGAACACCGACAGGGATGGAGCACTCACAACCTCCCTGGGCAACCCATTCCAGTGTCTCACCACCCTAACAGGAAAGAATTTCCTCCTTATATCCAATTTAAACTTCCCCTGTTTTAAGTTTTAACTCATTACCCCTTGTCCTGTCACTACAGTCCCTGACAAAGAGTCCCTCCCCAGCATCCCTATAGGCCCCCCTTCAGATACTGGAAGGCTGCTATGAGGTCTCCATGCAGCCTTCTCTTCTCCAGGCTGAACAGCCCCAACTTCCTCAGCCTATCTTCATACAGGAGGTGCTCCAGTCCCCTGATCATCCTCATGACCCTCCTCTGGACTTGTTCCAGCAGTTCCATGTCCTTTTTATGTTGAGGACACCAGAACTGCACACAATACTCCAGGTGAAGTCTCACAAGAGCAGAATAGAGGGGCAGGATCACCTCCTTCAACGTGTTGGTCACACTGCTTTTGATGCAGCCCAGGATATGGTTGGCTTTCTGGGCTGCGAGCACACACTGCCGGCCCATGTTCATATTCTCATCAACCAGCACCCCCAAGTCCTTCTCTGCAGGGCCACTCTGAATCTCTTCTTTGCCCAATCTGTAGCTGTACCTGGGATTGCTCCGACCCAGGTGTAGGACCTTGCACTTGTCATGGCTGAACTTCATGAGGTTGGCATCAGCCCACCTCACAAGCCTGTCAAGGTCCCTCTGGATGGCATCCCTTCCCTCCAGTGTATCAACCGGACCACACAGCTTGGTGTCATCGGCAAACTTGCTGAGGGCACACTCAATCCCATTGTCCATGTCAGTGACAAAGATGTTAAACAAGACCGGTCCCAACACCGATCCCTGAGGGACACCACTCGTTACCGGTCTCCAGCTGGACAACGAGCCATTGACCACAACTCTTTGTGTGCGGCCATCCAGCCAGTTCTTTATCCACTGAGTGGTCCATCCATCAAATTGATATCTCTCCAATTTAGAGAGAAGGATGTTGTGTGGGACAGTGTCAAACGGTTTGCACAAGTCCAGGTAGATGACATGAACAGCTTTACCCTTATCCATCAGTTCTGTAGCCCCACTTAAGACACATAAAAATCAAAACTTAAAATACGGTTACAATCAAACATATGAGTCTGAGGAAACTGTCATAATGATATAACATTGTGAAATCTCATGGTCTATTATTATTGCATTTAGCAGTCATGCTATAGCTGCCATTATACAAGTGATTAATGCAAAACTTTTCAGCAAATCTGTGGATGGATTAGCACATTTGGAGAAATATTAGCTGACAAACGGAAGGCTTTGATGCAAAGTAAGTTTGACTTCATAAACACACTTGGGGTTACCTCATGAGATGGATGCAAGATGAGAGCATAGTTTCAGCTCTAGGGGAGGCAGCTTTAGCCTCTTGCTGACCTGTGGAAGAGCTAAAGTTGTGTCTAATCCACTGCAGAAGATTTTGATGGCCAGGGATAGGTTTAAACATATGTCTGTTATATCACTGACTCTTTATTGTTCAAGATGTCTATATGGCAAGCTTAAGACTCACAGAATGACCAGTGACATGGATGCTATAATCCACAAGTGGGTGAAATAATAGTTTTCATCTTCACTCAGGAGAACAAACAAAGAAAGAGGGGATATCAATGCTTAAGAAGAAATACAGGGAAAAAAGTAAACTAACATGAGTTCATCTGTTTATAATCTGTCCTTTTCTATTCTGCTCAGTTACAGGATACTCATCTTTGTGATAGATGAGAGCTTGTTTTTAGTTTGTCAAGAAATATGACTATGAAATAAAGGCATGCAACTAGATCAGTCAGGTCACCAAGTCCAGTCATCGTTTTGTCAGGTAATCCCTTAAATGTATCTTTCTTAAAACTGATTATGCTTCCTGCTTTCCCTTTTTCTAACACAAAAGAGTGTCAGAAAATCACTGCCTTGAAAAATTCTACCCCAAATTGATCAACTGACAACATTTGACTCATTTTTCTTGTGTTAACATAGTCTAAATTGCCTTTGCCTTCCCCAAGCTGGTGGCTGACCTTGTGTACTCGTAGGAAGTAATCATACCTGGTAGCATTTTGCTCACCTAAATAATCAAAACCTTTATAAATTTCCTTCTGGCAAGAAATAATTTCCTTGATTATCTCACAACCTGTTGGTGTCTGCCATAGTTTAAATAATATTTGTTAAACATGGGGACCGCACTATGTATGCTATTAACTCTAACCCAGCCAAGACCAGGATACTGAGAATCTCTGTGTGTCTTACCTGTCTGTCCTCACCTATTACATCTTACAGCTTCAGCTGGCTTTTTTTTCATGACCGCATCACATCAATGACTCATAGTCCTCTCGTGATTACTAATGCACTCGGTGTATTGTATAGCACATCTGTCATGTGGTGTTTGTTCGTTCTCTGAGTCTTTTCGCAGGAGCAGAAGTATGTTCAGAGATGTGTCAGGCTTTAGTGGTGCTCTCCTTTTTTAGTTTCGCCCTTTGTTCTGTGGTACGAGTCACTGTATGTTTTTATAATTGCCTTAATTTTTCCATTTGGATGAAAAGGTGACGGCATTGGTGATTGCTGGTAGTTCCTGAGCAGTTAAATCCAAAGTCCCAGGCCAACCACTGTTTTGTCCTTCGCACAAAAAATTTTTATCCCTAGTGCAAAGTGCTGAAGCACACTTTTTGGCTATGGTCTTATCCTAATATTCTGTGATGCCCATTTAGGTACTCTGGCCAAACAAAAGAAGAATTTGACATCAAATTCTTGAAGATATAGACAGAGATCTAGCATCAAATAAATATCATGTAGCCCACACAACAGCTATGAGCTGCTCCCAGAAGACTTTATTAGTACAGAAATAGTCTGCAATTTTTCATATCACCTGTGGTTAGTGCTAAAGACTTCATATCTTCTACCCCAATGCTTCTATACTGCCTTGATGCAGTCAAGAGGAGAAGAATACACAAATAACTACAGTTAAATAACTCTGAAACAAGGGTCTTCAGTCTCTTCAGTGAGGGCTGATGTGGCTGGTCATGCTTAAACAGGTAGTTCACTTGTTTCAACATGAGCAAGGGTTAAAGAAAGAGCACCCTGTTATGCACAAAGAAGAAGGATGTTAGTTAACAGGCAGAAGAGTCAAATACCCTGAGCTCCAGAAACTTTAACTGAGAAGGGAAAAAATGGTTAGATTGACACTTTTTTAAATCGAAATCCCTCTTTGCAAGGAATGTAAAGAAAACCAGATTTTCAAATGACTACCAATTCTAGGGAAAAACATGAACTTTGATATTGATAATGAGGGTACCTAAGTACAGGGTTCTCAACATATTTTTAACAAATGATTTTTAAGTTATTTATCGCCAGAAGGAAGAAATTCGCTCAGAAATTCAAAACAAGTTCAATTATGCAAAATACTAAAATCCCCACAATTATATGCAAACATGAGAAGAGATTATTTTAAAAATAATGAGTAAGGAAAGAAAAAAAATATGTAAAATATCTTGATGGATTTATTTTGAATATTGGGTGAATTATGCAGCCTGTTTTCTTGTTTTGTTAATGAAGAATCAGGACCTAAAATATCTTTAGTGTTTCATGAATATGCAATGAACTGTTAAATATTTGCAATGAGGTTTGGCAGTGTGAACTTCCCTGAAAACTTACCAAGCTGAACACTTAAAAATACTTTACAACCACTAACCACTAAGAAGTCAAACACAGGTGCTGATCAGTTTCCCTCTGTGCCTCAAGGCAGGATTTTTGCTGGGTCTTGTTCCTTTGGTCAGACAATGCAGGAGAGCAGCCACTATGGATGAAAAAATTCATGACCTCAGTCAAATAATGTCTTGACCAAATAGCAGATAGAGGTTCCCCAAACAGGCTGATAGGCTTGTAGGACTGAATTGGAGTAATTATTATTATAAAACACAATTGTTTTTTTGCAGCTGCCACCCAAAACAGGGCCTTTAGAGTGCTCAGTGAGTTTGAAAGCATTTTCAGCTCCATTAAACACCAATTTATTTATAAAAACTCAGTCATAAGTAGAATCAAACCAACTGCAACACACTGCAAAATGGAAGCCATTTGCCAGACAAAATAAATAAATAAATAAATAAATAACATCGATCTGCTTCATCATCTTGGAGCTCTTCTTTTACTTAGAAATACAATCACCCCAAAGAATGAACATAGAGGCTGCTTTTTTGCCCCCATCACTGGGTCAGGTCAATGCAGCACTGAGTCCCTCCCACACTTATTTTCAAGAATGGTCAGAAAATGATCTGGCCCTACCCTTTCTCAGTAGTAAAATTGCAGTCTAATCCTTTCAGTAGGAAGTATTTTTAAGTCATAACAGCTATGTTTCAAACTGCTACTGGTAAAACTGTGTTTTAATTAGAGCTCTGAGACATACCAGGGCTCTGTGCTGCCCTGCCTCTGGAAAGATGCAGGCATAACTGCCCAGGCTCTGCTTCTGCTGCCAAAGCATGCAGACCTTGTGTTCCACACTCTTGTCAACTGCTGTTTGCACTGAAATCATAAGCTGCAAATTGCAAGAGCTAAAAGGCAGATACTCCTCCTATTTTGTTCTGCCGCTGGAAGGGAGGCACAGCTTTAAAAAAAGAGATCTGAAGTGGGGAACAATAATCCTATCATCCGTCCCATCCAAATTCCTGTAGGTACATACATCAGGGCTGGAGATGTGATGCTATGGAAGACAGTAGGATTATCTAGATGGCTTGATTACAGGTACAAAGCTGCTGGAAGAAATTGCTCAAATGGCTTCAGACCGTGCACTCAAGCTCAAAGTCTGGTGTCCATCATTAGACAAGCTGCAATAAGTCCATTTTTTTCTTGTTGGTGATGCCAAGTGTTTCATCTGACTTGGAAAGATTTCAGGGTTTTTCCTCCAGTGGTCAAGGCAAAAAGAGCAAATTTCATTTGTTTGGCAAATTCATGGCTTTTTTTTTTTGTTGGTTTTTTTTTTTTTTTTCTAGCTTTCAGATTTCAAGATTCTGTAGGACGGCAGAAATGAAGGTATTAACAAAAAAGATGGAGGCAGTATGTCTAAGCCCCAGCCTGTGAAAACATACCTTTGACACTTTCTTCACTCGAAAAGGACTTGCAACTTAAAAAAAGAATCCAGCCTGAGCCCACAGTTACCCACTATGTCACAAACCAAAACCCAAGCACATATTAATAGTACAGAGACTGCGGTCTGAGATGAATACCAAGCATATCCAAGGAATTAATGCAGAACTTGACAAGTCCATGCCTTAACCCAAGCTTTGGTAGCCCAGTGAGCTTTGTACTGCTAAATTAGGCCAGTTTTTATAGCAAATGGCAAACAGAAGGGGAACTATGACCAGTATTCAACAAAGAACATTGCTAACATTTAGCATACAGAGTCATCAGTAACTATTTAAAATGCCAAAAGTTTAACTTTTTTTATTCTTAACTGTGTTCTAGAGCTTTCAGGTATTAGGGAACCTATGTACAGGCAGCTGCAGAACCTATAATCAAAGGATATTCTTTAATGTATAGAGAAAATCTGCAAGACAAGCTGACTGGATAACAGTAAGAAAATGATGATGACATCGCAAGCTGTGCTTGCAGCTTTTCACAAATTGTACTACGTCTTATCAGACAAGCATAATTTCTAATAGAAAAAAACGTACCATCTCATCCAAATCCTGTTAGAAGATGATAGATGAAAAATAGTTAGCTGGTTTCTCTTGCATTCAAGGAGAATTTCAGGTTGCTTCTGTTTGCGTTATTGAAAGTTAGGTTTCAAATATGAAATCCTGGCAGAAGCTGACATAAAATGTATGCAAGTGAAACCTTTAGTGGTTTCTCTGTCTGAACAGCCAGGGCAAATGATCCTCCTTGCATTCCTTAAGGCCATTATAATTGAATTTAGAGCCAACTCAGGTCTCCCAAAATCAGACTCTGAAGATCCAGTGGAGGAGAAAATACCACACAGCACTTAAGACTGAAAGAATTATCAGGAAGGAGCGTGATCCCATAAAATGCTCAGTGACATTGATTCCTGTTTAAATCATAGTGAGCTGTGATTGTTCAGTGCAATTGGCCCCAGGTGTCTGAGGCACAAGATTTCCCTTTAGTATGAAATATTCCCATCCTTGTTAACATTAGCAGAATACGAGAAAGATGTGTAATCTGTAACAGCCTGATTTTGTGTGCACAGGGAAGAAAAGATTGCTAAATCTTAGACATTTATACAGATTCAGGAACTGTGGAAGGGGTTTTGGAAAAGAGTACATTTCAGATTAATAATATTTGCAAGAAGTATCTATTTTCAACGGTTTTTCTTTAGGCCAGTCTACCAGCATAAATTGCTGTATCACTGGATTCATCCAGTTTATATGCTAGTCACCTAGAGGAATGTAGGAAATACTGTGCTTTCTGTCCCCATAGCTGTGAGCAAGCAGGAAATATTAGACCTCTGTTTTTAATAGCATGCTACAAAATATTATCCAGATTCTGAAATGCCTTATGTAACTTTAAAATATTCTCATGTATGAATCCATAAGCACTATGAATATTTCAATCAGCATTCCAAGTGTAAAACCACCATGATTTCCTCAGGTTAAGTAATGTTTATTTGCAAGTCTGAGTGTCAGTGGTTGATGGACAGAGTATCAAAGGATTTAGTTGAAAAATTGTACATGATTATATGCAGATTTCCACGAATAATAGAAATAAACACAGTAACTTAACCAAATCACAGGAACACTCATTTTTAGATATGTCACAAATCTTGCTATGGTCCTCAAGCTCGTGAATAAGAAAAAAAAAAAACCAGCCTCTATGAGCATAACCGCTCCACTTTGAATAGCTGAGTTCAGATGTGATAACCAGTACCTTAGGAAGAATGATGTACTAAAATAAGCAAGAGAACAGCAGGGTGGTATGACGATAGCATGCTTGTAAGTTGTTGTTTGTACCCATCACACCTGAGATTTAATTGCTTCCATTTAAAGATATGAGGAATCTCACTGTCACTGAGGATGAAAAACATAGTAATCACTAGCTGATGGCAGATACTCAGCAGATGTCTGCTGTCATAGCATTGCAGCACTCACTGGGGCATGTATTCAACTGAAAAGTCTTCCCTTTGTAGTTCTATTTCACTGTTTCTGATCATGCTTTCCCTTCAACTGTATTTTGGCAAAAAGCAGGTACTAAAAGCAATGCAGCTGGGTTAGAATGTGTTCTGCCTGGGCTCAACAGACCTGAGTCTTCAGTATTGCTAACACAGTCATGCAAGTCCAGTCTCTGAAGCAGCTTGTTTTGTGAGAGATTACCCAATGCACCAGGCTCCACTGTGCCATACTGGCAGAGCTTCCCTACGAGCCGAGGTGCAATGACTAGGTCTGCAGATATGAGACAGTACTTTTTGAAGCTTGCTTCTGTGCTAAATTCAATGTGACTTCAGACTCTTTGAGCAGTAAGATGAACAGTTTTTTCCAGGTTCACAGTGTATCCTGGTGCCATTCATCAACTTTGTCCTTTGACAACGGAGTCTATATTTTTCCACTGTAATGTAAGTTAGCACTTCCACAGCACACCATCTACACAAAAATGATTTCTCCTTATAGTGTGGTATATTACCTAATCATATTGTAGCATTCAGGGGCTATTAGAAAAGATGTATGTCCCTCTCATGTCTAATTCAATTCTCTGCTTTCCATAATATGCCAAAAGGCTGCTTCACATAGGGAAATTATGAGATCTATGACTTGTAGAAAAAAAAAAAAATGTAGGAAAAGGAATGAAGAAACTTAGGGCAAAACAGAAAACCAAGTGAAAAATTAAAATTAAATTGTATATTAGGTTTTCCACACAGCGTAAACAGGGAAAATATACATAATGGATTATTTTGGTTCATTAACAACATCGTAGAAGAATGGCATGTATCAAAGCAAGAAAAATGAATTCAAACACGCCTAAAAATAAAACTGCTAAGCTGAGTGAATCAGTGAGGAAGAAAATTTCAAAATAATAAGCAAATGTGGCATTTGGATCTGAAGATGATAAAGAGTATTTCATCAAGCATAAAGAATACATCTTTAGAAATGTGGAGACCAGTAAGCTTTCTGTCCAATCAGGAAAAACTCTCTGAGCATGAGCAGGACAGAACTGCATGAAATACTGGGAACTATTCAACATTAGCAGTCAACAAAAGCAGAGCAAGAACAATTACTGTTTCCCAGCAGATGGCAGTGAAGTTAGTGTACTCTAACTCACTTCAGCATCTTTCTGCAATCTTCATAAAGACTGGTAGATTCTCCTACTGGAAGGCTTCCTCCTTCTCTTTCTAGAAGGTCCCTATCCAAGACCCCAAGGAATGATAGAACAAAATAGAAGCCAACAGAAAAAAATTCAAGTATCATAAAATGCTGCCACTGGACACTGTCTGCCTAAAAAGGAAACTTTTCTGTTTTAAATACTGGGGAAGGAAATCACGCAACATTATAAAAACTTGGTGGTATCATTGTTGCCACAGAAGTCATACCTCACGTTTTGTTGCCTAAAACTGCTGAGAACTTGAGGATCTTTTCCCTTGTTAGTCCATTTAAGCCACTTTTCCTGAAAAGCTTTGCAATTCAGACTAATATCCACCCTTTATATTTTCAAAATCATAGGCAATATAGTAATAACATCTTGCTGAAAAAGCCCCTTTAACATGGTTAGTGTGAGATATATGGTGCAGTCCTCTGAAAGCAGAATGTGATAGATGGATGCTGTACAGGCTTACCAGCCACCCTGATTTGTATGCAATGATTCTGTCCTCATTCTGAAACTCCCACATTATGCTAGGGATTATGATTGTTCTGAGACTCCCGATCCCTAGGAGAGGCATGCAGAAAAATATCTAAAAGTGCTACAGGGAGGCAAAGTTGGAAAGGAACAGCTGGAGGGGCCAGACATCAACAACAAAACAGGGAAAATACGATCCCATAGGCCTTAGATGGATAATTGAATGACATCCTCTGTCCCTAGCAATCCTGATATTCTACCATTCTTTTTTCCTTGTTATTACTATGCCACTGCAAACAATAATCACTCTACCTCCAACATTTGTCTACTGCATCCTTGAAAATACACTGGATATTGAAAAATACTGCTTAGCTGACATGATCTGTTGTAAAGAAACCTTGTTTTTATATTTGTGTTTAAATTTTAAAGTATTTGTTTTAAAAATTATCTATCCCATAAATGAAATTGTTTAAATTTTAAAAGCAATTTACAAATTACTGTTCTGTACTGGGTGTGTTGGTTCATTAATAATGGATTTCCATGTGAGGCTTCCTTATTGCTTTTTTAATGGAAGAAATTCAGCCAGTTGCTTTTGTAATTGTGACTTGATTATATTCCAGATTTTACAATAGACTTTCCTAAGCTGAAATTAAACACAATTATCTCTCTTCAGTGTCAGATCCTCTGAAAATGTCTATCTAGCTGGTACAGCAGGACTGCTGCTTGTGCATTCATACAAGAAGCTAAAAGAAGCCCAGCAGAGAAATTATGAATTTGAGAGGCTATGTTTATTAGAACTGAGGAAAGTGACCAGGCCTAACGGTAAAGAATAATATTTCTATCACAATATAAGTTGGTAAAAATGATCTTTTTTTCCAAGGTACTTTGCTAAGCGAAAGAAAATTCAAAAGCACACAATTAGTTTAATTGACAGAGAGTCTAAAATTCAGCTGTTTGGGAAAAAATAGCTAAGGCTAGCTTCAAAGAGAATGTAGATAGTTGCAAAGATATACTTATATTTTGACCAAAATTCTCAGAAAAAAATACTAAAATTGCAAATCAGAATTTCTCGAAAACTGAGAAATTACAAAAGTAAGGTTTCCCATGGAAGCCTCTATAAATACTACTCAAAGGGTTTTTCTGAAGGACCCTGTCTCATGAGCCTCCTCTTCACAGGATCAAGCAGGGTTTCATAAAAGAAAAGGTTAGGCAGTCGCTGCAGAAGGTTATACTGTTCTGGATGGGACACCATGCAGAAAGGGACAGAAACATGCAGTTGGCAGCGTGGCAGCAATTTGTTACATGGCAAAGGAATATCCACCAGCGCGATTAAAGAACTGCTCAGCTTCTGAAAAGTGGTTTTGAGCTATTCTCTCCTTATCTTTATTCCCCTCCCCTGTTTCTTCTGTCTCTTCCTTTCCTTTTCTAATTTTCTTACCCTTTTCATTAATCTCTCCTATCCCTTCCCAGCAGTTAAACCAGTCAGTTAAACCTCTTTTCTGCATTTTTTCCTAATTACTCTGAGCTGATGGGAACTCAGTTACAGAGACGAGAACCACAGAACTGCTGAAAAGGCAGGAGCGACAATGAACACAGGAATATTCTCATAAACAGGAATATCCTCATGAACATTTAGGTCCAGTCTGGACCATGCCTGGATGTTTGGGGAGGCAGGAACAGGACCATAGATCAGGAGGCAACTAGGAAACACAATGAAGGAACAGTATCTTCAGAGGATAGAAACGAGTTCTATCAAGTTATGCATAATCAAGTTAGTATTTCAAAAGCTTTACAGTTTATTGACATTTTGAGGAGATCCAGGTTAGATATATCTTTCCTTATAAGGAAGAAGCTCTTTACTGTGAGGGTGGTGAGGCACTGGAACAGGCTGCCCAAAGAAGTGGTAAATGCTCCATCCCTGGCAGTGTTCAAGGCCAGGTTGGACAGAGCCTTGGGTGGCATGGTTTAGTGTGAGGTGTCCCTGCCCATGGCAGCGGGGTTGGAACTTGATGATCTTAAGGTCCTTTCCAACCCTAACTATTCTGTGATTCTATGACATTTTCATAGAATCGGTGAAAAAAATCATATTCTTATTAACACAGAAGTCACACTGCCGAATGTCAAGTCCTTGCTCCATAGGATAGAGAGCTAATGAGATACCTTTAAGAAGATTTTAAAAATACACAAAATAATATTAGTCCCATCCTCTAAAAATTTCTGAAGTATTTCAGCTGAAAGTACCCTAGATAAAGAAACACACAAACCAGCCCACCTATGACATGAACACAAATATAAGTTTGGCCAGAAATTACGGAGAAACTTTAATCGTTAGCAGGTGTATATAGCGTTGCCAATAATGCTGAAAGGGGAAACGATCTGCCACTAGAACTGACAAATGCAAAAATTACAAAAACCATCTATATTACCTGCCTGTCATGCAGGTCCTGGACGACAATGCCTAAACTCCACCTGTGCAAGTACAAAATAACATGTTTTGTTAGCTAAGCTATTTTAGAATATTGATTGATAAAGACCTTTCTGCTGTTGATAGTAAATTGTTGATTATGCTCAAATGATTCCCAAGCTCTACCACAAAAAAACTTTTATTAAGTGTCTGTATGGCACAAATGACAAAAAATGTGCAAATGATATAATTTCAATGTATCTTTAAATTATGCACAACATACGCAAGCAATATTCTCATTTTTTTTAAGTATCAAAAGGATGTTATTTTTTTTTCCTGTGGATTTGCCTCATAGCAAGAAAAATTACTCCACACAAGAAAAATATGCTTTGGTTCACCCAAACCACTGGAATACCTCAGCAGAGATTGGTAACACATATGTTATGGTTTTGATTGGCTGTGGTCTCATAGCTCTGATCAATAAGCTAATTGAGCTGTGTCAAATTGGTCTTCTGGGCTTTTACTCCTATTAGAAACAATTCCTACTCAAATTTGGAATTAACACATAGAGGAAACAGGCGAAGTGATGTCTCCTCTGTGAATAGCCTGGATATAATGTACAGCTTCGCTTTCATCTTCCTCATAGCTGGAGGAGATATCCCCTCATTCTGGAAGGATAAAGGCAATTTCTTTTCACATTTTGCGCTACCCTGATGTTGCTTAAACTCTTACCTGGTTGTAGAGCAGCTCTCTTTTTACCCTGCAACATTTTTACACATGCTGTCCTGCACTACTAGTATTCCTTACCTATTTTTCTATGCTGAATCTTTCATTGCCTTCCTGAAGTTCTTTTTCATCAGTGCCACATTTTTTCACTTGCATTTATGAGGCCTTGCAAAACTTCAGTCCTGTGTTGCTTTCACTGTGTGTTATTGTTGCTATACTACACATGTGAATTTCAAATGTGAGGATCAACAATCCTTGCTTTTTGCTAAAAATAACTAGGGGACATAATTTTGTACATGATTTTTCTTTTCTTTCTGGTGGCTTTCAGTGGCATTGAGATATCTCTGGATGACTTACAAGATTTTACAGGAGTCTCTGCTGTGGGACTAGTGCGAACTATTCCTTTGAGCTTCACTGCTAAATTAACACTGTCTTCAGACTATATTTGAAAACAAATTCCAGCAGGTTTGCACAGGTTTTCAGCTTCCAATAACATTAAAATTGAATGCAACAACTTTAAATGTGGATTTCAGGGAAGGAATTCCTACATACAAGGTTGTACCTTTAGCTAGTTCAACATCTGTCTGAACAGCAACAGTGCAGCAACACTAAACATTTTATGCTGTTGTAATTAAAGGAGGCATATGCTGTACTGCTGCAAGTTATGCAGAAGTGTAGTATCACTAGGGCTTCAGTTATTAAAGATACAGGCTTTAAGGACAGCAATTTTTTTTGTGTTTGTAAGGATTTTCAGGATTTGGTGACTGAAAAAACAGATGTGATGCTGTGACTTTCCTGGTAGCAAGAACAGTTCTTCAAATTTAAACCTTTTTTGGAGAAGGGATAGCATCTTTTGCACTTTACACACTTAGGTTATGAACTTGTTAGAAGTTCACAGAAGGTCACAGATGGCATGAAAAAACCTCTTTAATGACCTCTTTTTTTTCCCTTTTCTTTCAGCTGCACTTTTCAGGTGAGATAAATGTGCCATCTGGCAAACACACCCTGGCATTTACTGTCTTGCCTCCAATTAGTCCTTCCTTCAGGAAAGAGTTAACTGGGGTTTTTGCCAGTCAGTATTACTACATTTCCTACCAACAGATAATAACGTTTAATCTGCTTTTAGAAGTGATTTAAACCTGCACTAACTGAAACTCTGACTACCTAGGAAGAGTGATGAAAAGGGACCTGAGTTATGCTCTGACAGAAGCACGTTATCATGAACGGAGGACATAGAGACATAGAGAAAATCAGTCAACTGAAGTCCTTACTTCTTGAGAAACATCCCATAATTCTTTCAAAGAACAGATGGGCTGTTCTGTAATTGACCCAATTGATGGGAATCAATTTTGATGGGAAAGGGTTCATAGGACATTTAACACAAAAAACATTAGACTTGACCATGGAGGCATGTAAGCAGAAGTAATGAGAACATGGAAAGAATTTGCTGAGGAAATGTTTAAACCTGTAGAAAACTAAACTATGTGGGTACACATAGCTTACTCTGCATAGGAAATAGTCCTGTAGGCTGGCTGGCTGAGCTACACTCTTTAGTGTGCAAGCATTTTAGTAAGTATTTGCTAACTCTTATCAGACTTTTCTCTTTGAGCATCTGGCAGCAGCTGATTAAAATGACTGAAGACCAGCATCTTAAAGTCAAAGTAGCATGTAATTGCCAAATAGGACATAAGATTTAGGAGTATATTAACACAACAAAGAGACCCAATGCATCTTCTCTGTATGAGCTCAGAGGGCCTATCTATTTGTCTAGTATGGTGAGCCTGTTTCTTTCCCTGGGCTGGGAGAGCTAGGGTGCTTGCTGGAGATAGCAGCCAGGTAGGATACAGCTGTGAATGTTTTGTTATAGATTAAACACTGAAATCAACTGATAACTAATAGTTCAAATAAATTTTAAGTAGTAAAATATGTATAAAATAATTATAGGAAGAATTAAATAAAAATATTGCAAAAATGTTATGTTTTGTGTCTAAAAAAATCATGCTATATCTTCCTACAGAACATGGTGTTTCAACATCAATACAGGTGGTAATTTCTCCTATAAAATTAGGATTAGGATCAGGCTCCATTCTGATGCTCAATAAATCAGTAATCAAAATCAGTGTAATGTCCAACTTATTAGTGAAGCCATACTTATATCCCTTCTACATGTGTTCTTTATTAATGTATCAAAACTTTTCCCCTACAAGCTGTTAAAAGACAAATAATGAAAATAAATCATTCAAATTCAAAGCCATGCAGCAGAGCTCTATGTTAACAATAATAGTCAATACCTGAATTTCCTTCAGAAAGAAATTCAGTTTATAAAGGTATTTGCTTTGGGAAGCATTTGGGAAACAGGCATTCTTGTTGCCTCAAAAGTCAGCAGGGAGTCTGAAGCACACTGTTAACACCTTTTAGGGTAGATGTAACTACAGTTTCAACCTATTGAAATTCCTGCTGCGTTGCTTTGCATTTAATCACAATCTTTATTGGCGTGTATTCATTGTAACTGTACTTTATTCATTTATTCACTTAAATGTTTATACAAAATTGAATGTATAAAACTGCGGCAACATCTTTTGTGAGCAACAAATAAAAATTAAGCCTGCTTGCATTTCATGTGCCTATCTATTCAACAGATGCCCTCTTATTGTTTAATGGATGTCTGTGCCAGAAAAAGAGCTAGAAGCGTATTCTGTTTAGTTTAGAAATAATTGGTCCTTAAAAGATTTTCAGTTTTCTATTCATCAGATGCACACACATATGCATATGCGTACACTCATTTTGTAGTAAAAGTGTCATTTGAGTTTGCCACAATCAGAATTCTGATTAAAAGGAAGCATGACAGGTCAGAGTCTCCATTGCTAAAGGTCAGTCTGTTTTCAAAGATGCCAGTGATAACAGCAGACCAGTGCCAACATGGTCTAAGAGTATGGCCACTGTTTCTTGTAATTCTGTCAAAAAAAACCCAGATCTTAACTTTAACTTACTTTATTTTCTTTCTATGTATTTTTTTTCCATGTCAGCCTAGGAAGTTTCTATTTTCTACCAGGAAATAGAAACAGAAAAGTTTCAAGTTCTCACTCTTTATTATTCTATTGTACTAAATTCTGCATTAAAGTTCCTAGGACTGGTGACAGCGAGAAGGGAATAAGCCATCAAATTATACTTGATGGGTCAGAGCCTAGTTTCCTTTGTGTGTTCTCAAAGAATCAGAGGCCAAAGGTATACTATCCCATTTTGAAAATATGTATATATAAGCAGTAAGAATAATATTTGTTCTCAAGTGAGAGCGACCCGGCTCACTACTAGCATAACTGAACATTCCCAAAAGCATGGCCGGTTTCACCTGCAGCAGGATGCGTTTGTTCTGCCAGCCAATATTTCAAACTGTCCACTGGAGAGAGAGGGCATGTTGTATCTCCAATAACGAGACCCATGATTTATTTCTCTGCATGCAACTCCAAAGCCTTTTCTCTTGCTACTGTCCTCTGGGAGTTGTTTCCAGGGCAATACCTCTTTCTACCTGCAGTGCTCTGGCCCCTCATCAGAACAGGTACAGCATTTATCGCAGATTTTAAATGCTGAGCTTAAAAGAGAATTGCTGGGGAGAAATACTAATTCAACAATCAAGAACAGGGCATTTGGTCAAACAGCTGTCTCTTAAGGAACTTAATTTTGAAAGTGCCTCATGGTGGTCACTTAAAGACCCACCTTTTTGTCAGCAAAACCCCTATGGAACTTAATTACTGAATTCTTGGCCACAATGAACTGCTCTGTGCCTGTTTTGTGCCTCAGATGCAGCAGGACACACAAGTACCTTTACCCTTTTTTAGCTATGGGATTCTGATCTAGACCATTTGCTCTAACCATATGGCATAAACCTGCAGGAGGAAATATCCCTGACCACACAAGAGTTAACACATTCACTTTGCACTGATCTTGAGCCAGAGTTAGTATGAATGAATTAGACCTTAGACTTGAGCATTGGCTTGGAATAAATATTTAAAATATTTACATAAATAAGTACACAATCACCAAAGACTAATATTAATGTCATATCATATCCTATAACTTGAAAGCAAATATAAGATGGCAAGTGGGGGAACGAAACTTCCACCTGCTCTGAGTGGTTTAGCCCTTTACAAAATGGTACTGACTTCAGTACCTAAACCCAGGTAAGAGTTAATGAGTGCCCAGAGATGTGTCTACCCAGACTGATTTTAGGCATCTCTGATAAAGAAGGGGCTTTAAGCCAAGTTCTTTAATCCAGCAACTCTTCCTAGTTGCCTTAGAAGTTCTATACACTGGGTTTTGTGAATCTTATTCTGAGGTACCTTCCTGGTCATTAAAGTATTTCTCTAGTCATTGTGGGGAAAATGTACTTACCTAACTTGTGGCTGGGGATGCTGCTAAGTAGAACTGAAGAGGTAGTTTGGCTCACTGCTGCACTTAGCCAAAATTCCCAGCGCAAGTCCAGGCCTCTGAGATTAAGTGGGGAAAAAAAACTCTTTAAAATAGTATTTTATGCACTAACTTCAGATTGATAGAACTAATTCTGAGAATTATAAATAACTCAAACTAATGGTGATAAGGATTTAAGTGGCAATTAGAAGCAAGCTACAGAGTTATAATTTAGGGCCACTAGGCTCATCTAGTCTGACCTGCTGCCTAGTGCAGGCCAAACAATTTCATCTAATAGTTCCTGCAACAAACAAATATTCTTCCCTACAGTGCAAGTTAGAATTACCCAGTGCCTTACCTTGCAGCTGAACAAGAACATAGCCCTTAAGAAGACATCTTGTTTTGATTTAAACACTTCAAACTTGAATAAACCCTTGTCCAAATATAAAGAAGACCAAACAAAATACAAAGAAAAACAAGTTTCCACATTGCTACTCACTGAAAGGTAAAGAAAGAGTAAGTACAGCAGTTTTCTGAATTACAAAGTTGTGAGTTGCACAAGAGCTGTATGAGTCTGGTGTCAGCCAAAGATCTATTTCTTTGTTTATTTCCTTTATTCTTCTTATACATCATTGAAGTTTTAAAGTAGGTTAATTCTGGAGGCTAAAAGGGTTTTCCTAGTGATTCCAGTCAATATAGCTTTGGATATATTCCAAAACCACTGCAGCTAATAGAAACCTTTCCTTGTCTTAAACATGTTTTGGAGCCAACTCAATGTCTAAAACATGCTCTAAAATACTGACCCACACAAATGGATTATAAGATAAACCCTTTATGGCTAATTTTACACTAACCAATAATTAAGTATTAAAGCTAAGTGGCATCTTGAAAGTCAATTTATAGCCTAGAAAAAAATAAAGAAAAGCTTAACCTTAGTACATGGTACCTAACTTTGCAAAAAGAAGCTTCCTTCTGCTGCCACTTATACTGAAAGATATAAATAAAGAAAATGCTGAAGTAATTAAAGACTGACCATAAAATGGATCAAAATCATATTTTTATATGAGGCATAATGTATATATGTGTAATACATATAGTAGCTCTGACCTAATAACAAACTGCATTTTGTATTAGCACTTTAGTGACTCTCAGAAAATACAGTGCATATGCCTTTGTCACAATGAGATAGTCTTGAGACTGTTTCAAACAAGAATTCTATCTGCTGAACTAATGTGATGTGAGGTTACATACCCAAAGGATAGAAAATAATTGTCAGAGAAAATTGCTGAGGCTTCATTTGTGCTTTGAGGTGCCTGCTGAGTGGTTTCCCACAGGTTACATCAATTCACCACACTAATCAACAGATGGCAATAAACAAGAGTAATTTAATTACTGTTAAAGACCACTCTCTTCCTCTGGATGTAGATAGGCAATTACCAGTGACTTTAAAAGGAGCTACTGATGTGAGCCTAAGCCTAGAATCTAATTCTATGTGGTTTGGGCTTTTTGTTTGCTTAATGGTTTGGCTGGAAGTTCAAAGGCCTAGATCATGTTTTCAGGTGTCTGGCTACAACAGAAATGTTTTACCAAAATGCTCCATCAGCATCCTCATGGCCTTATCTCTCAAATGCAGACATTTTCCAGTGCTGGAGTGCCCTCAGCATACGAGAGCTGAACACCAGAAAAGAAAACTATTTCATTCCTTGTGCAGCCTGGACAAGAGTACATCTGGAAACATTGATGCTGCAGATACATGAGGCAAGACCCCAGAGCACTGCACTTGTTGGTTGGTTTTCCTCTTCTAAAATTTTGAAGTGCTTGCAGAGGTCACTATTACTATCATAGAATATTACTATGGTCCACATGCAAATGAAGAGTCAGAGTCTGCCCACACCATGCCAAACAGGGCATGGTACCCAAATGTACCAGCACGACTTACACTCCCCCCACAATCTGCATAGCAAACACCCTCCTTCTCTCAGCCTCATGGCCCAACTGGCATTTATCTATTAATTTATAGCAGAGCTTGAGCCATCATTAGCCAGTTAACTGAGTCATTGCTTTGAGTACTGAATTTAGACTAAGACTAAAAAAAAAAGAAGTCAGTCTAGTTGGTGAGATATAAATTCCACCTTGCAACTTGTATGGCAGGAATTTAACTCTTGGAAATTCATAGGAAATTATTCAACATTAGAAGTTAAAATGTTAGAAAGCTCATTATTATCAGATGATATCAGATTTGATGACTGGTACAACCCAAGATACAGCTCTGAAGCTGTATCTTTAACATGATTAGTATCACAGGCAGAGAAACACACCTTTTAGCTCCTCACCATTGGTAGTGGTCTGGTCATAGCTTGCTCTCCAAAGGCTAGATTCACCTCATCTAATTTTAGATTCCCAACTGACGTAACTACTGTGTCCCAGTAGCTAAGTAAATGCAGTATCACCAGGTATAGTATCAGGCTACAGGGTTTTAAATAATTGCCTTTGTCATTACAAGGTACTTTCAGTTTATTTAGTTGAAACTGAAACTGCCTAATGACCAGGTGGGCATTGCCGAATTTATTTTAGCCTTGCTTAGCTTTATATAAGTTTGTACTGGAGTACCTATTGCTGTTTTAGTGTTGATATATTTCCTGTGAGTAATAGATGCCGGTTACAGATAGCTATTCTGGTAGTTAATCAATGTAGATTGAATTATCTATGACTCCAGAATAGCTATTCAATGTGGTGCAATGCAAGTGCAGCATGCTAGCAGGGGTTATGGATGTGTGGGCCTGGAGGCTTCAGGGCTGCACACAACTTACCCCTTATCAACTACAGAGCACTAAAAGAATGCAGCTCCTGGAGATCAGTGAAACTGATTTTTAGGAGTCACCAAAAGAACAAACAAACAAGTGTCTGGCATATGTAATATGAATGTAACATACATGTAATATAGCATATAGAACAAATTCCAAAGGAATTGGAAATTGCGTGTCAGTTAAGAAAGAGCTGGGTTTAGGCTTTGTTAGAAAGTGTAAACAGCCCCAAATATACACTTGGTTGTGAAGGAAGAAACCATCAACATCACTCTCCTCCTGGCAAAGGACTGGAGATGCTGAGTATTGAAGTAACCAGAATATTGAAGTAAAAGGGAAACGTAAACAATGGCATACAGTGACTGGGGAAAAAAATGAGTTAATGAGTGAAAGATAAGTAGGAAGAAAAAAATTTAGTAAATATTCAACCCAAGGCATAAGGGGACTGATTTATAAAAGTGCTGAGTGCTCACATCTGCGAGTGAAGTGTACTTGAGATGTGTTCTGGCTGTACAAAGTGCTATAGCAGTTCTAAGTATTCTGAAAATAAGTCTGCCACAGGCCATATTTTTAAATATGCTTAGGCATCACAAATTGCAAAAATCCTGCCTACAGGGGTTTGCAAAACGACCTGAGAAGTTAGATACCTCACACCCATGAGGAGGAGCTAGCTTCTCCTTAGACTAATGATCTTGGACTAATTTGCCTACCTGTACTTTTAAGGTTTCAAAAAATCTGTCCCCAAGTATCTGAAAGCTGGCAGCCTGCATGAATTGATATTTTTGACAGCATTTGCCTAAGTCACTCTTTGCTTCACTTCCTTTTGTTTAAAAAGGATGATAATACTATCTTGTGTCACAGGGCTGTCAGGAAGATACATTGAGCTAAAGGCTTTGAAGCATTCAGAAACAAAAATGAGTGAGCTATGGAAATATCTTAGTATCTGATCATGTGCAGACTTACCCCACAGTGTAATGTTTGGATAATGTAGGCAGAATACAACTCAGGCTGTACATAGTCAGCAGAATTAGGCCTGTGAGGATGATTCTGAGGAGTGGGATCTGTGCTCTACTTTTTCTTTCTTTTTTTTTTTTTTTTTAAAGAATGTGTCATTTCAATTAAAAAAAAAAAAAAAAGCTATTAAAAAACTATAAAGACATCTTTAAGAAACTCTTCCAAATGTCACATCATTATCTGAGCCAGAGTGACTTCAGCAACGCAAGAGACTCATCATCTCATCAGTTCTGCTATCCTGATTCATAACCTACTTAGCGTATCAAACAGAAGTTTAAAAGGCAACTTGATCATGGCTCAGAAGGACCCAGAGAAGACTTCTGATATTTGGGACACTATAATCTGAGAGACAACAGCATAACAAGATTCAGTTTCTGAATAAGCTGGAGACAAAAAAGTACAAATTAGGAAGAAGAATCAAATTTTAGCAAGGAGGGTAATTAATCATTGGTGCAGCTTGCCAAGGGAAGAGGCAAATTTATCATAACTAAGTCTTTAATTCGACATTCAATGACTTTCCAAAGAATGGGACACAAACAATAAATTTTGGTGCTAGACAACAAGAAGGAAGAATACTCCTACCTGCAGAGGAACATTGTCTGTCCTGGGATATGCAGTCATCAGACCAAGTTCAGCGTCATCTCCTCTAGCCTTAAAACAAATGTGTCTATACTTGATTGCCTTTCATGAGGAACCAAAGATGGGCACGTACCATAAGTGTATAGCATGCAGTCATATAAATATAAATTAAATATAAATATAAATTAAAACACTGTCCTGGACTACTCTATCATAAATTAAATAATAAGCTGGTCAAAGAAGAAGGAAAGATTGCATTATAGTGTGATAATTGTTTACATTCAAGCATATGCAACGACTTTTCTGGCCTTTGCTTCTGTTGTCACCTGCTTGCATTTGCTTTCAATGTCATTATTTCAAAATAAATTAAGGTTTTAGAAGTTCCAGAGCCTTTATTCCTTCTCAAAGGTAATATAGATTATAAGAATAGATTTTTTAACGCTGCAAATAGTCCTGTTGCAGTCACATGACTCAGATTCATCAGACACAGTATTTATATATTCAATATCATTCAAATAAAGGGGAGATAATAAACTGAAGGTGGGATGGGAGTACTGCTTCTTTTCCAAATCCATCAGCTAATTTTGCAAGAGAGATTTACTCCCCACAGAGACCTTGCCTCTCTTATGTCCCTAGGCTATCACAGCCACAACAGTAATTACACAAATTAGTACTTTTTGATTTTAAGATTCCAACTGATCTTCTGTTTCGGGTTTAGTAATAGCTGCTAGGTTTCTGGAAAGTGTTTCCTTAGAAAAGTAAATTAAACTAGACTTTGTGAATTTCGACAGCCAGTGTGACTGGTCATGTTCCAAAAGCACCAATGGAGTTTTAGAGTTTGTCTCTACTCAAAATATGTTAATTACTATATCGATTTTACTCAAAACTGTAGTCACTGTCCAACTTGCTCTTTAACCTTATGCCCTCACCAAAAACCTGAAACTTTTCCAAATGTACTTTCTTAGAGGTTTGAATCTGTTAGATGCGAGAGGATTTTGTGACTATCACTTCTCTAATGATTCATAAAGTACATTAATGCTTTTATATATTTAGCTTCAACCAGCATAAACAATTTGAAATATTCTACTTGCTCTGCAAATTTGCAAAGATTTGAACATTAACTTACCATTAAATGGAATTAAAATCTTTGACTGTATACATACTTAAGGTGGAAGTGTCCAGAGCACCAAGTGGGGATTTTCCTGCAGTCAGCATGAAAGCAGTTTCTCAAATCCCTCTGTGGGCTACTAACTTTGACTTGTGTGCATGCACAAATTTTCATGACTGCTTCTTTCTCCATTGCTTATTTTTCTTACATCAAAGGACCTTGAGGCTTTTCACGCTTCCCAGCTGTCTAGCCTATGTGAATACAGGATTTAGAGCCAATACATTCTCATTATTACTAGCTGTTATTTGGAACCATACTGGTGGACCATGATTCTGTTTTCCTACATACTTTAATATGTGAAACAAATAGATGGTTTGTGACTCCAAACAGCTCGTGGTCCTTCCAGACAAAGGAATGAAGCCGAGAACGTTAGAGAAGAGCTTAGAACAAAAAGACAGATTGTAATTAATCATTAACCATTGTAATGAATTCTGAAGAAAAACACACAGAGAGGATAGAGGATTAGTTCTCATACGTGTGAAAAGACTTTTACGTTTAATATATCCCTCCCAGGACACTAAAAATGGGTACTGTGGAGTTTAATGTTTTGCTTGTCTCCAATAGCTTGTCTCATATAGGCAGAACCAACATAAAAATGCTCATTTTTCTAACTAACTGTAGGCTCTGCCCAACCAGTCTGGGCTCTACATGGAAAGGATGCATTTCTATTCCCCTCAGTGTTAGCAGTAAAGACTGCCAGACAAGCTGGGACCTCAGATATTTTCTTCCAGTGATGCACTCAATAACGTTTCCAATATTCTGCTGTCTGTATCAATCTGATATTAAGCTATACCTACGTTGCAGACTTCTGCTGACATAGCTTTGTGAGCCACTGATATGACAATATCTTCCAAAAGCTGCTGTTGTAAACCCATTTCCATTTAAAACAAAATAAAAACAATAAAATCCAGAGGTTTAGATCTTTTAGCAGTTGAATTTGCTCAGCTGTTTAGCTTGTTTAACTCAGAGGTAACCAAATAAAGTATGCAATATCATTTTATCTTTCACAAGATAAGCTGTATCTTTACTAGGAAAGAGTTACTGCTGTCGTACACTACTATAGGAATACTTTTAAATCATTCCTAGTGAAGACATGGTCCTTGGTGAACAATTGTGTTGACGATACACAGAACAGACTAGAGTTTGTGGTGTAGCTGTATTGACTTGGTTGCACTAGCTAACGTTCAAAGAAAATGATGCATTCTTTGTTTCCAAAATCCACAGATTTAATATTGAATTATTAAAGAAACAAATCTGCTGATGTGTGTATGCTCCTTTTTTCCTGCATCAAGCTTAATTTTAGTACACTACTGCTGGAATATATATAGATATGTATACATATGTAGCGTCAACAATATAATACTGGCACTCATGATAGGAATCAAGGCAGGAGAAATCCATAATTAGATTTTTCTCAGTACATCCATCTTCATTTATCCAAGAGGCCAAAGTCATTATTATTTACCCAAGAATCTCCTTGGAAAGCAGAACTGTAAAGATTTACTGCATATCATGAGAATCTGTAAGTATATTGAAGTTCCCTAGTACCATTATTTGTCCCTTTTACGTTTGATTGAAATAGGAAGAAAGTTATACCAGTGCCTTTATGTTCGGGTTTTGATGATATCTTCTCTCTCCTAAATTGTTCTTGTAATGAAAAAGGGGCAATTGTATTGCATTTCTTCTCTTTGTTCCATTTTTCACCAGATGATATAAGCTTACCTGTAAATTTCTTTCTGTTTGGTATGGGAAAATGAAGAAATTCATGACAGAAAGTCTTAACTAGAGAAGCTGTACTTTCCACAGCTGTCTTCCGTGGAGATTGAGGTTTGAATGCCGCAAAGCATGTCTCTATATATAGTGGCACACCAGACCAGTTTGGATTAATGAGTGAAATCCTTGCTTTATCTTGGCCTGTTAGAGCACAACACTTTTCCAGGATCGGTCCTGTGAGCCATAGTGCAAAAGCATTTAATTTTAAATCTTTTTGTCTGTATAACGTGAAACTGCTATTTAGCAGAAAACCTTACTCAATAAAAATGGCACTATGCACACACACACATAAAACCCCAAACCACGAAAGCACCCTAGTTTACCGTAGATTACGTAATTTCACTTAATCTTTGATTTTCCTTAATAAAACATATGAAGCAAACAAAATATTTGGTGAATAAATGAAAGCTATAATAAAGCCCACTAGCTACATTGAAGATATTTTTAAAAGTGATTTATTTTATGTTCTCTAAAATAAAGGCATTAGCAGATACTATCAACGTGCCTAAGAATGGAGACTCAAACCACTTGTGTATTGGAGTTAAATGTGTCCAACCTGCTGTGGAGTAAAACCTGAGAATATACAAGTCTTTCTCAGATTCAAATATTAGCAATATTTTGTGTAATTTTTTTTTCCTAATCGTGTCCAAAGCCTCAGCCTGGGTTCAGCTCTCACTCTACAACACAGTTTCCTTCTGGATCTAGGATCCTATTCATCGTCCCACAACCCTGCAAACTGCACCAAGGTCATTAAGGCTGATTGCACAGCATCAGGTACTGGCATTAGTCAATCCAGGAATCAGGGCCAAATTTAAGGCAAGCCTTAACTGATGAATGTCAAGAACAGTAAGCCAAAGGATGATAGATTTTTAAATGATGCAGTTAACCCACAAGCCAACAATCAATTACAAATAGGAAAATGCACACAGGACTCCCATGAGCAAAAGAAGCCCTGCCCCTGCAAACACTGGTAGGGCTAACTTTATGGAAACATCATCAGTGGAAGAGCACACGTTTCAGTACCGCATGTAAGTTTTTAGTAAATGCTTAAATGTTCTTATTTTGAAACCATGCCTCACATAAATGTTCAGACCATGTAAGGTAAAAAATAAATCCTCATCCTTTTTTGCATAGTTTTGATAAATATCTACTTTTGGAGTTATGGAGCTGTTAGGGGAGGCGATTGTTTCATTTTGGTTTATTTTTGTAATAGTGTTCTGTTTCTTTTGACCTTTACGATATCCTCCTTTTAAAAAAGTCAGTTTCTGTGTTTTTTTACTTTTAAAGCATCTATTAATATCCACATGTTTCCCATTATGTGAATCAAACCTTTTATCAAACTGTGCTCTCCGAAAATATGTTTTGGAACCTTCAGAAAACAGCATAGGCATATTTCCAGTCTAAGGTGGCAAGCTCAGCAGCCAGCTTTTACAAAGGCAATTTATGTAGCAATGGTATAATCACAAAAGGCGTATATAGTCTCTCCAATGAGAAAAAAATGTTTACTTCTTATATGAAAAGGTTTTATAGAAGAAATGCAATCTCATATCTAAGAATAATGAAGCCCACTACAACTCTGAAACATGAGGGTTAATGCTTGTATTCTTTATAAACAAAATAATACCATAATTTAAGAAAAAAAGAAAATCTTGATAAATCCTTGTGCAGAAACACAAATCCTTGCACATATATATAAAAAGTATGCAAGAATCTAAAGTGAGCCCTGTAATTCCCTGAAGATCTGACAAATTTCCAACAAAATAATTTTGGTGAAAAAAATTTTCTGTGAGCATATATGTGCTTGCTTTGTTGCAGACTCAATTTGTAGTCAAAGCTAGGAGAGAACTAAAGTAATTCATCTGAGAACAGACAGGACCTCAGCGGTTCATTTTCTGTTGTGAATCTCAGGGAAAAAAACGTTTGCACTCAGTCTCCCATTTCTCAGGAATCACTTTAACTACCAGGCTATTATTACATTGGGCTCAGTTGGACCTACTAGAGATGTTCATCAGCAGCTACAGAGAAACAACAAACAAACAAAAAAAAAAAAACAACCTATGTTAAAGCCTGCATTAAATATACTAAAACCCTATATTAACTATGTTAAGAAAAAAAAGCACAAGCAAATTTCTGTACCTCTCACACTAGATAAGTACTCACTCAAAGATGTCATCATCTATGCAGAGCCCAGATCATTCCCACTGCCTGGTTTCCCTTCACTGCCATCTCTTTTACTAGCCTAGAGCCCTTGATGAAGGCAGAAGAGGGATGGAATCAGCAAGTATGGGGGAAGTGACTGTAATGTGCAAGTTAAAGGGGTGCTCAGATCTAATCCCAGGACTGAGACCAGAGAACAGAAAACCACTGAAAGATTAATTTGTTGAGAATTATCTTGTGAGCAGCAGCACCTTAAAATGAAACTATAAGTCTTGCTCCTCCTGGCTTTGCAGATGCCCAGAACTGAACCTAATAATTTTACAATGTCCCCTTTTCCCCTCTCCTTGCCTACTGCATATGGTGGCTTGGTTGAGCCAGTGGAAACCAGAGGACATCCTCTGGCAGGGGACTGTAACCTGCCTTTTAAGTACGCATTTTTGCCAATAGCTGCAGGGAATCAGAAGCAGATCCCTCACTTTCTCTCAATAATTTTACGAAAAAGATGCACAGCTTGGATTTTTTCCTTTTCCCAGCTTAGCTTGCTAGCTCTTACAGTGACGTGCAGTGCTGAAACCTGTGTTTGTCCACTGATAACGTTTCCATAAATTTAGTCCCTCTGTTTGCAGGGGCAGGGCTTCTTTTTTCACCCCAACAATGAGCTCACAGTGGGTTGAGCCAGGTCCCACCGTGATTGCAGAAATATTTGTAACTGTCTTTAGTGAACTTTGGGTCAGGCCTTTCTTCTGGAATAAACCTGTTAGAAGACCAGACCAGTTCTCTAATTGCCTGTAGCCCTTACAGCAAATCAGCAGTTGGAAATGTGGAGCTGCGTGGAAAACTACCCAATCTCTCTCTTCCCTGGCTTCACAAGTGGGAGCTGTTGATACCTGCACGGCTCTTGGTACAAGGCAGAGCAGAGCATCGAAAGTTAATAATCCACAAGCCATTCAGAAACGTCTAGGACAGAGACACTGACACCAGGGAATCATATGTCTGCATTGAGCAGCTAGTAAATTGTTTACTTGGAGGGCTCATGAGAAACACACAGATGAACCTCTGAAGCCACTACTTGGCAGGTAAGGCTACTGATGTACTTTAATAAACAGCGCTGTGTTCTCACGATCATTGCTGCATCTTTTCCCCAAATGTACTTGCAGCAGTTTATTGACATTACATAATGCAGGGAGAGTTCAGAGCAAGGATAAAGAGTTGATGGCCAGCTTTGGTGTGCATGTTTATTTGACATACTTGATTTACAGGTCTCCTGTTTACACAGTGCACTTTGATACGTTGTTTCTTTTATTTTTAATGTTAAAATCATTACTCTCGATCCTGAATAAACATCCAGGAAGTCCTTTAGGTTTCGGGTGAAGATTTGAAAGACTGCTTTTAAGAACAACTCCAGTGTACGGCTCGTTCCTCATACAGTCAGTGATGACCGTAATCTGTACGTTTCCCTCTTGCTTACCGCCTTTTTTCCCTACCACAGCACTGGTCTGTTTTCTGCTGCCGGGTGGGGAAAAAAAGGAAGAGCAGCACAGAGGATGGGCAAGCGCTAAAGCAGGTTTTCCCCTCGGAGCTGGGGGGAGCTGGGGACCTCCTGCCCTTCAGAGGAGCAGGTCGTCCTTCCCGTGGGAACTGGGGAAGGGGGGGGGGGGGGGGGGGGGGAGCGCGCCGCGGGGACGCGCCGGGGGGCAGCAGCGCTCCCGCGCCCACCGGCGCTGCCTGCGAGCCCGCCGCGGCCTCGGGGGTTCCGGGGCCACCCTGCGGCGGAGGGAGGACGGGGGTGCGGGGTGGGCACCGACCACAGCGGGGGATCACGGCTCCGCGGGAGGGGGAGCGTAGGGACGGAGGAATGGAGGGATGGACGGGTGAGGGATGGAGGGATAACGGCTGGAGGGATGGTGGGGTGAGGGATGGACGTACGGAAAGGTGGATGGGTGAAGGATGCAGGGATGGGAGGACGTGGGAAGGAGGGATGAGGGGCGGAGGGAGCATAGATGGAAGACTGAGAAAATGGGTACTGAGGGAGAAGGGATGAAGGGCTGGAGGGCTGCAGGAGCGAGCGCCCGCGCTCTCCAGCTGCTCCCCCTCCGCGCGCGCCTCCGCGCCCCCACCTCCCCCTCCCCACTCCGCGCTGCGCGTGCCCGCGCCCGGGGCTGACTCTCCCTCGCATCCTCCTCCGGCGGCGGCGGCGGCGGCAGCGCCGGGGATGGGCAGCGAGAGCGCGCCCAGGAGCAGCCCGGGCCCCGCCGCTCCCCCCTGCTCCCGCGCCCGCTGCTGCTCCTGCCCCAGCGCCCCGGGGGCAGCGCCGCCGCCGCGCTACCCGCAGCCCCCGCCTCGGACGGGTGAGTCACCGGGCCCTGCTTCCCCTCCCTCCAAAAGCACCTGCCGTGCACCCCCCTCTTCCGTCCCCCGCGCCTCCCATCCCGGAGCTGCCCCCGGGGATGAGCGGGGGGAGGCCCCGTGCTCACCCCTGCCCCCGCCCCGGGGCAAAGGACGGGGGGGTCCCGGCCCGGACTTGCGACCCTGCCCCCTTCCCCCGCGGTGGCGGAAGGTCCGCCGGCACCCGGCGTGTCCCCACGGTCCGGGGGGCTGCGGGGGAAGCGGCTCCCCCCCCCGCTGCCCGTTCCCGCGGGGGTCTCGCACACGCACAGCCGCGCACATGGGCACTCCGGCAGCCCCGCGCCGAGCCGGGGCCAGGACTCCCCCGACCCCATCTCCACGCCGCCGTGCGCAGCACCCCCTGCCCGGGGAGGCTCGGGGGAGGAGGGCAGCAGCGCTTTAACTTTTGCGAGGGACCATTTGAATGCGGGGTGGGCCCGGTTCCTTCCCCCGAGTACCACCCGGGGGGCGGCAGAGGGTCCCGGTCCACCCTCTCGGGGCCCCGGGAGCAGCGGAGCGCGGCCATTCCCGCGGGCCATGGGGTCTGCTCCGGGCGAGACTCGGCTCTCGGATGGACTTTTTTTGAGCCTCCCCCCAACAAACAGTGAAAGAAATGAAGCTTGGGGGTGGGGGGAAGAGTCCGCGCTTGTTTTGCTTTCGGTGCCCAGAGCCCGCAAATGATGGGATGCTGTGGCTGAAAAGCGTTTTCTGGTTTTTATGTGTCATGATGCACACGGCTGGTTGTAGGTAGTGTAGTAGCTATCCTTATCTCAATAGTTCCCTGTCAAAGGGTTGTTATGGCAGCAGCACTTCTGCCTTCTTTTATTTAGCATCTCTGGCTCAGAGCAATGTTGAAGACCTGGAAACTGCCTTGGGAAAATAAATAAAAAAGAAAAACAAAGCAAAAAATAAATCAACAACCTTTTCCCTCTTTGCCAAATAGCCAACAAGTATGCACAGAAAATTTACACTCAGTCTTCACTCCCTTCTCCAGAAGCTGGTGCTGTGATAACACTGAACATTGACGGAGGCTGGTGGAAAGCATTCTTTTTTTTTTTTTTTGTTTCCACAATTCATGGTTTTGTTAAATTTTAAATTTTGTCGGAGTTTTTGCTTGGGTTGGCATTGGGTTTTTTTGTTTTTTTTTTTTTTTTTGGTTTTTCACTGTAGCCTTTCTCACAGAGGATTTCTTAGTCCTGCATTGCACTGGGTAAAGGGATTCATGCTGTTCTACATACAAGTAAAGGACAACATTCGCAGAATCAAAAGCTTGTAATTCTGTAGGCTTAGCTTTCCTGTATTAGCAGGATGATGAGTTTTCTTTTTGCAGCAGGAAGGGGAATCTGCATGGTGCTGATCAGTAAGGTTTCATCACATTTTAACAGCCACAGCTGATGGCACCCTGAATCAATAAGATTTAGAGGTTGTTACAGACATAAATTTCTCTGTCACCTGTGATGGTCAGCCTGTTGTCAGCCAAACCACAAACAGTTGTGAAGGAAAATGATTCTGATTTCAGTTTAGTTACTACTGTTCTATTGAACCAGCGTTTAAACCAGGAAGCCTTTGATGAGGACGGGTTTTAAAAACACATGAATAAATTGGTAGAGGGCTATATTACTTTGCAGTCTTTACTCTGTACTTGTGTAGGTACTGTCTGTTGTCTTCAACTGGACTTCACTTAAGTAGAGGTTAAGCAGTAAATAATAAGGGCAGAAGGATTCTGTCCTGGAAGCTCCCACATTTTTATTTCCGGCATAATATTTGCAGACTAATATTGATATGCCAGGATAAAATGTTATTGAATTGTGATACCTTGTTTCCAATTGTACATTTTGCGTGAAGTTTGGCTTATCAGGAGGAAAGGAAGACAAGTGTGTAACTGTTTGTTTAAGAATGAAAAAATGCTGTCCCAGGATGATTCATGTGCTGAAAGAGACTAGATTCAGGTTAAATAGGTGAACTAAAATAATGTAGTGCAAGTGATCCGTAACTAATTTTCGTTGCTTGTAATGAAAACACTCATCTTCAAACTGAAATAGAGAGATGTTGGAAGAAAGGTTAAGAACAGCCAGATAGATATTTTTAATGACAAAATAAACTCTTGAATAAACCTCAGATATTTCTGAGGGAATACCAGCACATTTCTTGGTATAACTGTGGTCATGATTTTGAACGCAGCTAAATCAGATGAGAGTCTCACTAGGCACTGTTGTGACCACATTCAAAGACATCTCTGCTAACCATTTTTGAGGATCCATAATGTGAAAAGATCATTTGTGTTTTTCCCTGTTGCCATAGCTGGAAGGATTTATTTCATGTCTCATATAGAATATTCTATACTTTACCCTTCTGAGCTGTACTCAAGCCCATAGTTCTTACCTGTCCAGACAGCTCAGCTGAGATAATTCTTGTAAGAAAGAATAATGTACATACAGTGAGGGACATTTTCAATGAAACCAAACAGTTAAATAATAGTAATGTTTACTGGAAAAAGGGTTTGACTTTGAATGATATTTTCATATCTATTACCACTAAAATTTAATTTTAGGTGGTGGGAATAGCATGTTAAAATGGCATTATTGGGTTTATAGTTCTGATATGAAATGACTAGCTGAATTTAATCAAGCTGGAGAGCAGATGTTTCCAACTTCAGTGATTTAAAAATATCCTTAGTGATTTAAAAATAACCTTAAATTGTAATGAAGAAAAGACAAATTTGGGCACTCTGAGAAAGGTTATAGCTGAACTTATTTGATACAAATGAACCAACAGATTGCACGTATTTAACATTAGACAGAGCTAAAATGGTGCAAAAAAATGAAAGCTGACAAAACCCAGTTATGGTAGGAAAATACACAGTATAAACCCTGTGAGACTATTGTAAAAATTACCCAAGAGGTTCCAACTTGAAAGTTCTGAATCCCTTATGGCAGTCAAATGGAAAAAGCCCCATTGACCTCAATAAGTATTAAAGATTGGCACGTATTCTAAGAGAATGGATGGGTAAAGTTAATTTAATGAAGTACCACAAGAACTGTGACAGATAGTTCCTAAACTCAGATTGGAAATGTAGGGATTTTCTTCGTTTAGGAGGAAGTCCTGCCTCCACCAAAACTGAATTGGAGTCTTGCCATCAATTTTACTGGGGCCAAAATGTCACCCTGAGAATTATTTTTCAAGTGACTTTTGAAATACATTGCATATTATGTTTAATTTGGTTTTAATTTGTGTGATATTCTATTTAAATGAAGTTACCTTTGCCAAGCTTGAGTTATTAATTAGTTATTAGCAATCATTTTCCCTTTCCTTTTACAGTTTTTTAAATGTCAGTTTTTCAGAAATGGCAGGAAATACAAAACAGTCTGCCTGTAAGAGCACACTCATAAGCTGAATAATTCAAAGCCAGCGTTGTCATTGTGCAATCACTTTTTTAATATGATGCTGTCAAAGTCATAAAAAAAGAAAATCAAATGTGACATCATAGAAGACAATGTATATAGCTGACATGACATCCCAATGTTTTAATTTCCCCACTTATGCTTAGTGTTTAATGAAGATAGACTTTTCTTTCTCTCTTCTGGGGAAGCTCCTAATACAAAATACTAAATGTTCAGAAAAAATGACGAGTATATTTTCTTAAAAAGAGAAACACCTCTTGTGAAATGCAAGTCCCCAGTGTAAACGAAATTAAATCCTAAAAGGAGACAATATAAAGCATTCACTGGGAAACACAGATAATTTGTAGCTAATTAGAAAAACTATCTTCAGGTAGGTTTTCTAGAAGGTGGAAGGTATGATTTTGACAAAGGACAGTTTAGTAACTAACATTAGACACTAATGCAATTTCTCCCTCAAAAAGCATAGTCACTTCTGTGGGGTCTTTCTGCTGTTTTTCCTCCTAGATTAAGTATATTTAATGCTAATGAAAAGTACCAGATTGGGAGACATGGAAAACGAGCTCTGTTTTTACCCAGCATCTGTGAGGCATAGAAAGCAGCAGTGCAATGTGGTGACCCCACACTGAGCTGGCATTTCAGCCTGGCTTGGCTGGGTACTTGACATGGAGAAAATCTTCACATACAGAGATCTTCCAGGTGGTTAAGGACCTCTTTGCTCCAAAAGCCCGACATATGGAGGAAATTTGCCTAGAATGGGATTTTATTTGTTACCCTCAACCTCTGCCATCTTTAGAGAAACCAGGCCTGGCTGTGGCTCCATGGGGACCTGGACAGATCCTGTGAGGGGCTCAGTATTCTCAGTGCTGGTGCTTTTGAAAGTGCTGAGTACATTTTCAAGATCCTCTAAGAAATGGAGTGAAATACCCAGTTTGTTTCACAAGGGCCACAAACCAGCTTTTAAATCCCAATGATTTTCCATCGCTGCTGCATGTTGTCTGTATTTGAATTAGTGAACTACAGGTGAAAGATTCCAAGAATGTGATTACCAATCTCCTGAGACATTTAGTTCTTCAAGCATATCTTGCTGGAAATACTTGTATTTGTATTTCATCAGTGGGGGCAGAGAGAAAAATTAATTAGTAACACACAAATATTTTTCTTTTGTTTTCAAGAGATCACACTTTTTTCTTTTTTTTCTTTTTAATTTGGTATAGTTCCATGTTGTCAGCTATTCGGTCCTGAAATGCATATATAATCTATGAGCAAGCAGCCATATTGTTTATATTTCATTACCACATAATACTGTATTTTTTTATCTGACACTAGCCAATGATTTAGCCATATAATCTAATACCTGGCTAAAATAAACCATTCCAATACTAACATTTGGTGTGTTGGGTTTTTCCCCCTAATGTCTGCTATTCAGCAGCAGAAAAATTCAGAAAACAAATAGATATCAAATAAAAGTCTATTATTTAGAATGGATCTCTCTATATAATGGTTTATTTTGTATAAATTAAACTTACTACTCTTTTGCAAAAAAAAATCCACTTAAAACCATTGTAATTGTTTTATACTACAATCTAAACCTACTATGTAAGGAAAGCTATTGAACTAAGGGAAGCCACCAATTGCACACCAAAAGTGAACATTTAAGTGATGATCCAGGTGTTCAAAGGTCTCTTGTTTTTTCTGCAGATGTCTTCTTTTAGTTTAAACAGGACAGCAACTACGACAGTTTCAAACTGAGAAAGTGTGTTAGAACTGAAACTGCAGGATAACCTGTTTTCCCATTCCATGGGTATTGAATGGAGGAAGAGATCTGTAAGGTCTAATATTTGAAAGGCACAATGACTTAAACATACTCTTCTTTCAAAATTGCTTCTATGTTTAAGATGTGTGTTGAGGGGGTTTAATTTTTTTTTTAATTTTGCATTTATCTAGTGTTTTTATTATTGTTTTATTTACCTAATAAATCCTAGAAAATATTTTCTTCATATATCAACTTCCGTCACAAAGCCCGTAGCTAACATTAAAACATTAATCATCAGTTGCCATATTAAACTGCCCAAATTGAAATTCTAAACAAATGACAGATGTAGACTTCTTTGTAATTAGCAAAAAACTAGTATAAAATTTTGTATAATGCTTGTATTTGACTGTTGGTTAGTTTGTTTTAATGGCTAAGAGTGAGTAATGCTGAAATATTCTTTAAGAAAATAATTAATGCTGAAAAGCATAAATCTAGTCGGAATTTAATCCTGGATGTCTTTCTTACAGATTTGAACTACAATTCAAGTTAGAAATCTAAACTACTTTGAATGAACGCTGCCTGTCCTTATCACTAAGCATCTGGTTTGCATTTTTGTCTTTACATTTCCTTACAGTTCCTCCTGCAGCTTTTTTTTCTTTTTTTTTTTTTTTCACCTATTTTTTCACCCCAGATGGAGGCTCTGGGTAGGAGTTCAAAATATTTTAAAATAGACTCTGAATTATTAAGCAGTATTAACTCCCTGTATATTCAAAGACTTTCTTCAGATGAGTCACCACATCTTAGGAAGTCAGGTACCAACAGCAGTACCCAGAGCGGACTACTAGCCAAGGACAGATGGATGCAGGTGGCAAGTAGACCATGCCAGGTACCATGGGGTGAAGCAGGCTCATAAAGCAACAAAACCAGTTTTCTCTGCTTATCAGGGTGACATTTCAGAGGTTTTTGAAATTGCAAATATCTCCTTTTGAAATGAATGACACAAATTTAGAAGTCCTCAAAAACCAAAGTTTCTTCCCAAAATCGTTTTGGATAGACTGAAATGTTCAATATCTTAATACACATCCCAGTGTTTAAGAAACAGTTTAAATATTTATTTTTTTAAGGATTTTTTTTGTTTGTTTTGAGGCCAATACTTTAGCAAAATCACTTCAGTTTCGTGGAACATTGTGATTTCAATGGAACTTCATATTCTGACGATAGGATTTCAGTGAAGTTTCTTCAGTGGCTTAAACTACAGAAGAAGAAAGACCTTCCATAAAACTAAGAGTGTGCTGAATGAAGGCACCAGTCCTGAAATAGTTTATGTAAATGTAGAGCTTTAGAAATATGTGTGTTCCAATAAATTGGCTGACGGTGTACACCAAGTTACTCGTGTAAAGTACTCTGACTTTATCAGAATTGAGTCCTTTCTATTTGGCAAGGCAGTAGAGGTCTTGGCTTTAGAGGGAGACAGTAGAACTGATAGTAGAACTTGATCTGGAATTCTCCATCAAAATTATTTTTCAAAAGAAATAATTCATGCTTTGAACTTAGCATTAGCATGGGTCAGTAATAGAAGAGCCTAATTTAATTTTGAAAAGTGGAAAATCGCAAACTTTCAAAATTAAGAACTTGAATTTGAAAATATTTTATGGTCACTACTGATGAATGTTGCATTTAAATGGAATGAGAGGACATTCAACTACGCTTAGAAAGTAATCAAGTTATTATTATTATTATTGTTGCCTCTATTTTTATGTTTGGAATAAAATTTATCAGCCAAAGCTATCAACCTAGGCCTGTAACAATTTAGCAATTTATTTAAGCTGGCAATGCAGGATTTTCACAAACTTAACTGCTTAAGACTGTTGTTCATAAATGCCATTTTGGAGCATAAGAATCTTGCTAATTCTAGAACTTGAAGTGAGATTGCTTGCCCCAAACAACATTTGTGTCGGGTTTAAGGAAGGAATCAAAACTCACAGCCTGTACGTTCTCCACACCTCCTCTACAGCTATTTATCAGTCACCCTTGCTGGGCAGCATGTGTGGGGAGCAAAAGAATGACAAGCTGCCTCCCCACTAAAGCTTCCTGGGGAACACAGCCAAAATTCTCCATGTCTTGACTTTGATGAGCCTGGATGCTCTGTGCATGCCTTCCATACCTGCTGGACCTCCATCACAGGCCCACGTGCGCGCTTGCAGCAAGCAGATAGTATTTGAGATTCTAACTAAAGAATATGAAAGGAGAAAGCAATGAGAAGATTGCAAAATAGCATTTAAAATATTTCAAGAGTTAAAATGCACATAGCTAGGTGAAGAGTGTGTCCTTCAGGCCCCACTGAGATGAAGAACCTTTATTCCACAGCTATCCTAGGGCAGGCAAGTGCAAGCAGCTGAGAGCATCCATATTGTTACAGCAATTGTAACAAAAAGAACATAAACCAATAATTACATTTGGTTTTTAGATCTTTCCAGACAAGACAAGTTTAAGCTTTACATGACAAATAGCACCAGTAGTCGATGGGGAGGAATTCCAAACTGATTGCATGTTGGAGTAAAACACAGCAGCACTGCTATGAAACCTGGGGCTGGGAGTTTTTACACAGTTGTTAGTATCCAACATGTGCTTGAGAGTAACTTGATTTCATGTTATTAATTAAATAAATAAGAAAACGTTTGGTATGTGAGTGTACCTGTAAACTACAGTATGAACAAGTCAATTCAATTCAGTGAAAAGAAAGCAGACAACCAAAACCTGCTAACTACATCAGTGGGTAACCAAAGAAGCTATCAGCAGTCACATTTTTTTTCACATTTACATGATTACAAAATATGGAGACAAATGCCACTCTTTAAAGTATAACTTGAAACTGGGAGACTACCTGTTATTAAAATAGGTTGCTTCATCCCACATCATCTTGACACTTTCAAATAAGCCTAAATTTAATTAGCTTTCACATTACCATATTCCTCTCAATCTTGTTATGTGGCAAAACAGACTAGCTGTGGAGACAACTCACTTTCCCAAATAATGATTTTGCAACCATATTATGCATACTGTTCATCACTGAGGAGCAAAATCTGTTTTCCTTAACACCTAAGGTACACAGGGAAAAAAATGTTATGAGTCTGTTGCACAGTTAGTAATGAAGCACTCAACCGTATGAAAATATCATTTTGTTTATGGAAAATTTTACAGTTTTACTAGTTTTTTATTATGAAAAGAACAAAAACATAAGTTGGATGTTTCTACAGATTAAAAAGGGTTTTTTTTTTTCAGTCAGTTATTCTGCTTGTAGGACAATCTAGTTGTAGATAAATCTAGAAGATTGATTATGATAAGACCAAAACAATTTGTTATTTTTCATGGTGAAAAAAACACTGCAGTGGAAAGCAATTTCAGAACAGAAACTTGAAAAATGTACCCTTTTCACTTCTTCACTTCAATTTTTTCTTGAAATTTGCACAATTCCTAGAAATATTCTGATGTAAAAACATCAAAGTATTTTTCATTCTCCTCTGAAAATAACTCATGCAACTCTAGATCTACAGGAAGAATGTGGTATCTTATTGGATGTTACTGGGAAAACCTGCAGCTGTCTGTTTTAAGGTATATAAAGACAGTGATCTAATCAGCTGAAGAGAATCACTGTGTCTTAACCATATAGCTTTTGATTATATATACGCAATTATCACACTTATATAGGAATATACATACATATATATATACATACACACACATACATGCATATATTCTCCTATTCCTCCAGGTCCATAATAGCAGCTGAGCTCCTCAGGCACCCTACCTTTTTTTATTTTTCTTTTTTCCACCCCTAATAGAGCAATTCCCCAGGTGGTTTTATGGATTTCTCTTTTCTTTAAATTGCTTGGACTGGCCTAATTTGTAATTCTTTTTGCTCACATTACTATGCAAATAATATTTGTTCCTTTCGCCGGGTGGTTACAGAATATGCCATTTTTATGTTTGTGCCCCATTCTTGTAAGTGGTTAATGCTGTGTAATGGTTATGGATTATCGGTAGTTTTCAGGTAAGTAGAAAAAATGACTCCAAAATTATGTCTCTCTGAAGGTCAGAGATGCACAGTTAGAAATGGAAGTGGAAGCACTAGGTTCCCAGTCTGTAGCTCTGGTCATGCTTTCTCTTACAGTGCAAAATTACTTTAGCACAGATTTTCCCCAAAATATGGAGAACAATTTTGATGCCATATGGGGAAGGTAATACATGATAATCACAGGCTGTTTCAGCAGCAATGAGAAAAAGCTAGTATAGCCTTGAGGGAATAGTCACTGGCTGGTCTAGATAGTAAACTGTGCTATCAACTGGTATGTGTATTGTTTTAACCTTTCTAAAAAGTATTGCTTCAAAATAGTATTTTCCTCCTCTTCATTACTACCGGTATCCCTCTCTAGGCCATTTACTCTTAGTTATGACTGATCTTTCCTTAACTTCTGTGACACTTTCTTCTTGCCTTTGTTTCTTTTATTCCTCAGATATGCTTTATTGCAGTTCTCAATTTCCAGTTTTCCCTTTGCATAATTTACCAAAGTGTCGCTTCCTGCTGAATTATTGACAAGTTACTTTATTTGCCCCAGGAAAAAAAAAAAATAAAAAAAAAAAAGAGGGAACTTGGAAGTTTTCAGTAACAATTATATGTGATGACTGAGGGCAAAATCCACACAGAGACTTACAGCTAAATACATTAAAGGTTTTAGGCAGCAGAAATGTGACTTGGACATATTTGTCTGTATTGGCAAGTAATTCAGCACAATAGGAGCAGACTGGTAGATCAAAGCAGCTGTTGCTGAGATTCTTATATTTAAGGTATACGATCAATGTGTTTTACTATGGACTAGATTTAGTTTGGTATTTTAGACCAAATGTTACTACCTTGTATGTAGTCTGAGGCTGTTCAAAGGACTAATTACTTCAGGTCCTTTTGTCCCCACTGTGGGTTGTTGTAGATTTGGTACAGTCTGTAAGCAGAGCTTCTAATTTTCTTTGCTTTAAAAGAAATCTAACCCGTACACACCGAGACTGCTTTGCAAACCAAACCAATGTATGGTAATTGGGAATTGCTACAAACCCACACTACCTCTTCCAGTCAAATTACAGTCTCCTAGGCTCTGAAAAGTAAACTCCACTGCCATCTTGCCCCAGAGTTGCCCATACCTAGCTCATTATTTAGTCTTAAAATTTGTATTTGTGTGTATCCTCAGAAGAATCTTCAGTTTTCTGAAGACTGGACAAGTTCAAGGACTGTCTAAATCTTCCACCGTGCCAGCTCATGGACTAGGTACGGCAACCAGGTACCCATTCATTGGGCAGCTCTGTCAGGCACTAAGGTAGACAATTATTTGTCTCTTTTGTGTGGGAAAACAAACAATTAATTCCCCCATTCTGGCTATGTAGTGACATGGTTCCTACAGGTGTGGCCAGTGTTTTATAGGACCATAGAATCACAGAATAGTTAGGGTTGGAAAGGACCTTAAGATCATCCAGTTCCAGCCCCCCTGCCATGGACAGGAACGCCTCACACTAAACCATGTCACCCAAGGCTCTGTCCAGCCTGGCCTTGAACACTGCCAGGGATGGAGCATTTACCACTTCGCTGGGCAACCTATTCAAGTGCCTCACCACCCTAACAGGAAAGAACTTCCCCCTTGTATCCAATGTAAACTTTCCCTGTTTAAGTTTTAACCCATTACCCCTTGTCCTATCGCTACAGTCCCGAATGAAGAGTCCCTCCCCAGCATCCCTATAGGCACCCCTTCAGATACTGGAAGGCAGCTATGAGGTCTCTACTCAGCCTTCTCTTCTCCAGGCTGAACAGCCCCAACTTTCTCAGCCTGTCTTCATACGGGAGGTGCTCCAGTCCCCTGATCATCCTTGTGGTCCTCCTCTGGACTTGTTCCAACAGTTCCATGTCCTTTTATGTTGAGGACACCAGAACTGCACACAGTACTCCAGGTGAGGTCTCACAAAAGCAGAGTAGAAGGGCAGGATCACCTCCTTTAACCTGGTGGTCACACTCCTTTTGATGCAGCCCAGGATACGGTTGGCTTTCTGGGCTGTGAGCGCACACTGAAGCTGGCTTATGTTCATTTTCTCATCAGCCATTACCCCAAGTCCTTCTCTCCAGGGCCGCTCTGAATCCCTTCTCTGCCCACCCTGTAGCTGTGCCTGGGGTTGCTTTGACCCACGTGTAGGACCTTGCACTTGTCATGTGTCCTGGGTTCAGCAGTAGCAGTCATTTTTCTCCTTCTTAGTAGCTGGTGCAGTGCTGTGTTTTTTACTTTTGGCCTGGGAACAGTGATGATAACACTGACGTTTTTAGTTGTTGCCCAGTAATGTTTACTCTGACCAAGGACTTTCTGAGTCTCATGTTCTGCCAGGGAGGAGGGGAAGCCGGGAGGAAGTAGAGACAGAACACCTGACCCAGACTGACCAAAGTATGCCATACCACAGCACATCATGCCCAGTATATAAACTGGGGGCAGTTACCTGGAAAGGCTAGATCATTGCTCAGGTGAGGTTGGGTATTGGTTGGTGGGTGGTGAACAGTTGTATTCTCTTCCCTTGTTATTTCCCTTATCATTATTATTATTGGTGGCAGCAGTAGTGGTTTGTGTTATACCTTAGTTACTGGGCTGTTCTTATCTCAGCCTGTGGGAGTTACATTCGTTCGATTCTCCTCCTGATCCCTCCGGGAGCAGGGAGGGAAAAGGGGGGAGGGAGAAAGAGTCTGTGTGGTTCTGATTTATGGCTGCGCTTAAACCATGATATCACGGTTAAACTTCATAAGGTTGGCATCAGCTCACCTCACAAGCGTGTCAAGGTCCCTCTGGGTGGCATCCCTTCCCTCCAGTGTATCAACTGAACCACACAGCTTGGTGTCATTGGCAAACTTGCTGAGGGCGCACTCAATCCCACTGTCCATGTCACCGACAAAGATGTTGAATAAGACTGGTCCCAACACCAATCCCTGAGGGACATCACTCCTTACTGGTCTTCAGCTGGACATTGACCACAACTCTTTGTGTGCGGCCATCCAGCCAGTTCTTTATCCACTGAGTGTTCCACCTATCAAACTGATGTCTGTCCAATTTAGAGACAAGGATTTCCAGTCGTCGGGAATGTCACCTGCCTGCCACGGTTTTTCAAATATGATGGCCAGTGCCTTAGCAACTTCATTCGCCAGCTCCTTCAGGACCCGTGGATGGATTTCACTAGGTCCCATGGACTTGGGCATGTTCAGGTTCTTAAGATGATCTTGAACCAGATCCTCACCTACAGTGGGCTCAGTGTCTTCATTCTCACAGTCCCTGTGTCTGCCTTCCAAGACTTGGGTTGTGTGGTCAGAGCATTTTCCAGTGAAGACTGAGGCAAAGAAGTCATTCAGAACCTCAGCCTTCTCCAAATCCAGGGTAGCCAGTTCTCCCAATAGCTTCCGGGGAGAGCCCACATTGTCCCTAATCTGTCTTTTATTTGCTACATACCTGTAGAATCCCTTCCTGTTATCCTTAACATCCATGGCCAAGTTTAATTCTAACTGGGCCTTAGCCTTCCTAACCTGGTTCCTAGCTTCCTGGACAACATCTCTGTATTTTTCCCAGGCCGCCTGTCCTTGCTTCCACCTTTTATAACCTCTTTGTTCCCCTTGAATTTTTCTCAGCAGCTCCTTATCCATCCAAGGAGGTTTCCTGGCCCTCCTGCTGCACTTTCCTTCTAATTGGGACACAACACTCCTGATCTTGTAGCAGGTGATCCTTGAATATCAACCAACAGTCTTGGGCCCCCCTGCCCTCCAGGGCTATATCCCATGGAACCTTGCTAAGCAGGCTCCTGAAGAGGCCAAAGTCTGCTCTCTTGAAGTCCATGGCAGTGAGTTTGCTGCATGCTCTTCTCACTGTCTTGTTTTGTCTCAGAACCGTCTCTGAGAGTAGAAGTTGCAGTGCCACAGCCAGAGCAGCGAATCAGCTGAACTCAACGCAGGCTGCCAACTTTTTGGCTAGCAAACCTAACCATAGTGCTACTAGGGAAGCAGCAGCACATCTCTTTTCTGCTTATTGTAGAAGAAAAGCTTTATCCCATTTCTTTCTTCAGTTTCTGGAGAAAAAAAAAAAAAGAAGTCTTTTCTAGCAAATTCTGAAGCCTGGGCAGGTAGATCCGCATCCTGCAAATCTTAAGCAGGGTGCTTAACTTCTGTCTGGGTGAAATTTAAAACAGAATTAATGATTAGCATTCCCTTCTGTATCAAACCGCCAGTCCAGTGTCATGACTATATGTAGTCCTCCCCTCTGCGTGCAGGTTGCCCACTACCCAGTCTGTCCCGGGGAATGGTGTCCATCTCATAAACACTGATGCTTCATGTAATGTGAGCTAAGATGCCAAAAGTGACATAATGAATTGCTTTGCCTTTTAGTATCCAAACTTATTGCATGCAACAATCAACCATTGCAAATGTCTACTTTATAAAGGCTTGTTCTCTACCCCAAGTTAGGTTTCCTATGCAGAGCATAAGAAATAGATGAGTAAGAGCAGGATCCAGAGAAACTAGCAAGCAAAAGAAGGGAGAGCTTCAAGGAAATATGGTGGAACAGTAATACAGGTACAACCTACACCTTAAAGGCATCTGCTTTCAGCACTGGGGAAGTGTCTACTGTTCCCTGAAAGGAAGCACATAAGATAGATCTGTCTTTTCTCCAAAATAATTAGAACAAGGTGCTAATTGATGCCCAAATAGCCAGTAATTAGAGCACTTAGCATTGAGGTGGATGATCTTTTAAAAGCATACCACCCTTCTGAGTTGGAAAAAAAATTGCACTCACAGGCACTTTCAGGTCAGAAGCGTGCCCTAACTACTGACTGAATGGTTATTTTAGGATGCAGTTAGTGACTTTCTCCTCTTGAAACTTTGCCAATTTTGGTAATTGATTAAATAGCTAATGGAAGAGGAACTTAAACCTGACCCCCTTTCTTCACAGAAGAGTGGACTAACATTGGTTTGTTGAGTCAATTGCTTGCTATTTGGCTGAATAAATATTTAAAAGCAAACTGAACCCTTCCAAGAGGGGAAAATTAAACAGTTATCTTGCCAAATAACAAGTACTTTCTGGTTAATGGGAACCTTCTGGGAGTCAGTCAGTCTCAAATCTAATACTCTCTATAGATCAGATTAAGTGGGGTTGTCTGTCTCCCAAGAGAGAATTTAATTTACTGTGTTTTCAGAAAGTCTTGCTTTCTTGTTTCCTACCTTTTCTTTTTCCTCCACCTCCTTCCCCCCGCCCCTTTCCTCCCCCCCGCCCCCTTCATGTGGCATCTGGTCTGGCAAGTATGTTATCAGAAAATGTATTGGTGCTCTCTGCAGGGCAAGACTGATGCCCCTTGGAAGCAAGCTCCTACTCCAAGAACCTGGCAGGGTCAGGGCTTGAGGGACCTGGCATGTGAGTACCATGAGCTTGGACGTGCAGTTGGTTGGGGGCTGGAAGGTGTTAGAGCTGGCTGAACGCTCTACTTAGCATTGTCAAAAGTGGCAGCTAAATCGCTTGATAGACTTTATACTTCATTTTAGGGTGTTAAAAAGCAATGCTTCTAAGCGCCTTTAGAAATACAGAGCTGCTAATAATGGAAACCTTCAGCAAATGTAATGTTTTATATCGAGTGCTTGATACCCAGTTTGTGAAACTGAACATCTTTCACATAGTAGATATAGTGCAATGAGTGATAATAAAGCTTTCCCACAGTGCTTCACCACTGTGTCTCCATTTGCTATTAGAAGGTATTCAGGTCTGTGGTAAAGGCATAAAATAAGTTAACATCCAGAGGAGCAGACAAATGTTAGTTCAGGGAGTTATGCTTCGGATGAAAGTAAATATCTATCACTTTCCCATAGATACTAATTTTTGACAGACTATTTACTCAATAAGGTCTTTGCTAGCCTTTTGTCACTATTTAAGATATTTTAAGTCTTAGTGGCAGAGACTTTCATCATGTTTGCTCCTGTATCCTTGAAAACAATATGTCTTAACATGGTAACTTGACTTAATCCAACCTAGCTTATATATCTTATTTTACAAAGCAAACTCTTACATAAGTTTCTGTAGCACTAAAAACCTTTGATGAAGTCCTTAGAAATCTGATTTATTCAAGTTGAATTAGGCTTTCATACTTCCTAATGCTTCTTGAGCCATTATCAAACCATAGATATGATTCAGTGAAAGCCCTAATGTTTGTGGTAAGTCTTCTTTGGTATAGATAATGGAAGAGAAGAAACCTTTGGAATTTATCACTCCCTGATTAGACTGAAACCTTTCTGCCGCAGGAATAAGTTGACAAGAACATTAGAATTTCCCAGATAATTATCTTGTCAATGGCTAGAAATCTGTTGGTGTTGGGCAGGCAATAGGAATACGTTTTATTACAGACTCCAACATAAAGTGTTTTCTTGCAAAAAAATTATTCTAAGTTGTAACACATTGGAGAGGATTATTTGTCTAATTGCAGCTTGTGATTTCATAGTTGCATGTATAATTTTTCTATGATGAGTAGCCTGCAATTCTTTGATAGACCAATTTTGACTTGTATTCTTCTGAGACTTACAGTCCAGTGACTAGAATATATCTATTTTACATTATCCTAATCTTACAAATTATTCTTGGGTTTATGTCTCTTTCTGACTTCTGGAAAGGCTAGCTTTTCTGTCTGAAGCATAGATATGCCAGAATGGTCTTATTTCCCATTAGTCAAATCCTCGGCTACTAATCTGTTTCACATTAATACACCTGGGAAAGCCAACTTTAAGTATTTGCATTTTGAAATCCTGAGTGTTTTTTAAAGTTTGTGAATTAAGTTAGAGTTCTGCCTCTGACCGTGAAGTATTTAATTTAAAATATAGCCTAATCTTCCCTGTGAAGCCATCTTTTAGGTTTAGGTACAAACATGGCAATGTATTTTAATATCTGGGTTTTTTTTCTCCTTTTTTGTCACTAGTAATTTGCACCTTTGCCTCTCATTTTCTGTATTTTCCCATCTCCTTTAGCAGTATTTTATCACTGAGGGCCGTGATCCTACTTGTTACTATAATTGACCCAAAGTTGTGAGTCTGGAGAGGTTCACTCATGAGTGGCTTTCCTCCCATCTAATTTTTGCCACCAAAACTAAGCTAACACTTGAGGTACCCTCTGTAGTTAGGAGGGAGAAAGACATCTCCAGGGGGCAATTGGCTGCACTTTCTGGACTTCTCTCTTAAGAGAATTTGTCCCTCTATATAGGAGAGAATCTGTTTAGGACTATAAAGGAGCTTCAGTGAGTACCATGGAGAACAACTTTATTAAAAAATGCCATGGTACTAAGACTATAATTTCTATTTATATAAGACTTTCAGTTTCCAATGTAATCACCTGTGATTGACTTGAGCTGTGTGTAGAGAACAGGAAAGGAGCCTGATGAGCTTGCTGTGCTGTCCCTACAGTAGGGAAAGCAGTGGAGTGTGGATACAGAGATATTTGAGCTGGCAGTGCAGAAACCATGGTGGGACTAGAGCAGTACAGCTGTGTTCATGCAGCACTGCACACTGAGTTAAAAAATGTTGCTGAAACCAGCTTCATTCACTGGCACAGTACCCGAGTTTATATGAAATTTGTTTGTAGCAAATAAACCAGTAGAACAGTTTTTATATTTAGCAGGGTTTTTTCAGTTCACCACTTTCTTCCAGTTTCTTACTTGGTTTTGAACAAGTCATCATAAAAATTCAGCAAGCTTAAACACATCTTGTACAAGTTTGTTTTCCGTTACAGAATACATGCTCTCTTGGGAAGCAGTGCAATCATTCCTTTTTTCCTGCTATTTCTATGTGTAAGCTTATCTATATTAAGGAATATGCCAATCATAGAAAAAGTGAGAGCATCCTGATACTCAGTTCTGGAGTAGTAGTAGTGATGTAACTTAATTTAATTACAGAAAAGTCCTTTCATTAATTTGTGTGAATGGAGACAAGCTGAATACTAATAGACAAGTGCATACCATTAATAACTGCTAAACCGAAAGGGTACACAACACAAACCTCACAATAAATGCTCATAGCACTATTCCAAAGAAGATTTCTGAAGTTGTTCATGACATATTAATACATCTTTTTAGAACTGCAAGGCTATGGAGGATAAAACTGCAATCTTCTCTGAAAGCCTGCAATACAAATCTGAATTTCTGTGCAGCTACTATCCTTTTGCCTCCTAAATGGATGTAATTTAAATTAGAGCTTGTAATATTACTGCTGCATACTGTTTTTTAAGAGGAATTGTTTTGACTGGGTAGAATCAATTTTGTCTTTGCCAAAGGAAATGTCTTTTACATTGGAATGAAGACTGTTCCCCATTTTGGTTTACTACTCTTTTTCACAAAGACTGTACTATGTTATTTTGCCAGAAAGTCCTTCTAGCTTGGGAAATTAAAATCTATGTGTAAGGAAATCCTAAACCAATTATACAGAGGGCTCAATTAATTTCATTGCTGCTATTCGCAGCAGAGGTGTGTTGGGAGTTGATCTGCTGAGAGGGAATTGAGAATGCTCCAGCCCGTGAGCTGTCAGGGCAGCATGAGCATTTGCCTGTTTCCCTAAGTTACATTTGCTACAGGAGAAGAGAATGGAGATAGCAGGTTTCAGATCCAGCTCTGTCTTCTTGGACAGAAAGCTGACTTCAAGTTTTTTATACATACACAAGTGCTTTACTGGGCTTTTGGGTTAAATGTAAAAAGACATGCAAAAAAAAAAAAGGAACTAAAATTTGTTTTATAACAGCAATATATTCACTTTACACTTACAAATTTGCTGAGTAATTTCTGTACTGTTTATGGGCACATGTAAAGACTTGTGATACCTAATCTTATTATTTTATTATATGTTCTATGCTTTTTTTTTTCTCTTATTGCTCCAACTTAGAAAATCAGAGCATTGCATGGAAATCTGAAAGGCCATTAGAAGAGAAGAGAAAGCTAGGAATATACCTGGTACACTTTCTATGCATAATCCTTCTTCTAAGCCTAGTAAATATTGTTTTCTCAGTTATGTTAGTAAACAAATATTAAGTATTTAGGTTAGATAACATGTTTTAGTCTGAAACAAATTATGAACAAGTTATATGAGCATATAATAATATGAGCAATAGAACTGCTAGATCACAGAAGTTATAGCTTTCAGCTAACGGAGTGATGAGCGATGAAAGTTATTCAAGTTAATCATATCTGCAGCAAAAGGATGACTGGATGATGTGTTATGAATTCTAGGTTTCTAGGTATCATAATTGTAGATGATCGCTTCACTGTAGATGATAGCTTCAAAATACATCCCATAACAAAACAAAACAAAAATAAGAAAAGTGTATTTTGAAAGGCGCTTAAATCACATAAATCTCATAGTCTCTTATGGCTTGAATTACCATTTTTTGGGCTCTTTTGGCATTTCTGCAGTCCGGTCTGCACCTGTGTGGCAGTTAAGATGGAGCCTGGAGAGTCACAATGATTTTCAGTGAATCCACAGAAGTCAGATAAATTTGTGCTTCAAAAATGGGACAGGAGACTTTTTTTACACATACTCTTTATATAATTTGAAAAATCTCCAAGAATTTTTTTTTCTCACCCTTTTTGAGAACTATGAAGTTGTGCAGAAATAAAGGCATCTTTTTGGCTTATTGCAGTTTTACTTCTTGTGATAAGAAAGTAAGGTCAGTAGGAATAAAATGGCTGCACTTCTACATGGAATAGTTTCCATGAGCAAACTGGTAAGAAATCATCATTTTGAGATAGAACTTGAACTGTCTTAACCTTGGTGAATCTTAATCCCAATTTACCTCCCATACTCTGATGATCATATACTTAGGCAGGTAGTACTATTGACATCAGTGTGATTACTCACCAGTAGGAATATAAATCAGGGTGGGTAATCAGTATAGAAATCTCTAATGCTATAATTATAATCTTTTGCGAAGTAGTACTCCCCTTGACTGTTCATCTTGCTTCATATCTAAAGTTCAGCCTTACACTTGAATCTTTGGTTAGTATGTCTTTCTGTTATGGGATAATGTGTGGAGAACTGGAGACGCTGACTTATGATTTGATGCCATGAGCTGCAGCTTTCCCAGAGCAGCTGCTTTTCCTAACAAACATAATGGTCTGTACTAAGCCTTTGATTTTCTGCATATTTTACTTGTTCCTTAGGTCTTGCTCTTTGTATATTACTATTTCGTTTGTTGTATTTATTCTACTGTATGTTTCAAGATGGTCAAGTATTTTCAGCCGTGTTTTCTATTTTGCTTCTGCAGAAGTTGCTGAAAGTTTGGATAAGCAGGTTTAGATTAGAATTTAAGAAAATAATGGGAGGAAGGGGTCAGAATCACTGGGTACCCAGCTGGAGCAAAAACAGTGTAGGTGCAGAAAATTAGTGGTAGAAGTTTTTCTACTGCAGTTTTGAGAGCTAAATGTCTGCACGTGAGCGCATGCCACTTATTGCAAATTGTTCTTCTGACTATCACTTTCACTTGGAAAATACTCAGGTCCTTGGCTGTGTACTGCCAACATTCATTCTGAGCCCTCCAAACAGACAGAGAAAGTATTGTTTAATATCTTGTGCATCTGATGATTTCCCACTTTCACAAGAGAGGTTCTTGTTTGAGTTTTGCCTAAGAAAAAGAGGTAGCAGTATTTCCGTGACTTACGCTTCGTGTTTACTAAGTAATTTCTTTTATCATTAATTACCATGGATTGTATTTGAGTTTAAACTTTATGTATGTTTTACTGGTTTAGGTACTTTTCACTCCATAAGCGTCTGTATATTCTTAACTTATTATTAGCAACGTGCTGTAAAAGATTAAATACATTATCTACTTGATAATTTCAGAAATTAAAAATATTTTCAAATTTTTCGTGGTAATAATATCCACAAGCAATAACCATTTCTATTTTGAATTTTATTCCCATACAACATTCTAGACTGTGGTATTCTAAATACTTATAAAATCAATGATTTCACGGCAATATGAAATTCTTTCCAATATTTTCAGGAAAACTTTCGGTTTGCTGCATTTTATTCAGATAATTGAATTTTATGGCTTTTGTTACAGTCTCATTAAATTGGAGTCTGGCTCACAGGCTTTATTTATTTATTTATTGTCAAACGGATTTTGAAAATAGAAAACCTCAATTCATTTACTGTGATACCTAACTAATTTGTAGGCCAACAGTGTATCCTCTGAGTGACCCAGGGATCACTGTGCTCTTGTCCTATTATATCTATTGAAGGATCATCAGCTGGCCATAATAAATATAGATTTTTTGATAGATTTCACCCTTTTTCTTCTGTTCATAAGAAAGACCTTGAAGAATTTTAAGCACTGAGTTACCATCCTTTTGTGAACCAGTTCTTATAAAATGCCATTGGATGACATTCAGATGACTCATGCTGGACAACAGACTTCAGAGTAAGGGGAGAATATTCAGTTTTTATATGTATGTTGAAAGATTTTATGTTCCTGAATGCTAGTCATGTTTTGCAGCTCACATAATTTTGCTTCAGACATTGGCAAATAGCATCAAAGAAAGCATATTTTCATACTCTTCCTGCTATTTCAGTTTAGCAGGCCTCAATTTAAGGAGTTGTTCAAGCACATAAAATAAGCGCAGGCCTCTAGGAAATCCTTCATAGCATCATTTCTGTTGCTCTGTGACCCAATTTCCTTGTGGAAGGTTGGAGCATCATAGATGTGTTGGAGCACCCAGAGAAAGAAACAGTCATTGGTGTCCTGAAGATCTGCTGCTCCTAGCTCTTTGAAGCTGGTCATACAGGGTCACAGCCGCCAGCACAGCTACCCTGGGTGCCCTCTGGGCTTTCTCTGCAGACACCCATCAGCTGGGGAGCTGTCACGAGGAACACACCACAGAGATGAAGGGAAAAGTTTAACCTCACAATCCTTCACTAGCACTATGCCAGGCTCCCAGAATAGTCTTGGAAGGTCTGGGATAATAGATCTTCACAGAGACTGCAGAACCAGCCGTGGTCTGTATGCTTGTTTTCAAATGGAGGGAAAAGGCCCCTGTAACACCTGTCCTTCAAGAAATCCTGATCATCTCCTGTTCACAACTCTTGAATAAAATTGCTTGATAAATTGTTTTCTAATTAAGGAATTTATTTGTTTCCCCAAACCCAGAAGAAACATCGTCCGCAAATTCCTGGCCAAAATATTCCACAATTGGCATTTGTCATCTTTGTTACATACTGTTTAAGGGGACTTAACTGTTGTATTTGATGTCATTTGATTTCTGTGTATTACAGCCAGAGTATGGTTATTAGCTCATTCTCCAGAATTTGCCAAGTCTTGTTAAAAGTGATAAATTTAAGTCCTTGGAAATTAAAATTATTTTTATGACTGTGTTCATTGGATAAAAAAGGAAGTTTTTCTTCATATAGCTGCTTAATGAATGCTAAATGAAACTGAATTATGCTGAATATACATATATTTACGTTAAATAATGTGAAACTGCATGCATAAAATTAGATCTTTAATGTTAATTTTAAAAAATTGCTTGGGTATGGTCAGCATAATCTATTTTTTATTAGCACTTCAGATTTATTCTGGTTTTGATTTTTAGTATCTCTTTAGAGCAATAATAATTTTTATTTATTTAAGAAAGTAATTAAACTCAGTTTTGCATATATTTTTAGAGGTAATATAAAAAGCTCCTGCTGTGATAGCAAATGCAAGAAATCTGCTTTCTGGGTGAAATTATTGCACTGACGATTAAGAATCCATTCTTCAACTCTAACTTTAGAACTTTCTTGTTTATACAAATAGCTTGATTAAAAAAACCCACAAAACATCAAAACACCCCCCCAAAAAACCAAACCAAAACCAAAACAAAACATCATCAACAACAAACCCCACTAAAACAGTTTCTTACAGAGTTCCTTTTGAATGGAGGTAGTTTATGTTTCCATTCATACTGGCTTTTTTCCAAGCCTTTAAAAATCCATTGACTGAAACAGAAGAAAAGCAAATATAGCTTCAGTGATTAAAGCTCTAGAAATTTTCTTAATCTTCATCTGTTTTGAACAGATTTTGTGGGGGGCTGTAGTTTGTTTTGTTCTTTGGCTTGGGTGTTGGTTTTTTATTGCAAGGAACAGAAATTGTAATGACTAAAGACAAGTTTAAGATGTAACACTTCATTTTTCAGATATCTGTAGTTTAATGTGGACTCGTCAAATATCACTGTAGTTGAGTGATTATGAACATACCTGCTCTGCCATTTTCTCAAGGAGGTAGCATTTCCCTGTGAAGCCAGCATGATGAAAGCTTAGTTTGATTTGTCTGCTTCTTAAGAAAATTGAAAGAAACTTGGTTAGTGAGTGACAGCTTTTATGTCTGTGATGATTTGTCTCTTTGTGAGTAAAGATTTTTATCAGGAAGAAATTACAGTGAACTTATCATTCAAAGCGGACGATTTAATGATCTTTCAATATTGTGCTAAGAGGTAGGGCTAAAAAGATTTTTTTGCTGACTAGAAACACTGGCAGCATGTAACAAAGCAAGAATGTACCTCCAGGAAAGGGTCTTAAGGAAAACAAAGACAGAAAAAAATGAAATTAACCAGTTTTATCTTTTCAGAAGAGAGATAAGGAATTAGAAGTATTGAAGACTACAACAGCCACTGCAGATCAATTGTTGAAACCACAATGGCTGAATTGTGGAAATAATTTCTAAATGTGTTTTCAGTTAGAGAAATAGAAATTGCATTTAAAATTAGTAAGAAAGGAAAGTAGACCTACTAAAAAAAAATCATGTTGTTTGTTAGCATAAATTCTAAGGGACAAATGATTTTTGAAGCGATAGGTGCCACATACCTAGTTTACATGACCTGGTTTCTGAAATGTATAAATGCACATGTCCCCCAAATTCCAGCCAAAATCTCCTTCTGAGGGTAGTCACATATTAAATACTTGAAATACTTGAATACTTTGCTTAAAAAAAAAAAGAGAAAAGAAAACCCCAGTGTGACTGGCAGCAAAAGTGGTCATGTCCATGTCACTTATGGCAGATTTACCCAGGATTTTTCAGTGGGAAAAATTAAATCTGTTTTATGTTAAAAGTAGGTTGCTCTTCTTTAGGAAACGGGGAAGTGGGCACTGTCAGGGAGTGGCACCAGATATAATTTCCACTTAGATGGCCATCTTTCATGTCCATAGATATGAACCAATGCCAATTTAAAGTGATAGCTTTTCCCTGTGCATGTTTGATGAGCTAAAAATTCCACACCAAACTTCTGTAGGGAGCTGTGGCACATGAAGCCTAGTCATGGGGCTAGAAAGACTGTCCAAATTCAGGGATCCCGTCACAGTGCTAAACATATTCCTCTGCTCCAGAAAATCTAAGAAAACTTGTATATTCAAATATATTTAAAGAAATCATACATAATAAATAAAAAATTACTTCATAAACTTCTGAAAGTAGTCAAAGACATCATTTTCTCTATTAGAGGAATTAACCAAATTTTCAGATTCAATACTAAATTGTTGTTCAAGTATTACATTATATAAAAAAAAATATTGTTGTTTGTTTTTTTTTTCATTTTAATGATATTAATGGTGACCGGTACTTAAATTGCACAGTTAAGTAAGAGAAAGAGATAGTAATTTTTCTAGAGAATCATTGGGATCTGTTAGAATCTGTTCATGCTTTGATTTAGGGATCACCATTGTCAGACACAGGAGGTGGCTGATACCAAGAACTGAAATTCTTGTGTACTAGTCATGAGCACTAGGAAAATTTTAAACTGGCTGAAGAAAGTGTTGTGGAAGGGAAACCTCCAAAAAACGGGATCGTGATTGACTCTCTTTGCAACAGCCCCTAACTCGATACGACTAGAGCTGGACAAGCAAATTAATGAATAATAAAAATAATTTCCACTAATTCTATTTAAAGCCAAATATAGCAGGTGGTGAATTGTTTCTTTTTAATGCTAAATGAACAGCCAAATTAGCTTGAGGCAGGGCTGTGTTTAGATACTGAATTAGGCAAAATAGTAACTTTTAAGTCTTGACTTATTAGTAAAGACACATAATTTTTTTTTTCATTCCAATTTGCTTCTTGCTGATGGTCTTACTAGCAGGGAGCAGTCTGTTTAATGGCTCTTCTGCAATTGTGACATTTCCAGTCTTCCTTTTTCTGTATCTTTTTTAGTGGTCATAGCATTAAAATCTAGGAAGAAGAAATATCACATCAGGCAGTGTTCAAGGCCAGGCTGGACAAAGCCTTGGGTGAGATGGCTTAGTGTGAGGTGTCCCTGCCCATGGCAGGGGGGTTGGAACTAGATGATCTTAAGGTCCTTTCCAGCCCTAACTATTCTATGATTCTATGATTCTATGTAGCTTGACCCACCTGCTTTTGTTGTTTGATATTCAGCTTCATTATCTTCTGCCTTTAAAGGGTCAATGCTAGAGCTTGTAACTGATCACATTTGCTTTCAGCTTGGGAAACCTGAGGTGCTGTTACTGCATTCAGTTTTGTTCTGTTTTGGTGGCCTTAGTTGTCACTAGGTAAAGCTTTCCCCATTCCCAAGAAATGAAGTGCCTCCTGTGAATAGTTCCCTTAAACAAGCTCCTTTTGTCTGAGGTTGTCTCAATCAGCAGAATCAGCAGTATAATAAGAACGTCAGTTTAATTTTTAGTAGGAAATGCTTGACTTTTTTAACAAGAGAGGAGCACTTGATGTTGAAAGAAAAGCTCTTTTCATGACCACTGGAATTAGTGGACAGGGACAGTGAGGGAGAGAACTAAGGGTGGGAAACTGGCTTTCTTCCAAAACAAGAAAAAGCTACATTTAAGGACATAATTGAATGATTTAGGTACTTTAAAGAATTAACCCAGCATAACCTTTTAAAATGAATAAAACCTAAGTGTGTAATAATCCTGTGTGAAAAACATATAAATGAACGTTTGAAGTGTTAATGGATTAATTTACAAATATTTTAAAATGGGAAAGCAAGCAACAATACAATTGCCATCTGGGTTTAAAACATGCACACAAGGCCAATTATCTACAATGAAGTAATATTAGAAAAAAGGAAATGAGAAAACCTTAAAAAAAAATTAACATCTTGTCATCACACTGACTTCACTGCTGCTTGCTTAATATAAAAGGGTGTTAGCACTTCTGTTTCCTTTAAGGATAGGGAAGAAGTTATTATAGTGCAGAATCCCTTGTGCCAATAAGAAAAGAGCTGAAAATAGATTGAAAAATGTGTATGAAAAAGAGGCATAATCAAAACTAGTTTCCCTATAGAAACATTTCTTTTCTTTTTTTTTTTATATCCCAGCTAATGATGTATTTTACACATTTTTCTGTTTACCTAAAGAAGATGCTAATAGTATTTTATGTAAGCACAGAAAGGAGAGAAACTAAATTATGGCTAGTTTGCAGAGAACTCAAATTTGGTAATTGCTACATAAAGCATGCTTAAGCAAAGATATCTAAAAACCAAATAAAAAAGGGCATTCCTATAAATACTAAGTGTCTAATTAACAGAGAATTGTAGCTGAATCTATGACATACCCCGAAGGATAAATACTGGTTTGTGTGTGTAGAAACAGGCGTGGGAAGCAAATAAAATAAGAGCAATTCATCACCAAGGCACAGTGAGACTTGTCAATAACCACGCAAAGGCCATAACTCTAATCATCTTTATAAATGATTGCTGCATAACATAGGATGATTAATGTAAAGCATGCCTCCTTGAATGGAGATTTGTAGTTAGGATAGCTAGAAGTGACTATCAAGTGACTGGCAATATTTATCTCATTCTAAGGCATGACTTTTCTGTTTTCATGAGTAGTCCTGGCTGTATGCTCCCAAATACTGAAAGTGTGTGTAATGCCCAGACTGGAGAAGTACAAGGTCAGCACACATTTCAAGAGGTGGTCAGTACCAAAATGGGAATTTGGGTCTGTGTCATCAGGGAAGCAGAGATTTCTCTGCTGGTGACTAGGGCTTTTTACAGCAAGAATAAGACTGGAATGTTGAAGAGGTATTTAGCAGGAAATGTTAAGGAAAAGGATTTGGGATGTAACAGAAAGGCGCACATACTGACAACACCAAACTTGACAACCCTTTTGGTGAAGCAATTTTTCCTAAAATCCAATCTAAACTTCCCGTGACGCAGCTTGAGGCCATTTCCCTCATCCTATTGCTTGTTACTTGGGAGAAGAGACCAACAGCCACCTCACTCCACCCTCCTTTTAGGTAGCTATAAAGAGTGATAAGGTCTCTCCTGAGCCTCCTTTTCCTCAGGCTAAACAACCCCAGTCCCCATTGCCACTCCTAGAGGGTCTTTCACTAGATTCCTTGCCCTTCTTTGGACACACTCCAGCACATCAATGTCTTTCTTTAAGTGAGCAGCTGAAACTGAACACAGGATTTGAGGTGTGACAAACTCCACCCAACCTGGTGTTATCTGCAAACTCACTGAGGCTGCAATCAACAACCTCCTCCAGATAAAGGCATTAAACAAAACTGGCCCCAGTACTGAGCCCACCTGTGACCAGTCCCCAGCTGGATTTAGTTCCATTCACCTCAACTTTTTGGGTTTGACCGTGCAACCAGATTTTTACCCAACAAATAGTGCATCTGTCCAAGCCATGACCAGTCCGTTGATCCAGGAGAATGATGTGGGAAACAGTGTCAAAGGCTGTACCAAAGTCTAGGTCGACAACATCCACAGCCTCATCCACTAAGTGGGTCCCCTTGTCACAGAAGGAGATCAGGTTAATCAAGCAGAATCCATCTTTCATAAATCCATGCTGACTGGGTCTGATCACCTGGTTGTCTTGTACATGTCACATGATGGCACTCAAGAACATCTTTATGTGAAGATAAGTTCTTGAAACAAACCAGTATAATTGCAAGGTTAGTCTAACGAATGTGAAAAGACCAGATCAACTGTTTGCTTTAACTAACTGCCATCCTCTCCAGAGCACCCTGAATTTTCCCTTTTCCATGCTTCATGAAAGTCATCCCAAATTCACTGGAAAAGGAAGCAATCGCATCTTATGCAAACTGTTTTAAGATATATTCACATTCACAAATATCTGTGTACTATATTGCCAAACTTTTGGTGATTAGCATATATTTTTAAGTTTATAAATGATAGCTTAGTTTGGTTATAGTATAAAGATCAAGAAAAGCTACCACAAAAAGTGGCCTCTTTATTACCCAATTTTCAACGTCTTCTCAAGCAGAATGTTGCTGAAGGTCCTGCTTTGCTGCTGAAGAGACAGGGAGCAGGTGGTGTAGCTCCCATGGGCTTCAGTAGATTAAGATTTCATTTCTAGAACCTGAATTCCATGTCAGATACATGACATAGGAGAGGGTGTAAGAGGCAGAGCCTGTTGTCTGATATTAATCGTAAAAGGCCTACCAGTTCCCAACAATTTTTTTCTCCTTTTAAGTTTCAGAAGTTGAATTTTCTGACAGATACATCTGTACTGCTTACCTAATAATAGAAATTGCCTGTGTAATTTGGAGCATAAAAAGAGGTGGGTAAGCCTTTGAGGAAAGCTAGGTAAGCATGAAAATACTGCTTGTAATTGGTATATAAATTTAGATTATCTTGTTGCATATGTATTTCCTGCTTAATGGTGATATTTAGAAGCAATAAACTTGCTCTGCTTCTAAACCTTCCAGGCTCTAAGCAGCAATCCTTTGATGCATTTGGCTTTACATAGGTTTTACAAGGGCCTACAGCTGAGATTGGCTGTTATAAATGAAATGTGTTATTTCATCCATCTGCCTTTTTCCACAAATAAGAATAATAATAAAAATGCAGGACAGTATGGAACAATAGTTCGTAAGTAATTCATACTGTTTTGTCTTGTGTTGTTTCAAATTTAGGCTTAAACTACACAGATCAAGCTTTGCCTCAGCTGTCTTCTCCATAAAATGGTTTTGAGGATAGACTTCATTTAACCTCTCATATGGAACGTATTGCTTCTTCAAAACTCAAGTTCAAGGTCACTTCCCCAATACTGTCCTTCCTCAACACAAAGCAAGCTTAAGTGGTTTCATAAACACTGATTTAAATTTTTTCAGGATTCTTTTTTTTCCAATTAAATATATCAGTACCTGCTGAACTCATCAACAACTTCTTCCAACTGCAGCTCATTTTTATTCTAATGCTAACTTTACTTAGTTCTGACTAGAATTTTCCTTCCCCTTCCATCCTATTTTTTCATTAATTAATTAATTGTGCTCTGTCTTTCTTACCTGTTAGTTCTTCCTCTCCCTGCTGCACATTGTGTAGCTTCCATGCTCTTTCATGTTTCTTCTAATCCTTCAGACCATAGTCCTATAACTAGCTACTCCTGGTGTTACTGTTTTCAGTTTATCCAGGTCATAGAATTCTGGTAAACCCCAAAATTGAAGCGCTAGTGAATCCTAGTCCACTGATGAGTGGTCACATCCTCATAAAGATTAGTAATGTTAACATGATTTCTGAGGCAGTGACCACAGGCATGTCTCCCTTTCTGGGCTGCAGGGGTAAATCACTTTCTGTAGCACTGTAAAGCACATGCAAGGATCAACACAGCTTTGATAAAGCTGAACCCAAGAAAAGATGTCTGGCTGTTAGCAAGACATCTGACATTGTTAGCAGCAATCTAATATTATATTCACTATTTCTTATTGAAACCAAAGCTCATACACTTCACAGGAGATTTGCAGAGCAAATGCAAAGTTAGGATGCAGTCAACACGTATGGCAATGCTGCTAATGATCACTTTTTATTACTATTTTTTTTACAGGTAGTAGCAGTTACAGATTTAGTCCTCATCATTATAACTCTTGACAGTAATTGTCCCATTTAGTTTGTGTGCAGGTTTTGCATTGAAATATCATCGGCTGATGAATAAATGTTCCAATAACATCTCAACTGTATCAATTGTCACTGCACGCAATCATGAGTATAATCATACGCACAAATAGTAGCATTGTCATTAAATCATGATGGCATCCTGGGCTGCATTCAGAATAGAATTGCCAGCAGGTCAATTTGTGTTTTGTCAGCAAATTCTGTAGCACTGATGTTTCAGTGAACTCTTTTCAACACTTCTGTTCAGTCCTGTGGCCTGTAGCAAGATTATTTGTTTAAGCCATGGGACCCATCATCACTACTACAGTAAATGATAGGTCACTGTCACCAACAGGATTTGTTTGATTGTTTGATTTACTTGTAATTAACTGGAGAGATCACAAAACCATCAATGTTAAAGAGTTACATTTACCAACATCAAACTACATTTTTGTGATATAAGAAGATATAAAAAGGAATCTTAATCTGCCTACATATATCCTATTAATGTTATGTTTTTAAACACAGGACATAAAGAGAGAATGGATTTTTCTTTTCTTTAGTAGAGTATAGTAGACAAAAGGTTTATTTTTATATTCTTTCAGAAAAGCAAGCATTTCAGATGCAGTTTTGACAAACTATAATTAATATCTATTAAAATATAAAGGGAGAACAGAGAAGAAAAAAGTGTTAGTATCTTAGAGTAGTCATAACTTTTTTCCCTAAAAAATACTTGTAAAAATAGGTTTGATCCATTAGTCTCTTTTGAGTTTTAAAGATTATTGCAATTTGCAATGAAAAAGCATGAGAAGCTGTTTGCTATATAAAAAGGAAGATAAATAAGAATGAATGATGTGTATTAACAAAGAGACCCTGATCCACTCTTTGCTGCAAGAAGGTAGCCTTTTTCTTCTGAATTTTCTAGCATCTACTTAAACCCTTTGTTTTCAATTTCAGCAGTATACAAATCCCAAGCCTTGTGGCTATTCCATATGTTCTAGGTTGGGCATGTGGTCCCGACTGCTGCAAAGCTGATCTCCGGAAGTAATACCATACCTTCAAGAGCCGTTATGAGACTGCCTGTTAGTGAGAAAGGCATTGCTATTTTTCTGAGAAACACTGTATTCTCTGAAATACAAAATATACAGTAATGGCAATAATACAACTAAAATATAAAAATACCATAAAGCATGAGTAAGAATTTTATTAAAAAAATCCACTATTTATAGAGTACATGTAAAATAAAGATAAAACTGAAGTCAATATCTCTTTTATACTTTCCTTTTATAAAAATGCCTGCAGCTCACTAGAGACCTAGAGGAGCAAACGTATGAAATCAGAATCTAGTGGTTTATGATAGTTCATGACATTGATTAATTATTAAATAATTCTACATTGTATTGTAAAAGTAGTAGAAACAAAAATCATTTAGAGAAAATACGTCTTTCAAAAATTTTCAAATTTAACAATGTATCAAAACAAACAGGACCACAAACCCTTCCTCTGTCTTCCCAGCTAGTATTTTCTCCAGGAACCTGATTTTTCTAGGGCAGTCTAACTGCTGCCAGTCCTTATATTTTTCATATTCAGAAGCTTCCTGTACAAATAAGCATTACTCCCAAAGCATATGCCATCAGAAACCTACTTTCGATAAAAGGAATTCCTGGCTGCAGTGCTTTTGAAGGTTGTGTGGTGAAAGGAAGTCTTTCTGGTAGGACAGTGGTGAGCTGTGGGGAATTTTGAACTCTTCCAGCTGACAAGCAGCTGATGTAGTTTACAGAGTGTTATTTCCAGGCTCATCAGCTACTGAATTGGATTCAAAGTTGCTCTGATTTTCTGAGGCTTTTTGTGTCCAGGGCCCAGGCTATCTAAACTGAAGCTCCAGAATGAAAACAGTGATTGACAATTTAATTCTACTGGCAAAGGGAAACCTTCTCAAGGACATTAACTCTTATTAAATAGAAGACAGTGCTTTTGCTGGGGCCAGTCTGAGACTGAGAAATTGACTTCTCCAGGAGGCAAGGACTGGCACAAGTTTTGAGTGTCACCTTCCTTTCCAAGTGTAAATTGGATTTCCTTAACCTTTCCTTCTGTAACATAAATATTTAGACAAACAGTCAGACAAGCATTATATGTTGTAAAACAAAACATTGCATAGTAGGCACATCTTCCCCTGGGGAGAGGAATGAAAGAATAAACATGTAACAAGCATTAGTCAACATTGCTTAATGCACTACTGGAAGACACTCAAATATTCTTTCTGAGTATGCTATAAAGAGAAATAGGAAGCATAATAAATGTACTATATAACTTGTCAAATAATCTACTGCATTCTGAATCAGCCTGAGCTAAAATGAATTGTAAGAGTAGTTCCATGTACGGTTGAGGAACGCAGCAAAATCTTGTTAGAAAGACAATTCTGCATTTGTCTTACTAAGCCCAGGTACAAAATGTATTCCTGATATTTTTTTAATAGAATTCTTTAGTGGCACCTGTAACTGGCAGATTGTCAAAGACAGTTTTGATTGACAAACCTTAGAGGCCTACCCAGAAGAAGAGAGGATACTGTCCTCATCATCATCATCTTCATCTGGCTGTTTCCTAGCAACCTTTTAGTATGATCTCTGTTTTATTTCCATTTCCATAGGGACTGATTCAAGAGCAGTTAAGAACTGCAGCACATAGACACAATTCACCTAGGAGCAAAGATCATCCAGTGGAAGCTGGATTGAAGTAAATCAGAAGTTACTTCTATGTTCAGCAGAAAGTTCTTGGAAAAACTTGCTGCTACACAGGTGAAGTTTCCATCTCTGGTTGAAAGTTCGTATCTACAGTCAGTCACTTGCAGTCTGCAGTTTATAAGCATTACTTTGTTAGAGTAGAAGAGACTATTTCAGTTGGAGGAGACCTAATAGTGATCATTGAGTCCAACTGCCTGACCAATTCAGGGCTGACCAAGTTAAAGCATGCTGTTAAGGGCATTGTCCAAATGTCTTTTAAACACTTACAGGCTTGGGACATCAACTACCTCTCTAGGAATTCCTTTACAGCGTTTGACCACCCTCTTAGTAATGAAATGCTTCCTAATGTCCAGTCTAAACCTCCCTTGGCACACTTTCGAACTATTCCCACATGTCCTGTTGCTGGATCCTGGGAAGAGGAGCTCAGCACCTCCCTCTCCGCTTCTCCTCCTCAGGAAGCTGTAGAGAGCAATGAGGCTGCCCTTTAGTCTCTTTTTCGCTAGTAAAGCCTAAAGTCCTTAGTTGTTCCTCATAAGGCATTCCTTCCATCCTTTAACAGCTTTGTTGCCCTCCTCTGGATGTGTTCAAGGACCTTCACACCCTTCTTGAACTGTGCATCCCAGAACAGCATGCAGTAGTTAAGGCGAGGCTGCAACAATGCTGAATACAGTGGGAGGATCACTTCTTTTGACTGGCTGGCTGTACTGTGTTTGATGTACCCCAGGATGTGGCTTGCCCTCCTGGCTACTGCTGACTCCTACTGAACCTGCAGCCAACCAGCACCTCCAGATCCTTTTCTTCAGGACTGGTCTCCAGCCTCGCCTCTCCCAGCCTATATTTGTTGTTCCACCCTAGGTGCAGAATCCAGCATTTCAACTTGTTAAATTTCATCCTATTCATTTCATTCCATTAGAGCCCAGTGCTCTGATCTATCTAGATCTCTGTGTAAGGCAGCTTGTCCCTCAAGAGGGTCAATAGCACCTCCCAGTTTGGTATCATCAGCAAACTTGCTAATGATGCATTCAACTTCTGCATCCAGATCACTGATAAATATATTGAACAGTACTGGCCCTGAGGAACACTTGGTTATGATACTTAATTACGCTTTAGAGACAACCACTAATAAAACCTCTACTCTTTCCAGTTGACCTGGGGAGTATCCCTTCAACCTTGCCCATTACACAAGTGTTTCATACCTCATGTTAATTAGACAGTACAATAGGTATAGTGAGCATCAGTCTTTCAGAAACACAGTTTAGTTCTTCAGCCATATGAACTGAAGAGACTAAATAAACACCTCACTATCTTAAGTCACACCAGGGCAAATTGGTGGTCTCAGGTATGTACTAGTCAAGCCTAAGATATTGAATGCTCATCAGTGGTTACAGATAGACACTGAGGTCTATAACTGTTCTATTCTTCCGGAATTATTTTTCAGACATAATGGAAGTTTGTGCTGAAAACAGCAGGTGCTCTAATAGAATCATAGAACAGTTAGGGTTGGAAAGGACCTTAAGATCATCTAGTTCCAACTCCCCTGCCATGGGCAGGGACACCTCACACTAATAATAGAGACAGGTTTTTTAAGTATTTTGATTTTGTACAGGATTTTGTTAATTTGGTTGCTTATTTATTTTGATTACATGGAATATTTCTCTGCTTCTCATCACTCCTTACCCCCTGGCATGGGATTTTCAAACTACATTAGACAGAAGTCTGCTCTGTCACAATTCCTTCTTTAGACCAGTCGATGGTAAAAGGTGAAGCATGTCACATCTTGCCAAGAGTGAATTCAATCTGTCACATTTTTCTACTTTTCCTAACGCTTGTTTATGTGGTGTCATCTTTAGTAGAATTTAATTTCTGGTGTGCATTCCACTACAGTCACTGGAAGTTGTTCAGTATCTTACTGTCATAATGTGTAGCAGAGACCATGAGCTGTCCGTAGAACAGGACACCAAGGCTGTGCAGACAAGTCTGCACATGTGTTTAATTGATCAGATTTGCAGAATTTTATGTAGGATCTCCAGTGCTCGTTTGATTCTACTTATTTGGCTGAGCTGGGCAGTTGGGGATTCTTGGCAGAGTTGTTGGCATGGTATGAGGAAGGATCCAGATGTATCATGCATCTGCAATGCTTCATTTCAGTGCTGAGTTCTACAGGCTGTGTGTTCAGTGAACTACTCAGTATTGTGGTGCTAATAGTGCTATACCAGTGACACAGAAGAAGACAGGGCCAGAGCTTTACTGAAGCTATGGAAAAGATAACAGTAACTCAGCAAGCATCCCCTCCACTAGGGAAAATGCACACACTAGTAAGACAACTTAAAATGGAGGGGAACGGGAGGAATTAGTTCATTAGAATATTTGCACTGTAGGAATTTCAGCATATATAGTAATGACTCTTACTAGACAATAAATTAAGCAAGATTCTGCCAGACATTGGCAAACCTTCCATAGACTTCAGTGGTTCCAGGATTTAATTAAGTCATTTCAAGCACCACAGAATTAATGCTTCTCTTTGAAAAGCAGTAATTCAGACTTTGAGAAGGTAAAATATTATAATTCTTGCTTGTAATGCATGAAGCGAGTCACAAATTTTAGGCTTAAATTTACCTTTCAGCAGTGTTGTAGCACTTTTTATTTGTATACATTATTTATATTAAAGATGCAGATTCTGAGAGTGAGGTTTTGTAGGAAACTATATGCCAATGTAAAGCGCTGTGAGCTTCTCTTGCTCCTTTGCTAGTTCTGTTTTTATTACCATCTTTGTCTTTGCAGCACACCTTTGAATTGACTCTTGTACAGAAGCACTGAATCATTTAGATTGGAAAGGACCTCTTGAAAACAGCTAGTCCAACTCCCCAGCTCAAGTTCATCTTCCTTTACCATAACTGTGGTTGCTTTCTACCCAATTTGAGCACTGAGGGCACATCATCCATACAGTGTCTTCTGAGCCTGCTTCTGTTGTAAGGTTTGTAGCTCACAGGCAGCCACTGTCTCTATACAAGAGGTGATGCCGTCTGGGGCCTTTCCTGAAAGCCAAGAGTGAATGGTGCTAGGGGGCTGGTACCTATTTTCCCCTGGGTAAAGCAAGGAGTATTAACCACATCTGATGCAGAAACCCACATACCCTTGCTCAGTCAATGTGGAAGGGTTGGGGCGGTGTGGGGCAAGGGCAGCTCTGGAGGACAGCAGGGGCTAGGAGCCAGTCTCCAGGGCTGAGCTCACTGCCAGGGTGCTGTGCAGGCCAGTAGCCCCCTCAGGGCAAGGGTACTGGGGCCAAGGGCAGGCACGGTGCAGGGGGGTTGTGCCCACACTGCTGGAGTGCAGCCCTGCAGTGCCTGAGCCAGCTGAGCCAGACAGGGTGGCAACAGGCCCTGCTGACAGGCTGATGAACATCAGCCAAATCCAAGGTAACAATCCAGGGCCAAGGAGAAGCCAGGAAATCCAAATAACTGTTCAAGAGCAGGGCTGGAGACCCTGAAACATCTCTGGAGAGTGCTGAAATAGGGACCCGTGTTGTGAGCAAGGTAGGGGTAGTCCTGGAGGGTCTGGGCACGGATAGTTAGGTCCACCAGTGCTCTCAGCCCTGTGAAAGACTTTCTTTGGCACCAGCCCACTTCGGGATGTATGAATAAATAATGATAATTGGTTGCTGCAAAGTAAAAGTGTGTTCACTGAAGCTGAGGAAAATTGAGCAATGCCATTTAATTTTTGTTAACCAAAATAAACAGCTGAGAAAAAATAGATCGTGACAATGGCTTCTACTGGGAAAATGAGTAAGTGATGCCAATGTAACTGCAAGGTGGTCTCATTAACAGCACGATTTTATCGAAGCTTTGCACAACAATTGATGAAGGACTTCCAGTATTACTTAGAAAGTGCAAACATACATCTCTTAAAGTCCACTGGATTTTGTTTTAATAGTGTTTTCCCTAGGGAGCTGAATTATTTATTGATTTGTTAAGGAGAACAATGATCTAAACGCAAGAACTGAAGTGTATGTAATTGAGATCCAATTGGAGGGACATTAACCTACTCACTAAATTTAAGTACAAGTCTAAATTGTGCCCAAGTTTAGAAGAAATTCTTTGGCAGTTGGATTCTTTCACTGCCAGAAAGTACATTTTAAGAATGAAAACATGTAACTTTTTCCTTTTTTTAATATATCATTCTAAAAGTGGCTGGGCAGCAGAACGTATTTTTAAAATGACCCATTACTCGCTTACTTAAGACTATAACCTCAGAGCGTATTGTAAGTACTGCTACAGCTAATATGATTCACTAATGTAGCTTTTCTGGCATATCACATGAAAGCAGAAGTTCTAGGAGAGTAAAGTGATGAAGGAATTTCAAGACCTGGGAAAAAAATTGTGAATCGGTATGCTTTTAAGTCTTAGCACTAGGAGAGTTCAACACATTTTGCTACAGTGAAGGGAAAAAAATATTGTAAATGATGTGCTGTTAACCTCTAAAAGTAACTTTCCTTTAGCAGGAGTGGTGTTCTACCAGCATCTTGTTATACTGTCTGTTCCTCTGAGTAACAGAGGCTTTAAACTACCTCTTAAAAATTAATTTCTCTTGCTGGTAATGGGGTTATCACTGGTCCCCCAAAGAATAAACTATGCTAGAATTGACTCAGCCTGGAATTACTGCTTTCTACTAGTGCTGTTTGTGAGTAAATAGTGAAAAAGTATTTGAGCTTTTTAAAAGAAAAGTGTTCTTCTCTGTTTGACTTCCACAAGATCTAGTTAACTGGATTCCCAATTGGGCAGTTTGGGCAGTTTTCTTTCTACAGATTAAATGTCAGTAGGTTGATGTCCCCCTAAACAGCTTGTGAACCCTACAGTGACACTTGCTTTGGTGCTGCTTCCAAAGCTACTAAAATGCATCCAAAGTGGTGTTCTAAATGATTAGCTGGGCTTTACAAGTTGTGCATGGTCATTTTTCTGGAACTATAGGACCTTGCACTGGTAAATTATAGGCTCATATAAATGTCTTCAGTCCCACTGAAAGAAAAGTCAATCCCGCATTAAGTGTGGGCATAGATATGCTGTGCTAAAATTCTTTTGAGTAAATAGGAAACTTTAAGTAAATAGGAAAAACAAACCCCAAACAATACAATGTATTTGTGGATGGTAGATACCTAAATATATGATATTTGCTTTATTTTACTTTATTTTATACTCTTTGACACACTCCTCTCAAGTTGATTTTTAAACACTTAGTTTACAAGGCTATGGCAGTAGTCCTGTGTTGGATAATGACGCTCTTTATTTTAAAGAACAATGGTTAAATGTCAGTTAAAGCAAAAGTGATATGACTTTGCATGTCCAGTCTACAGAACAGTATTTTCCATTTTGAGTGAGCATGGAATTCAAATTCAGGAACAGTTCTAAAGTAGCTTATCTGCCACATTTTAACGTTAGAAACATGTACATCTACTTTAAAGATGGTATCAGAACCTAGGACTAGAACTGCAGTCATTGTATTCATGTCTGGAAGGTACATATTTTCCTTCAAACACTAAACTGCATTAGAGGTAGTTGATTTGATCAGCTTTCAAAAAGTGAACCCCCTTCTCTTTTGTTCTCCTCCTTTCTCTGCATTGATTCCATACAAGTTACAGTAGAGTAATAGGAAAAACCCAAACCCAAGTCAGGACTGGCTCTTCTGTAGAACAGTTCGCTAACACTTTTTGTCATATTCATTTTCGTATAGGTAACAGGAAGATAAAAATATAAAACTGGAAAGCTCGTAAGCAAACTGACAAATTTTGTCATTTTTTTACTTTACTTTTATCTCACCCACATTATAGATTCAAACACTCATGGCTGGGAATCGGGATTAAACAAAACACATTGTAATTTATTAGGAATAGCTAAAGAAACCTAGCTTCCTTCAAAGATATGAAAAGCTTCCACCAAACTATAGACCAGCTCTAATGAAAACATTACTTGCTTCTTTCCAGATTAGTTTGCAAGCTGCTAACAATTTCTTGTCATTCTCCATTCTAGAAGAACAACTAAAAAATTGCTTCTCCTGGGCAAACCTGTTAGGTTTGGAATAGGAATAGGTTCAGAAAGAACAATACAGCTAGCTGTGAATAATGAGGTCGCCTGATTCCAGGTGACACATTTTAAGAAACCACGACAACCATCAATATTTATTTGCTCTGTATTTTTTGTGCCATGATAGCAGGAGTAAGTTTATATTTTCCTCCCGTTTGTGACACCCTGTGGCTCAGCATATCATCCTAAACTGAAACATGTGGCTTTTACATAAATGTCATAGATTGTGAATTGTGGCAACACAGAGCTTGCACTTTCACTTTTGTTAGCAGTAACAGACAACAGTAGGTCAATATATATAGAAAGATAGCAACATCTTTAAAAGCCACTGTTAATCGGTGGGAGCTTTGACTTATACTATTGCAATAAAATGAAAATAAGGCTCAAGCATGTGTTGCAATAGCTAATTATTAATACAGAGATGTCAGCATGAGCAGTAGAAGACCCATCGCATGAGCTATGTTTTCATTAAGGTGAAGTTATTTGGCATCTGGGAACAAAATTGCCTGGAGAAGGAGATGGTGGGTGTCTCAACATTGCACAAAACCAAACCAAGAGAAAACTTGAGAAGGAGAAGAATCATCTTCCAGTCCATCCAGCAGTATGACAGCTCATGAACTGGGTTGCATGCTGAGAACCTTGAGAAGACTGGGAGAGAGATGTGGAGAAAGAAGCAGCTTTCAGACAGACATCGTTTGTCATCAGTGCATTTCCTGAAATCCTTAAGCATCTCAGCTGAACTGCTATTTTAGAAGGTACTGTTGCCAACCTCTTCCATGAGCTATCATAGCACGTATGTATATTAATTGCCAAAGGTGTCAAACAAATCCTTCTGCATCTTGGCTTTCTTACACATGACAGCCTTCACAGAATATATTTTACTTTGTTATAGGCTGCTATACTTCAAGTGTAATAATATACATTATAATACCCATATATAATGGGTTTGTGCCATTGACTTACACCCTGTGCACCCTACTTTTGCCAGTAGATTTATGCCTTACTGTCAGTAGGCACAGGCCATAACTGTGTATTTCCCCTTTTAATTTTAGTGGAGTAAAATTAAAATGTCTGATTAAAATATCTACAGAATGACAGGGACAGCAGTATCACTACAAGGGAGGTTCTTCTTGTGTTTGGAAATTACCTGAGGGGTTTCAGATGGTCTTTTAATTAATTTATAATAACTTCTGAGTATAGATGACAATACCATATCAAGTTATGGAGACAAAATGCCCGCATGACATTTGAGTTTTATTCCGTAATTTGACAAGCCTACTGAATTGGGATTGCCTTAGCATATGGCAAAGATTCAAGAAATTTCCAACATGAATAGAATAGATGACTGAGGTGGCATTTTACACATTACGTTCCTTGAGACATTAATCTACCGGAACATATGCATTACTACAGGCCTAATTTTAAAGAACGTGTGATTGACCTTGTTTCATCGTTACCTGTACATTTGAAAGATGATGCCAAGATTACCTTTGTGAATACATTTACAGGCAGTTTTTTATACCCATTTAGAACGTACTGAAGGTACCTGCACCGTGGTGCAAGTATAATTATACACACAAAGCAAACAGCAAAAATGTTGCATGTGCAAATTTATTTTAAAATTAGATTTCTGGCAAGTACATGAAAAAGGATTGAGAGTATATTATAATGTCTGAAAATAATTGTCACTAAATTTAATCAGTTACATGGAATGTGAATAAGTCAGCCCAAGGTCAGCTTAAAAAGGAAATGAATGATTTAAGCAGCCATTGCACAGGACCAGATGGCATGACTGGGAGGTTAAAAACAAGAAAGGACAGAGTTCTTCAAAGCTGTGTTAATTTGTTAATGTATGTATACTGGAATAATGTAAGTGAAATGCTCACTGATTATTTACAAATTAAATTTACTAATTTCCTAACTGCTGAAGGGAAAGAATGGAGATAAAAGGCTTAAGTGACAAATAACTTTTTTTTTGTATTCCTATGAAGAAAGAGTCTATATTTTTTCTTCAGGTTTTTCATATTGTTCATAGACACCTACATCTTTTCAGGCTCCCACTACTCATTTAAGAGTACAAGGAAGAGCAGGAAGGCTGCATGTCTGCTCCTGCCACTTCCTGCTAGCCTCCTTACAGAGATCTTCAAGGCTATTTACTTCTTACATCTCTTTATCCTGCTTTTTAACAAAGATAGTAGAATACTCATCTAAGAATAAAACAGGCATAATTTATGTCGGATTTCTGTCAGGTTTCGCTCCAGATTATCGGTTCCCCTCTTTGTGTTCATCTCATCATCACACGTCTGCTCCAGACAATAACTTTCTTTACATTCCTTGAAACCATTTTTGACTTTGCTGTCACTTAAGACATTTGTCCTTCTTGACACCAAAGGACACTGCATTTGTAATTTAACTACTCTTCTATTAATGAGTTAGTAGATCATAGTTGTAACAAGCTAAAAGCCAAAAGCTAGTCAGAGACATTTGTAAGAGCATTGGACCTGAAGCCGAGTACTCCTTTGGAAGCTAGCAAATAAGATAAGGGAAAACCAGCCACTGTTTGAATAAAGCATGGCCAGCAGCACTGTCATCTTTGACTATTTTACCTGTTTAGACTCTTATGTAGAAAAATAGTTTTCAAAGAAGACCAATTAAAAAGGGTAGACCAATAACAATAGAAGTAGCCTAGAAACAACAGTAGCAAAGTCCTTTGGGGTCTCATGTCATAGAATCATAGAATAGTTAGGGTTGGAAAGGACCTTAAGATCATCCAGTTCCAGCCCCCCTGCCATGGGCAGGGACACCTCACACTAAACCGTCTCACCCAAGGCTCTGTCCAGCCTGGCCTTGAACACTGCCAAGGATGGAGCACTCACAACTTCCCTGTGCAACCCATTTTAGTGCCTCATCACTCTTAATAGTAAAAAACTTCTTCCTTATATCCAATCTAAACTTCCCCTCTTTAAGTTTTAACCCATTATGTCACCAGCCATAAACAGGAAGTTATAGTAACTCTCTGCTTGCTGAGGTATGTAAAATAGGCATAAACACAATTCAGAAACTAGGGGAAGTGCTGATACGGCTTCTGCATTGTTAGTGTATGTAACAAGGTATGAGTGAAGGAGGCAGATATATAAATAAGCATGATGGGAACAGAAAATGGCTTCGAGGGAAAAGACTTTTTCTCCTTCACTATTGTAAGGGTGAGATTGGAGTAGTGGCTTGTCATTTTAGAGTCCTTTTCTATATTATCACTCAGTTTGTTAGCTGCATTTAAGTTCCCTAGTAGGATAACATTCCAGTTTGACATCACAGGCACCTTGTGAGGGAAACTAGCTCATATGAAGAATTAAAATCATAAGATATCTCAGGATGGAAGGGGCCTCAGAACATCTCCAGTCCAACCTGTTGTTTCTCAGGGGTTTATACAGTTGGGCCTGAAAATCCTCTACAGATGGAGACAGCACAGCCTCTCCAGGCAACCCATTCTGCTTATCTGGCTGTCCTCAGCAGAAAACATTTCTCCTTATATCAAGTCTGAACCACTCTTGTTTCAGCCTATGTCTGTTGCTTTTTGTCCTTTCACTGTTCATCATTGTGCAGAGACTAGCTCCACTTTCTCAATGACCTCCCCATTGCTACCAATGGGCTGCTGTTAAGTCCCCCCAGCGCTGCCCCTTCTCCAGCTGAGCTCCCTCAATGTCTTCTCACAGGACAAGTGCTCCAGCTCACTCTGCGTCTTTGTGGCTTCTGCTGGGATCACTCCAGGTTATTGATGCCTTTCCTGGACTGGGAGGGTGGAGAATGAAGTGAGGAGGAGGAATAGCCTCAAAAATGGACACTATATCTAGATGTTGTCTATTAAATACTGAATAATGGAAAGTAGCCACTTCTTGTGATCTCCTGGCTGAGCTCCTGATAATAAAGCCTCCAATTCTGTTGGCCTTAGCTGCCAGGGTACACTGTTGTCTCGCATTTAGCTTCCTTTCTTCCAGGATCCCCAGGTCCTTTTCCAAAAAGGTACTACCCAACCAGTCAGTCTCCAGTCTGTATCATCATAAGGGATTCTTCCTTCACAGGTGCAAGACTTAATATTTTCATTGAGTTTTAAAGGTTCCTGCTGGCCCATTCCTCCAGCCTGTCTAGGTCCTTCTGGATGGCAACCTTGCTTTCAAGTGAAATGACCTGTGTCCTCAGTTTTGCGCCATATGCAAATTCTATGAGAGTACACCCTATTGCACCCCATTGCTTCCTCCGGGTCACAAACAAAAATGTTAAAGAGGAAATGTCCTGATTTGGACCCCTGTGATGCTCACTTGTTACTGGCCTTCAACTAGAGTATAACTTATTAAATGCCTTCCTCTGAGTCTAACCTTTCAGCTATCTTTCTATCCATAAAGTTTTGCACCTAAACAGACCATAATGTCTTAATTCACTACAATAACACTATGAGAGACAGTTTAAAGCCTTCCTAAAACCCATGCTACTAACATCCGCTGCCCTCCCCTTGTCTACAGATCCATTCACTTTACTAAAGAAAGCAATCAGGTCATGAATGATTTACCATCTCCTTACATCGACTCTAGAAGTTTACATGGATTACTGCTGAAATTATATGCTTTTATACTACTAAACAAAGATCAAACAAATCCTCAAATCCTAAAATTGTTCTTTCGTATTTCTAGGAATTTTTGCCCCTGTTGTCCTTTGTAAATACAAGACTTTTTCTCATCAAGTGTCCAAACACTATCAGCTCTTCTCTATTAGCAAATGAAATGGTTTCAAGTGAAAAAAGTGGGGTATTGTTTTCAAAACAGAAGGGCTTCTGACAGGCTGGATACTAATTGCGACATCAGGTATCCTGCCATTCTTTTGGCTCCTCAGTACAACTCTAGCTTCACAGAGCTATCAGAAACACAAATGCTGATTAATCATGGTTAGAATTTTTTTTCAAGTTTGCCATTTTATCTTCCTTTAGAATAATTCGTAATGCTCCCATTGCTTTTTGTGAAAACTAGGTTATGCCGTTAGAGCAATTCAGAAAACCCATGTCTCATTCGTCTTTGCAGTGCTTGAGAACAGTGGTTTAGACTGGAAATTGGGTTGTTCTGAAAGAAGAGAGAAAGCTTTATTCAGAAAAAGACTGTTCAAAATCTAGAAACTAATTTCCAAATCTAGAATAGAGAGTTTACTGGCCCTTGTGAAATAGGACCTCTACAATACATTTGAGGAGAGTATAAGGACAGAAAGTCAGCCAGTGCATTTACCTGAAGAGTTGCTAAGAACATTCCGAGCTTAGACCTAATTTCTAGCATTAAGAATACATACACACACACGTCCCAATTTGAAAGTGTACACTAGATTTAAGTTACATTGTGTATATACAGCTAAGTACCAAACAAGACTCATGAGCTTATACTGTCTCTATATATCAAAGATCTCTAGTTTACAGTTCCAAAGAGTAGGCTTGAAACCCAGGTTGAGCTCTGTCACTCAAAATAATGGACTCAAAGTCTCCCTCGTAAGAAAATATTTGAGAAAGTAATCTACCTATAAGGGGAAAAGTAAAGACACAGACCTATAACATAATAATAAATTAGGATTATGCAATAGGAGAGGTCTAATGGGTGCCATGTTACTTATAGCTCCTACAAAAACCACTGCCTACAGGCTATAGATACGCACATTCAAAGTTGAAATATGAGACACATTGCTGTCAGTGAGAGAAAATAACCTTTGGGGAAATTTATGAAGCAAAGTAGTAGATTTTCTGTCCCTCATACAACATTTTAAAATCAATATTGGTTTCTTTCTAAAAGGTGTGCTGTATTAAACCACAAATTATTGGACTTGATGTAGATGTTATTGGGTGAGGTCTTACTGCGTGTGTCACATCATATGTTGGACTAAATGGCTGCAATGTTCTCTTATGGCTGTAAACGCCATGAAGTGATCAATGACTTTCACAGGGCTGCAGCTGTGGAAAAAAGTAATGATTACTTACGGCTGAAAGGAAAAGGAGACACCATGTGATCTGATAGGCTTATTCAGTCAATAGTGGCCTATGGAGACACTGAATACTCATAAGGCAAAAAATGACCATACCCACCCAACCTGTGCTTTCCACTTTTAGATTCAAATTTTAATATATATAAACAGTGGTGCTTTTGCTTCCTGTAGTTAGTGATCACTGCTCTATTTTACTAGTTTTCTGATCTGTACCTTTCCCTCTGAATACCATTTCTTACTTTTTTTTTTCCCCCTCCCCCCCAAGCTTTGGACTAATGCATCATTAGCAATTTTGCATTTATTTATGATTTAAGGAAAAGATGGTTGAAAATATGATTGAATGACAGAACTCAGCACCTCTCGCAGTCATAGAATCATAGAATCACAGAATAGTTAGGGTTGGAAAGGCCCTTAAGATCATCCAGTGCCAACTCCCCTGCAATGGGCAGGGACACCTCACACTAAACCATGCCACACATGGCTCTGTCCAACCTGGCCTTGAACACTGCCAGAGACGGAGCATTCACAGCTTCCCTGGGCAACCCATTCCAGTGCCTCACCACCCTAACAGGAAAGAATTTCCTCCTTATATCCAATCTAAACTTCCCCTGTTTAAGTTTTAACCCGTTACCCCGTGTCCTGTCACTACAGTCCCTAATGAAGAGTCCCTCCCCAGCATCCCTATAGGCCCCCTTCAGGTACTGGAAGGCTGCTATGAGGTCTCCACGCAGCCTTCTCTTCTCCAGGCTGAACAGCCCCAACTTTCTCAGCCTGTCTTCATACGGGAGGTGCTCCAGTCCCCTAATCATCCTCATGGCCCTCCTCTGGACTTCTTCCAACAGTTGCATGTCCTTTTTATGTTGAGGACACCAGAACTGCACACAATACTCCAGGTGAGGTCTCACAAGAGCAGAGTAGAGGGGCAGGATCACCTCCTTCGACCTGCTGGTCACGCTTCTTTTGATGCAGCCCTCGATACGGTTGGCTTTCTGGGCTGCGAGTGCACACTGAAGCCGGCTCATGTTCATTTTCTCATCAACCAACACCCCCAAGTCCTTCTCTGAAGGGCTGCTCTGAGTCTCTTCTCTGCCCAACCTGTAAGAACTCATGAGAGTTCATGAGTTCAGTATAATCTCCTTTGCACTTTACACAATACCAATAGCTTCTCCGAGAAACTAATGAAGAATTTTTTTATAACTTTGTTTTGAGGTTGGAATTAAAGTCCTTTTGAGATTCATTATTCTTCAGTTTCCTAAATCTTTTGCATGTGTTAAGATTCAGATAAGGATTTTTGTGGGGTTTTGTTGGGTTTTTTTTTAACAATACAATGAAGAATTAGTGTCTTGTTCAGACAGAAAAACTCTGGAAAGACCACAGTCTGACCTTGTATATTATATGCTAACTTAATTGCTTTAGCTGTAAATTAGCCGTCAGGACTTCCATACAGTCTGTCTAAAAGGTCACTTGAATACTAATAAATTCTCTTTAGCTATTTTTGGTACAGTAGGCTGTGTAATGAGAAGTGACTGAACTTCCTGTGAAACGTTGACTGTAAACCAATTTTTCTCATCAGAACTGTGTATTGCATGGAGCTTAAGGAAAGTGCACATTTTAAAAATATGAAGTTCTCAATGTTACTGGTGAGGAACCCTAATATTCTTTTAATGATGAATATAAATTTTTCCTATTGTGTGTAGGGCATTGTGACAATATGCCAGTGAAAGATGTATTTATACATATTATATATAGATATAGAAATATTATCTATTTAATATATATAATACATATATATATACATATAATTCCAGGATCCTGAGGTGAAAGGAGACAGGAAGATGGAAGGAATAGCTCATCTTTCTCTGTGACAACATGTTGCTGAATGAGGAAGACTATTCCTGGCCTGATCTCATTCAGAAAATATGTTTTAAAAGTTAAGTACATGGCCTACCTGCCTGAATTGATATCTTTTCATGTTTTGTACCTCACAAAAAGATTTCTTCAGGCAACTGTATAAATGGATCTTGTACATCCATGTGAGTTACCTTAAATTAAATTATTATGATAGGCTGAGAAAGTTGGGGCTGTTCAGCCTAGAGAAGAGAAGGCTGCTTGAAGACCTCATAGCAGCCTTCCAGTATCTGAAGGGGGCCTGTAAGGTTGCTGGGGAGAGAGTCTCTTCATCATGGAATGTAGTTATAGGACAAGGGGTAACAGGTTAAATATTAAACAAGGGAAGTTTAGATTGGATATATGGAGGAAATTCTTTACTATAAGGGTGGTGAGGCACTGGGAATGGGTTGCCCAAGGAAGTCGTGAATGCTCCGTCCCTGGCGGTGTTCAAGGCCAGGTTGGACAGAGCCTTGTGTGGCATGGTTTAGTGTGAGGTGTCCCTGCCCGTGGCAGGGGGGTTGGAACTAGATGATCTTAAGGTCATTTCCAACCCTAACTATTCTATGATTCTATGATTCTATTATCATGATGTAGCAATCACAACAATATCCTACCAGTTTTAAAAGAGGTGACAATTCAGACATGATTTATAGAAGTGGAGGCAAAATGGTACAGTCTTACTCTATATTGTATCAGCAATGTGTAGGTTAAATGATTCTTAATAATATGCTTTGCTATAATATGAGATAATAGGTCTTTTTATAAGGATTACAAAGTATTATATGAATCTATGTCATTGCTATCTACATAGACGGATATGCTGTTTAACTGCCAAAGATGTAGCTCATCTGGGTGGGTTTCACACTAAACAAATTGATAGAATTCCATGAAAAGTTGGACAGAATTGTTTTACCTTCATTTAAGATTATAAACCTATATAGTGCAAATTCTGAAGGACTAAATAAAAGAATAAGCATGAGTGCATTATCTGGTTAATTTTTCAGTATTTCCTGTAAGTTTAGCTGGTTATTGGAACTTTACTTAGCATCTGTAATAATGATTTGTAGGGGGAAAAAATAGAATCAAAAAGATATATTCATAGCTGTTGCTATCAAGGGTATTGAGAGAAATTTGAATCCTGAAGCTTGTAAAACCTGATATATGTGTAAAAAAGATCAACATAAATTGATATTGGAAGGAAAGATTATGTAAGAAAACATCATCACAGGTGAGATTACTTAGTAGAAAGGAAAAATAGTTGTGCAGTCAGAATCCATATATGGTCAATAATTTGGACATGCTGTGATACTTGTTTTAAATAGCAGATTCATCTAAAAGTAGTACCTTCAAGGCTAATTAGAACACATCTCATTCTAAGCATGAGCAGTAGCATCAGCTTAAACCATACTACAGTGCTTTCAATCCTGAGTGTTTGGTTACAAAGCCACTGGTTCTCACAGGATAAAACAACATATGCATCCTCATACATGATATAGAGCTGTAGGGTAACCATCTGTGTCAGAGTGCTATTTCAAACAGCACTATGAAGGGTATGTATGCAGCTCACTGCTGCATCACATAGAGATTTGCAGCTCAAAAGAAGCAAGCTTCAGAACAAGAATCATCAGAGTGGTGGCATCAGTTTAGCCAAGTGCCAGAGTAACTAGCACTGCAAATTAGAAGAGTAAATCTCGTAGGCATTTTCTCTGACATTGAATGCATCATAATAAGATCACCAAATAAAGGAGAGAAGTGAGTCACATGGATGTTTGGTGACTTGTTATAGACTTCTCTATGAGTGCTATCAAAAACTAGGCTAAGGCCTTTCTCAGTACTGACCTTACTTTGGTCAAAATCAACACCACCATTATTCTTCTATCCTGCTTCATATGTTTTGTCGCCAGTGCCTTTGTACTCATGGATTCAAAAGTGACTGTTCTAAGAGCAAAACATTACTTACCTTTGAATTACAGGGCTTTTCATCTTTCTATCCATATTTAGTCCTTTTATTGTGTGCAAAAAGCAAAATTATATTTTACTGTATGTATTTATTTTTAAATCATGGACTACAAATTTATTTTGAAGTAGTATTGATCAGCCACAGCTCAACATTTTGAGAAAGGAAAGGCATAAGGTCTTCATTAATTCTGTTTTGTGACTCAGCATTTATACACAACAGTTAGAAGCTGGCTCTCAGAGTTGGTGCAGCACTACCACATCCAAATTTAGGACCCTCTTTGGTAAAGACACAAGTATATGCTTGCATGTACACTACCAAATATGATTCTAGTGTAAGAAATATGGAAAATATTAGACCAGTCTGCCAGCTACTTCCATAAATCTACTACGTTAAAACCAGAGCTCACTCCTCTATACATCCCTATTGCTGAGTTAACATCTAAGGACAGCATCTGTATCTACCAGCATTGTCAATACACGGCATCTAAAACTAGAGCAGCCAATACATTCTTTTCTAATGTCTCTTTATTTTATTTTTTTTTTCAGGTGATCCAGTATTTTGTATCTCCTCCAGCAATTCTCATTATTACCCTTCCATATCTTTTACCTACTAGTTCTTTCCTCTTGCCTTACAGCCTTACAAGATTTAATAAATTCTACTACTCGTGGCAAGTCTTTTTAAGAGTAGTTTGGATATCACAGAAACTATACTAGGTTGTTTCTAAATCATGTTCTATCCTTTGTAGTGAAGTCATTTTACAGTTTAGATATAGATGTAGCGCACAACTACATCTAGTTCCATTCTAGATGTCTCAAAACTGAACTTAAACTCCCTAGGTTGACAGCCAACATCATAATGTTGGCTTTTAAGGAACACCTCTCCTCTTTCATCTCAGGAGATTCTTCTAATTCCTTCACTACAAAAAAAAAAAAAAAAAAAAATATATACAAACCAAGTTGTGGCTGGTTCTACTTGTACATTTTTTCCTCTATGGATCATCTCCCCCAAGTAAACAGTGCTACTACCTTGGAGCAGTTCTTCATACATTCTCCTGTTTCCCGGCCAAGCTGAAACTTTTGTCCCTTCGAATTCTCTTTATTGAAAAAAAGTGGTGTATCCAGGAGACACAGTAAACAGATGATACAATTTGACAGGAGTAGCACAGCGTAGCATAGTATGGCATGGCATGGCATAGCATGATTAGTTAGCATTGGAACGGAACTTCATAAACTTTCATATCTTCATCAGATTTAGCTCTGATACTTCTCAATTAAAAGATCATGGAATTTATATTCAAACATGTCTTAAGGCTTCAGAAAATACCCAGAAATAGAGAACTATGGACACAATCATATTCATATTGAAATAATACACTTACCAGTACACATACCTTGGTTTCGTATGCATGTCTTTCATCAGTACACACATTTACAGAGAGTATATCTTAAGCATAAAAGAGATCAGTTCAGAAATTGATTTTGTTCTTGAACAGATTTATTACAATTCACCCTGTACTACTGAAGTAAATGGAGATTTGCCTTAGACTCTACTGAGAGCAATTCTGTAGACTGTATTCGTTAGTAATTGGGGGAAAATGAGGAGAATTCAGGTTCTATATCAGAGCATGCCAATGGTTTCAGTGATACTGGGATGAAATAAATAATGCATTTTTGCACATCAGTCATGGCAGTAACTTAATTCACATCATATTCATAAAACTAGAGTATTCCGCAGGCTCAGAGGTATTGATCTCAAAGTTCTACAGAAATAGAGCTTATATTATATTTATTTAGAGTTTAAGTCATATTTATTTCTCAGCCAGCTCATTAGAAATTTACTGGTAATATTCCAGGAGAAAGTTGTGGTTGATAATTATATGTTGATATGGCTTATTTGAATAAAAATTGTATTTATCAAAATATATGCTATTAAATATGGTACACATTCATCCAGATTAGTTACACTAATAACTGTTGGCTGTGAACCAGAAAAGAACTTCAAGAACAGCAAAAAGAACATATAGGATATAGGATACACAGCACACAGACCAAGATTTAATATTAAAGGCTGAGTGGTTTCTTTCTCTGTTGGTTACCCTTTGTCATGCTCAGCTAATGTGCTACCTTGTCTGCCCACCCCTTTCACTGTTCAAGACTTTTTCTGATGTAGAATGAAAATTGCAAGGCTTTCTGAATAGTTAACGGAGCTTATTTGACAATAAGTCTAAAATAATTTCAATTCCACATTGTAAAGGAATCTTATTTCTAACAAGTTAGAAACATCTATTTTGAATTGTAAGAAAAATCAGTTTCTGAAATTTCATCTAGGAACAAAATTTAGAAGGCATTTAGCATACTGGAGCTGGGGTACTTACTAGGATCATAATTTACAGGAATTCCATTATGAACTGAAACTCTGTCTTAACTGGGGAGCTCTAGTTCTCTGTCTGCTCTCCCGTTGCCCCCCACCTTTATTAACACACGTGTTTACCAGTGCAGAGTAGTTCCAGGACAGGCATAGACTATCACAGTTCTGATTGTGTAGGTATTTACACCATTTTAGCAGATGTGTGAAAGGCTACACGAGATGTAATATAGTGAGAACAATCTTGAACTGATTATGTTTGCATTGTATCTTGTGTCATTTGATAAAAATTGAATAAAAACAAGACCTACCATAATTATTGCCATTACTACTTACAACATGAAAAGTACTGGGGCTTCATGTTTTGGGGCTGAAACAAGTCTCTAGCTGTAAGATATGGAGAAAAGACCTAAGTGAGGAAATCACATATTTGGAAAAAAACCAGCGTGTTTCTAAAATCTTTCTCTTAAGTACTATAATGGTGGTTACAAAAAGAGGCAAGCGATTGCAGCAGTGAGCCTAGGAATCTGCTATAGAACAGTAATTCCTATTTCATCTGAAAGCGCTTTAGAGTTGTAAAGGTGATTTTTTTGCAAACTGATACTTTTATGACTAGATGGCCCAGATAAGTGAAGAGTATAAATGTAAATCAACTAAAGAGCATAGATGTAAATTGAAGATAAAGGATCAGCCCCTTACATAGTGAACACTGTTAATCAGTCACCAAAAAAAAAAAAAAAGGGCATTAAAAAAACAAACAAACAAACAAAAAAAAAACCAAACAACAAAAACCCCCAAAAGCCCCCAAAACAAACAGCTTGGAGTTAAACTGCAGCATCAGGTTAATGGCACATATCAACAAAACAGAGAAGTTCAAAGGTGAAAAAGGAAGAACAGCTTTTTCACTCGGAACAGCAAAAGAGATATAGGGTATTACCCGCAAGCAAATTGGCTAAGGCACTGACATTAATTTTTAGAAAAAACAGTCTGGTTATTCCTTTGCTTGTTTTTTCTAACCTCGTTAGCTAGGCACTTGAGCAAATTCGCACTCAATAATAAGTGCTTAGTAAATTGCTCAGTCCCTGTGACATGTTATGGCCCAGAATCAGAGTTAAAGAGAAAATAGGATTTTTTGAGCTTTTGAACAAATTAAAATGTGTTCTCGAATTCTTTAACAATGTTTTTTTAATTAATAGAACTTACTTGCTGGAACCAAATTTTTTAGGCAGGTATATAAATTAGACTTACCTTTCATACCTCCATACTCATGATCCAAAAGGTATGGGACAGGGACCAGGTATTGGTCACCTGCTCTGGGATTCACTGAGCAGGTGAATAACTTCACCCCCATTAGCAGCAACACAAAGGTGATTGCAGAACCAAGATGCGTATGAAAATGCTTGTTTGAATTCAGAAGTTCAGGCTCTTGACCTGAGTGAAGACAAGACTGTGTCCCTTTGGTTTTGGTTTTGGTTTGTTGTTTTTTTTTTTTCAGGAAATAGCACAGCATCAGATACAGTCCCTTTTTTGGACACTTTTTAGATTAGTGTTCTCTAAACTAACATAGTAAATGAAGCTAAATTATTTGAAATGAAATGTTATAGTTGTAAAGATTCCATAGGTTGAAACTAATCATACATGCCAGAGTCCTTGCATTACAAGATTTCTGTATTCTTGTAGTGTTTTGTATTTGAATAATGTTGCTCAAATCAAATATTATCTCAGGCACTATTCCCTCTTTATGCTATAGGCAGACACTTGCACATGTTCTTGGAGGACTACATTTTATTCTGTGCCCAGTAGACAATTCCCCTGAAAAACCTCAATAATCAGTTTGTGAGTGAAACAGTTCCAACTCACCATATAGGCCTGTAACACAGTATCAGTATGACAGCACATTTTCACATTGCTCTTTAGAGCAATGTATTTAGAAATGAATTACAACTATATTTTCTTCAGGAGCTGTTTTCCTCTATACAACTTGTTTCCTAAAACCTGGACATTAAATGATGTGTCTTTGCACTGCTTCTTTCTGTTTTTTTCACACAGATTAAAAATCTACAAGTGTTTGTCACTATTATATTTATTGTTATTCCTTCAGTTCTAATTCCTCTTTGCTATTCCCAAATTTTGTGCTCTTTTTCACTGCCATTAGGATTATACATCTGTGCACTCCCTCCATTTTATTAGCCTGCAGGTGCAGAATTCAGTGGTAATACAGTCTGCATGCTCTGTGACTACCTCAATTTTTTCAGCGTGGGTACCTCAGCCTCAGCTTCTTGGTCTCACTTCTTCCATGACCCTTTCTTTCCTCTGTGTTCTGCCTATGTACCCTTCTCAAGACAGCTACAGATCTTCTACCCTATCCTTTAAATCCCTTCTGAATAGCCTTATTCTTCTGGGATGCCCACAAAAATCTCATCAGTTGTTTATCTACTTTGCAATGTTTTATCCATTCAGATAGCCTGATAAATAATCTTGACTTGGATTATCCTGCCAGACATTAGCCAAGTTGTGACAAATGTCTGATCCTGGTATGAAGTGAACACTGCTACTTCTGTTGTTCTTTCTGCCCTCATTCCTTGTTCTCATATTCAGTATATTACATGGAAAATAATTTGGCATATTTTCTTTGAATAAGAATCCTTGTGTTTCAGCACAAATATCTGATTTTCATTAAACTGCAATATTAATTAGTTTTTGCAACTGAAAACATAAATGTGTCAACTTGCAAAGATGAAGAAGTACTTTTTTCCTTATATTTGCATTCCTCTAATTATAAATATGGTACTAAGTATATATTTCTAAATGTATTCCATTCATTGAATAGTTTAATAATATTTTTAAGAAATACTCAGTACTTTGAGAAAGTAGTATCTACTGTTTTCAGTCTAGAGAATAGATAGCAAAGAAACCCAAAAAATTATACTCAGTATACTCAGTATTTGAGCTACACAAGAAAGAGTTCTGAAATAGAATATTAGCAGATTGCAGGTCAGATAGGGATTTATCTGCAAAAAAACATTTTCTGCTAATGGTGTAAGAAATGTACATAGTGACAATTACTAAAATATGTATCAGAACAAAGGGGAGATCACATGAAAGTGATCAATATACATTTTAAAAAATATGGTTCAATATGAAATGTATTTAGAACTATGAAATGTAGCACTAGCATAAAAAAAGTAAAAAAGGAACTAAAAAAAGTAGATTGCATAATTACAAGATCATCTGTGTAGGGCTGGAGATATAATAGCATTTTATCTAAGAAATGGCACATGATCTTACAAATGAAGACACCTCTCATAGCACTTCAGAGAACACAGTGAAAATGTTAGCATTTAACTCCAAGAACGCAATATAAAACTTAATAGCACTTTTGATGCACTGCTTTATCTCATAGAGGGCTTTCTTTTTTGGGATCACAACATCCTAATTAAAATGCCTTTGCCTACACATGCTCCAAAATGTGTCAGGAATACAATTTCAAGAGGCAATTTTCCTTTTAGTAGAGTGTGTGTTGAGTCACACAACAAACGTGTCTTTTCGTCCTCTTTTTGTTAGTGTAAACTACCAGTGGGATGGCTCTTAGTCAACAGGACAGGACCTGTCCCTTCCCCACCTGCATTGTCAAAAGTCCATGTTATCCTTAGTGACTATGAGGGAAGAAACACATGGGAAGAAAGGGTAGCTGAGGTCTTTGGACACTGTTGAGAGTCTGGGATAATTTCTGCATGATGGCATACATTGATGTCTCGTCTTTCTCTTCAATAAAGATGTTAATAGAATATTAATGAAAATGATGGCTATTAGGGATCTTAAAAAAAAAAAGAGATGAACAGAATACTTGATTAGGGTCTACTGTGCAGGACAGTTGCTTGCAAACATCTCTGTGGAGTTATGCTGTGTTTTTCCATTCTGAGCTGTAACTTACCCATTATACTGAGCATTTCATGCTTTAAAAGCTTTCTGTTCATGGTATGTTATCCCACACCTGCTCATTTAATTCATTCTTAAAACCAAATTAAATTCTGCTGTGGAATTTCAGTACCATATGGCCTGAACAGTCTTCCTGTAATGGGCAGTATTTCTTTCAGGTATGTGCTTGACACTTTACTCAAATTCTGTTGAAGCATGATCCCAAATTCTTTTGGAAAGGCTGGCTAATACAACACCTAGGGCTTTACATTACACCCATGGAAGTGGGGTATGAACACCTATTCTATTAAAATGGCAAAAATGACAATTCAAATCTTTGTGTTTTAATATCAGACTTGAAAGAAGATACTCCATGTTTTAAAATCACAGCAGGTCTCTATGTTATAAAAACATCAGTCTGAGACAGAAACCAGACATGGTGAGTTACATTGACCAATAAAACCTGTTTTCCTCTAACTTAGTTTATTTCAGTACTTTCATCAAAAAGCATGCAGTACTTCTGTAATAACTTGTGTATGATGTATAAGTACTTCAAGTGCTCATTAAAAGTATCTTTTCAATCCCCAGTAAAAATCAGTTCTTCCTGTCCTGAGTAAATATTAGTAAATATTTTGCAAACAAAATGTCCTCATTACTTGTGACAGTGACTCCTATTATCCTTAATTGCTTGCTGGGTTTTTTTTTTTTTTTAATCCTACAGTATAGAATTTGGAAACTACCCAGTTTTACAAAAATAGCTGTCACCATCTTTAATGTGGTATGAAATTAATTTCAATTTAAGAAAAGTGATAATTTTTGCATTTTACAGTGCAAGTATTTCATATAGTAACTGTTTCATTAGAAGTCTGAAGCATCACATCTCTTCTGAAAAAAAGTATATACCCTTGTATTTGACTATAATTCCAGAAGCATGTTTCTAATATGACTTGAGAACATAGCTGTAATAAATAGTTTGATACCTGGGGTTTGTGTATAACTTGCACGTAATTACGGTCTTCTCCTTAGAATGAAAGTTAAGCAGTGCTGTGACTTGTTTACTTTCATGTTTTCATATTCCAAGGGGATGAATTCCATAATTAGAAATTTGTAACATCTTCCACAGGCAATTTAATTCACACATTACTCATTATTTTAGGATAGTCACAATAGTCTCTTAATTATGCAGCCTGTGGTGAAAGCATGCAGTTGACAACCGAAACACAGTGTTTAAAAAAAGATCAATTCTGATATCAAATTATACGGAAAGGAATATTAGATATTTTCTAGGTCTGAAAGCAGAAACTCAAAGGAAATATACTAACAATGATGGTGAATATATATATGTGTAACATTTTAGTTATGATATTGCCTTCCTCCTATTTGTCTTGAGCAAGGCCATCACAACAGCTTCTGCTGATGTTTCATGACACAGCTGTTCCATTTACCAGTCTTAGAATCCAGATATCTAGGGGAGAGTGAGGACTGCCTGTGTATTCTCTTCTCAGATGAGCCAGCCTCCAGAAAAACTGAATTTTTCTCCCTTCCTCTTTTCAACAGGCTGCGTGCTTCTCCCGCTCCACGCTGTTATATCTCATGAGATATTACAGGTTCCAGGACATCCAGTCCTAAGAGTAACAAATGTCAAGTCATGGATTGGAATAAAAGGGAGATGAGTCTGTAACAAAGGAAGGAAAGGAAAGAGGGTGCTGAAGAGTAAGCAGAAAAGAAATGTGCAGTTCAAATATAGAGATAACATGGATAACTTCCAGAAGGTAAAAGGAGGTAAAGAGAAAACACACATGATAAAGGAAGCATTCAGAAGGTAAAAGGAAAGTGAATGCACAAAAAGATAATTTTAATCCGTATTTATTATTGGTACAGAGATTCATAACCCAGCACAACAAACATAAAGGAAAATCTGTGTCCACTTTTAAACCAAGTTAATCCAATTCATAACAAATTTGCTTTTGCACCTTTGTTATAATGATAATGTATATTAATATAGATAGTGTGTACAGATTTTAAATATAGGTCTTCCAGGTGTACTGCGAGTGCCTTTCATTTCAGCTATAATATTTTTAGCAGAGAAGAAGATAACAAAAAAATATCAGCAGCTTTTTTCTTTTGGCTAAACTTAGGTATAAATTTCGTAACCTTGATAAAGGTAATTACAGAATAAAATTTATGTCCTTTTATTTAAAACAGTTTTGTGGATGACAAATCAAGCAGAAGAGTTAAATTTTATAGTTTCTGAAAGACGTAGTTTCTTCCCTTCCATATCTTTACTTAAACTAGAAAAGACTACTTTGCCTTCTGCATTGTTATGCTTGTTGGATTAAATAAATTAGATTCAAAATGAAGCCGGGGGAAAGTGCTGCTGCATTGTCAGCCATTTGAGCATGATTTACTTGCTTTTTAAAATTACTTTGTAGCATAACAAGAGTTCTGTATTGCTTGATTAAGTAATACACAGAATTAATGGGATGAATCTTGTTCTGGGGTGCAATTCATTTAAAAGTATGTTTTTTTTTTCTTTCTGCTAAGACTTTTTGTTTGTTTGTTTGTTTGTTAGAGATTTTATAAATTATACAGGTAGACCAGAAAAGAGTAATATCATTTCCATGTGCTCCTCTTTGCATATACAATAAGATGGAAAAACAAGCACTTAAGTCACTATACCTGTGAGCATAAATTAGCTTACTTATATATATATATACACACACACACATATATATATAGTTTGGGGTTTTTTTTTTAATTTTTTAAAATAAAGTGCAGCTGAAGTCCTGAAATTATTTGTCTATGATACATTTCAACAGATTTTGGTATTTGGCGCAGAATCTAGCTGGAGGTCTGTGACTAGTGGAGTTCCTCAGGGGTCGGTGCTGGGACCGGTGCTGTTTAATATTTTCATCAATGACCTGGATGAGGGAACTGAGTGCACCCTCAGCAAGTTTGCTGATGACACAAAACTGGGAGGAGTGGCTGACACACCAGAGGACTGTGCTGCCATTCAGCGAGACCTGGACAGGCTGGAGAGTTGGGCGGGGAGAAACTGGATGAAATTTAATAAGGGCAAGTGTAGAGTCTTGCATCTGGGGAAGAACAACCCCATGTACCAGTACAGGTTGGGGGGTGACCTGCTGGAAAGTAGTGAACGGGAAAGGGACCTGGGGGTCCTGGTGGATAGGAGGATGACCATGAGCCAGCAATGTGCTCTTGTGGCCAAGAAGGCAAATGGCATCTTAGGGTGCATTAGAAAGGGAGTGGTTAGTAGGTCAAGAGAGGTTCTCCTCCCCCTCTACTCAGCATTGGTGAGGCCGCATCTGGAATATTGCGTCCAGTTCTGGGCCCCTCTGTTCAAGAAGGACAGGGAATTGCTTGAAGGAGTCCAGCGCAGAGCCACAAAGATGATTAAGGGAGTGGAACATCTCCCTTATGAGGAGAGGCTGAGGGAGCTGGGTCTCTTTAGCTTGGAGAAGAGGAGACTGAGGGGTGACCTCATCAATGTTTACAAATATGTAAAGGGTAGGTGTCAGGATGATGGAGCTAGGCTTTTTTCAGTGATATCCAGTGATAGGACAAGGGGCAATGGGTGTAAACTGGAACATAGGAAGTTCCACGTTAACATCAGGAAGAACTTCTTTACTGTAAGAGTGACAGAGCACTGGAACAGGTTGCCCAGGGGGGTTGTGGAGTCTCCTACACTGGAGATATTCAAGGCCCGCCTGGACAAGTTCCTGTGTGATGTACTGTAGGTTACCCTGCTCTTGCAGGGGGGTTGGACTAGATGATCTTTTTAGGTCCCTTCCAACCCTTGGGATTCTGTGATTCTGTGTGATTCTGTATTAAATCTAGTACTGTAACAAACTTCTTGGTTACAGTCCTCTCTGATTTCAGCTCAATCTAATACTCTCCTTTAAATCCTTCACTATATTCCAATTGCATAGACTGTGCAAGATGTCCCATTTGAACTTGCGGTTTAATAGAATCATAGAATGGTTTGGGTTGAAACAGACCTTAGAGTTCCTCTACTTCCAACCCTCCTGCCACTGGGTAGGAACATCTCCCACTAGATCAGGTTGCTCCAAGACCTGGCCAATCTGGCCTTAAACACTTCTAGGGATGGAGCATCCACAACCTTGGGCAGCCTGTCCAGAGCCTCACCACCATCATAGTAAAGAACTTCTTCCTTATCTAAATCTAAATCTCCCCTCTTCAACTTAAAGTCATTCCCCCTTGTCCTGTCACTGCATGCCCTTGCAAAAAGTCCCTTTACAGATTTCTTGTAGGCTCCCTTTAGGTAATCCTTCCTGTGCTTCTTATACTTCCTCAACATTTATTAAGAACTCTAGGCTAATTCAGGTAAAAATGGACCTCATGACATTTATAGTCCAATCTCCTGCTCAAGGCAGTCTCAGACTCTATGTCAGGCCAGTTTGGTCAGGGTTGTGTCAGGCTGGGTCTTGAAAACCTCCCAGGGATGCACATCTCTGAGAAGCATGCTCTATTGCTTTTCTGTCTTCAGCATGAAAAAGTTTCTGTCTAGACTGAACCTCCTTTTTGAGTTTATGCCCATTGTGTGTTGTTCTGTCACCATGTACCACTAGAGTGGTACATAGGTCTGGGGTGCTTCTAATTGCCCCAAAAGCCACTTCTCCAGGTTCAAAAAGCAACAGTCTCTCAGCTTCTCTTCACAGAACAAGCACTCCAGACCCCTAAACATCTTGGTGGTCCTTCAGTGAACTGACTTCAGTTTATCAGTTTGTCCTGTACTGAGGGACCCAAAACCCCAAACTGAGGGACCTAGCCACAGAATTTAGGTGTCATCAGGGTGCAACAGGGGGGGACAATAATTTCCCTTGATCTGCTGGCTATTCTCCCATGCAGACCCAGATGCTGCTAGTCTGCTTTCCTGCCAGGTCACACTGATGGCTCATGTTCAGTTTGCTGTCTGCCAAGATCCAGGTCCTTTTTGGCAGAGCTGTTCGCTAGCCAGCCAGGCCCCAGTATTTTGCTTACTTGTTCCCAAGGGAAAAAAAGAAGTTTTACCAAAACACCCTTTACCAAGAAACACTTTAGTCATATACACAGAAGTCTTTGAAAACTTTCCCAACTGAAGAGATGACAGAGTCTCTTATAGGAAATTTGGCTTTTCTGGTACCTGGCTCATAGAGATTTGCTATGCTACATGTGAAAAACTTCAGCACTGAAAGAACTCTATTTAGGTTATGGTCTGGGACATAAACATGGCTTTATGGCTTTACAGGCACAAGAGACTCCTGCAGAAGGAGTTGCATTCTGTGTGAAGTGCAGCAGCCTCACAGCTGGTGTAGTTGGTGTGCATGGGTAACGGTTTTCAACAAACCAACTGAACAGTGAGAACTGGAGAACTCCTGAAGGCTAAAGGCATTCTTAATCCACAGTAACACGAATTTTTATTGAAAGGTCTATTTTGGGTGCCCCCAAATGACCTTCACTGCTGAGTTAGCACACCTTTGGGGTTTGCTTTTCTTCTGAATAGGGCTGCTTCAGAAGGATGCATGATCTGTACTATATTGAGAGCAGTATTGAGTTTGTTTGAATCCTCTTTCCTGATATGCTAAATCGCACTCATTGGTTTTTCAGTGCCAGAAATCCTGGAGTCATGTTTGCCATTGGCAGACAGCGCCATTCATATACATGCAGTGCTTTTCCCTCACTAGAGTATTCAAGGAGTCTCATCTCATCTGAAAGAGAAAAGGTGAACACCTTCCCCCTGGCTTTTTCCTCCTGCAGATGCGCCTGCCAAACTCTGCAATTTGTATGATAAACCTAGGAGTGTCCTTTTTTACAGTGCATTAAAAGACCTTCCCATCAACTCAGACACCAGAGAAGTCCTTCAGTATTTCATTTCAGGCAAACAAAAGGGTTTTTTTTCCAGTGGATGGCAGTGTTCCTGTGGTAACTAGAGTGAGAGGTCCTTCATTTGTCCCCATACAATGGCTGATTACAGCAGATGAATTGGGAGAGTTAAACACTAATTACAGTGAGCAAGGTTCAGTTCTTTCCACAGTCCCATGCACTGAATTTAAGCAGAGTTTTTCCTGTCTCACAAGCAACTTATCATCGTAGGTGTACGTGATCCACATGTTTTCCTTGCCCAGTGCAAGAGATGATCACTGGATAAAGGCAACTGCTGCAGGCTAAGGCCAGCCACTATAGCAGACAGCACCATCAATTCTTTCTCCCAGCTTCAGTTTAACATTAATCTGCTAACAAATCTGAAATTAAAAATCTAGTCCTGTTGTCTCTGTATGGCTATAAAGCATGCCAAATTCCATTGTTGTCTTTTATCCTTACTCACTGTTTAGCTATATATTTGTTTTACCTTTCTGATCTTTCTCGTAAGTCAATTCCTCCAGAACTCTTTATTAATTTGCTTCGACTTCATGGTCTTGCCCTGTTTTCAACAACACCTCCTGAAGCCTTCATGTCCAGAACTGTGTCCTCCCCTGAAGTACTACAGAGAATTATTCTCTTTTTTTAATTGTTTTTTTTCCTTGTTTTATTCTTTATTTCTTATAATGCATCTTCAAAACAAGGCATTTGTTACATTCTATTTACCCCAACATGAAAACAGACTTTACCTACCAAAACATAGAAAGTAGTCCTGAACTAGAGTATATTTTTATTGTCTGATAAGCCTGAAAATTCTGGCAGCCTCTATTCTCTTCACCATGGATGACAGCCTGGCTCTTTTCAAAATAAACACTTTGTTTGTTAGCTGGTCAAATACACTAATGGCAATTTTGGAGAATTTTGTGAGACTAAGCATAGTTATACTGATGGAGAACTGAGACAGCAGTTTTCATTTTGCAGGACGATTCTAGATCTTGCATTAGCTCTATTCCAGATTCTAGAGGCACTAACTGAACATCTAATACCAGCTCACAAAACTCAAACTGAAAATGAAACCTGAGATTTTTTCCATTCAGGTTTTGAGGAGTAGGTGGTATTTTACAATATTTTTCTTGTGCCTTCAGAGATTTCCAATTAAATTTTTGAGGCAATCAAACTAAAAGAGCAGTGTCTCAAAAATGAGAGAAATGTTATGTGTTAACCTCTTATCAATTCTTCTTCCAAACCTAATGATGTCATAATAATTTCTTCCTAATTAAAGTGTCATCTGTGTATTTTTTTAGAGCTTCTCTTTTAGAGTTGTTTGCTGTCATCCATTTTACCCGACGTCAGTACCCTGCCATCTTTGTCACAAGCTCCAAACCTTACAGTTGCCTGAGCTCCTCTCAGGCAGTGCAGTTTCTCTGCACCCACCTCTGTGCACCAGGGACCTCTATGAAATTGATCAGGAATTCACCAACAACATACTTTTGTCTGAAATCACAACCTTAGTGTTGCCTTTTTTTTATGCATGGAATTATTAATTTTCAGTGGAAATGGTAAAAATGCCAAATATCCTTTATTAACATTTGCTTTCTTGGTGCTCTATTTTTATCTTCTCCTTTGTGTTCTATTGCTGATTCATGTTTTATAGTACATCAAACACAATAATGGTCATATGCCTCATACCTGATTATTTTTCTGTTCAGATTTGCTGCAAACTTTCCAGCATTACAAGGGCAACAAATAATCTTCATAAAACAGAACAGATGGCATGCACCTTTGTCTTTATTATGTCATTGCTGCTCTAGAAATCTATAGGTCCACACACTAAGGAAACGATGGAGCTTTGTTCACTGAGACCAATATCTACTACTTGTCTCACACTGTGTTAAAATTATGGTAAATATGTCATCTCTTTATGGCCCAGTAGCTTGGGTTTATATGTGCAATTGCCTGTCTGCTTTTATTTTCTCACTTAATTTTAATAAGACAATTGCAGACTCAAATGTAATCTCAGAATAGTAGCATTAAAAAAACCCCATCCTGGTGGTGTCTGTTTACAGCTAGCAAACTCATAGTCAGTTAATATCCATCAAGCTGTTGTGGTGAGTGATGAGAACTGAGCAAGGGTTCCTTATCAGAGAGAGGTCTCAGTTCCCTCAAGGCAGGATAGATCCAAAAAGATATGGGTGATTATATGGTTCTTAGGATTTAGCTTACATAGATTTTTAGGAGTATATTTTTTACTTCAGAATGCAGACAATTACACCAAACAGGCTCTCTTCTACCAAAAACTAGCGTAGCAGAGTAACAGCATATGAAAATCCCTCCAAAGTTGCTACTGCTCTGCCTTTAAACTTCAAAGCTCAAATACTGATCTCTTGCAGACTAACTTGGAAATTCAGTCAAGCTACTTCTGTAACCTGCAAGCTGAATATACAGATAGCCACAGATAAACATACCTGGAAGGAAGGTAAATAATTACAAGCTATGATGAAGAGCAGAGGTGTTTCCTCAAAGGCACATAAAAATATAGAGAAACATGATGATGTCAAGTCAATGCATTTTGAGAGCGAAATAGGAAAAGTTTAGTCTACATGATGCACAATGAAATCACCTTCTCTGGGAATTTTGCAACATTTGAATTTAGTTCAACTATTCCTTTGTATGTATCACACTTCCTACAAATGTTCACTCACACAAATCAGTTCTTAATCAACAGAAAATAGGTCAAAGAATGTTACTTGGGTTCGAAAGCCAAAACACTGCCAGGAAGAAAAGGCCAGAATCAAGGCTGTTTGTCAGTCTTCAATCTACCCTCATATGAAAGCATTTATTAAAACTTGAATTAAATGATTACATCCTATTTTTCCCAAATGACCTCTGACTCACTCTGCACAAAAGTTGTAAAGTGATTGAAGAAATAAAGGATCAGCTGTTCAAAAGGCTTTATTGTCCTGAAAGAAAGCTGAAGTCTTTTTAGCCAACAACACAAAAGTGATCCAAGAGAAACTGATTTTCATTTGACAGAGGTGAAGTGGGAGAATATTAAGAAGTGGTATCAAGGTGTCTAAATACTGATAAATATTTGACATGGAAGTTGATTGGAATTATGTTTTCTTAAACAAGATTTTGAATATTTGTGTACTTATAGAAAGTTTTAAAAGGATCAAGAGGTGTGACTTCTCTTAATGTCAATAATAGTTGCACAACTACATGCCTCTGCACCACCACAAATATTCCTCCATATTGTATTTGATAATGGGGAATGTCATGCACCATTTGAAATAAATCATAAGACAGCCCAGTTACACAGGCAAATTATGAAGTAATTGTCTAGTTTTATTTAACTGATACTCAGTAAGGCAGCTGGAGAAACGTGCTGCTAATTTTAGTGCTAGGAACATAGAGCATGGCAAAACTGGGATTAGTAGATTGTGGATGATCAGGTAGTTCATTATATGGAGCATAACTGGAAGATCATTAGACACAGGAAAGTACCCCGCTCCTATTCAGCCTCAGATGACAGTATTTTTCTCTGATCATGATTTACTGTCTTACTACCTTATGAAGATTATTCACCATCTGGAAAAGTCCATAGATCACGAAACTCAGGAAACAGGATCTGAGAAATAATGCCAAACAAACACTTTGGTCACTTAGTCCAGAATAAACCTTGATGAATCAAAAGCAATCAGTACCACCACCCAGGACTTTTGACAACACCTTCTGAAGGCAAAAAGAAGAGGTGAAGCAGTGGCCTAAGAGTCAGCTTGATAGACCTTGACAGACAAGGTCATGTCATTTCTAATAGTCAGAGCTAATACTTCATATATTAATCTTTGGGGTTTTTTTGTTTGTTTGTTTGTTTTGTTTTTTTTTTTTTTGCAGTACCTTGCCAATTCATGAAATTTCAATCATTTGAACTAGATTTTTCTGGTTGAGCTGTTTCAGTTCATATATGCTCAATAGCATAGCTATTAATGTAGCTGAAAAACAAACAAGCAAAAAAACCCCAACAACAAAAAACAAAATGAAAACAAAAACAAGCAACCCCCCCAAAAAAACCAACCACAAAACCACCCAAAAAAACCAAAACACCAAAACCAAAAAATCCCCCACCCAAACCCTAGTTAAACTGATATGTGACATGACAGACCTGTGCAGACTGAAAAAGACTTTCCCTTTTTCTCCCAGATTCCACAGGTCACTCAGTCCTGCGACACTGGGGACCAAGAGTACTAATCTTGTCTCTTGTGCATATTCTCCAAGTTTATAATGAAGTTGAAGGCTGATCGCAGGAAGAGACATAATTAATGCACCTTAGATTATTATTATACACGTTTCGTAAACTGGAGGTTTCTTGGACATTTCTAAGCTATTAGGTGCTATACCCAGCCAATAAAGCTCATTTCTATCTGTTACTAATCAGCAGTTTCACATCCACCATAGACAGGCCTAGTCAGATTAATTCGTGAGTGCCTGACATAAAGTCTGACTACTCTGCTTTTAATCTACAGAGCAAAGCTCCCAGATCAGGAAGTCTGTTTTAAAGACATTGAGTTTTCCAGCAAGCAAACCATTATGTTATGAATGCACAAACTACTTCTAAATGAAAGGAATAAAAATCTTCTGAGGTAAGACAGTCATGTGGTAAGGCTCCTGCAAATGATTTAAAACACAAGGCATGTAAGTCTCATCTGATTGCCTGCACTTCCAGTATCTGTTAGAGTGAAACAAAGAAACTTTTACACTGTGCATTACTCCATTACTTATTTTATGTTCAGCTGTGGAGCTGTTTCATGCTTTGAAAAATAGTTATGCTTTCAGTTGAAATACCTGTGCAATCTTTGCATTATGCTATTCACAGGCATTTAATCTGTAAGCAAACAATTTTGTTTGTCTTCCCAGTTTCATTGTAAGAAAGATTTCTTCTGTGCACGTCTTTAAATGAGTCTCAAGTTTCCTGTATTGCTACCTAACCTGTTGGTTTGGTTTTATTTTGCCTTCAAAAATTTTGACCTGCATTATTCATTTTGTGGTTTTCTTTCAAAACCAGTTACCATGCAGAGGTAGCTTCAGTTTTATTTGAATAAGTCACTGAGTAAGTATGAATTTGAACTACAACTTTAATTATGTGTGTTAGGACAGAGTATTTAACAAAAACAACTACCGAAACAGATTGTCGAAGCAGCAGAGAAGTTGACCCAGGCATATCATGTCATTATTGTTTGAAATTTGAAGCAGCTAAGCTTTGATCCTGCAAAGGCATGCTCAGAGTTTTAGCTTAACTAACATCTCTACAATGCAAAGTGACAAGAAGGTGCATAAACCTTTCTAGTACTGTAGCATAAATGTGCCTACAATTAAAACTTAATGAGAAAGGACACAGTGCCACTGTTTGACAGTTTTGAGAGAAAACAATGGAAATGACTTACTAACTCCATGTTGTTCTCAGCTTTTTTTATTTGTTAAAGATAAGTTTCATAGGAGTAGATTTAAACATATTATAATTCTCTACAAGTAAAATCTTCTGCATATAAAACCTGTTACATGCTACCTATGTTACATCACTTAATCTTTTTAGGTAGATAAGATATACATCAAAAATTCACTTAACTTGTGCTACTTCTAATACTGCCAACTCATGTGTGTCACGTGTCCCTGTTTAAGGAAAAATAACAGGAAACAGTGAGCAGAATATAGTTGTGAGGTATATAGTTTGCCCTAATACATACAGATTAAAATTCTAGGACTGCTGAAATATAGCAGAAATATAATGTTGCTGTGTATCCCAAGACAGTAGTTCTCAAATTCTAAACTAATATTTTCCATAAATGTCAGCCTGTCTTCACTGTTTGTGTAGAGTATTTTTTCCCTCTAAGGTCATATAGTGTTGGATAGTTGACAGCCTCTTGGTAAATAACTTGATCATGCAGTCCTTATTCAAACAAATCTCTTGTTGATTTTTATTAAGCCTGTTCTGCTATCTATTGTATTTGCCTACAAGTAGCTGCAGTGTCTTCAGAGGACACAGGACACAAACATGTATGCTGGAGCAAATATTCATCTAAACCTTGATTTGGGAATTGATTTAGGAATCTATCATAAACTTTTCATTCATGCAGAACTTCCAGCAGGATATCATGTCATTTTTTTAATATATTATATAGACAAGCTACAACCATATTGTTCACGTTACAGCTACCTAAGCAATATTCAATTTTTTTTAGATGGAGGTGCCAAGAATATTAGCACTTATATGCAGGTGTGAAGAAAAATGTGTATGTGTCTTAGTTTTGTTTTTTGCAAACCAAAAATCTGGTGCTTGAATTCAAATTGTTCCAGAGCAGTGTTCTCTAAATATGTACACAAAGATTATTGTTGACTTAAAATTATTCCTATGAAATGCTTTTGCATGTACTTAACTCTACACAGCAGTTCAGTAGAATTACAAGAATACGTTAATGTAAATGATAGTTCCTTTAGAAACTTACTAAAGGAACAGTAACAACTTTATAGCATTTTGAATTGTGGAGAAATACAAAGTGATTCTAGTTATTAATTTATAGAAATTGTTTGCCTGCTATTGCAAACTATATTAAAATCTATTCTGTGTCTTGAAGTATCTTAGTTAAGAAAGTATTGTTAAACCATCTTTTTTGTGAGCTGAATAGATATATATCACAACCAGTTAAACAAAAGCATATGAAATAGCATAAGAAAAAATATTATGGACTAGGAGAAATAGCAAAAAGATCAGTTCTAGGAAAAAAATATAACAACAGCAGGATCAGACTAAATTGAGACAATAGAAAAGAATCATAAAACTGAAAAAAAAATCTTAGATATGGTGAATGCCTTTTCAACTAGAATGATACAGGCAGTTATTTGGTCTTTTTAAAGTAACAGAGAAGAACTTATGGTAGAAATGGCTTTCTCAACTTTTCTGATGAACAATGTGGACTGACTGTCAATCAGCTTAACAATGCTGAAAAAGAAACTACCTGAGGTTGAAGCAGCAGATTTGTTTTATAAAAAGACTAGACGTTCACTTTAGTCACAAATTTATTTTTTTTTTATAATTAATTGCTTTTATATGCCAGCTGAACACATAGGCAGCAAAAAGAGAGAAAATGTTATACAGTTGTAAAGCATTTGTTCTTAACAAAGACAATTCTGTAGTATAGCTTACCTTTTTGTAATAGAACACTAGGAAGTCTTATTCAGTTTTTCAATGATATTTAGACCATTACTGGACTTTACAGAGACATTTATTTGTATTTATATGCCTGTGTGAACCAAGCAAGAAATCATCAATGACTACCACTTTATTATAGAAGGCTTTTCAGGCCTCAAGAGACTAGTCCCATTCTAGAAAGTATCATGCAGCCTCATTTCCATCAAAAGAATTTACATAATGTCAAGATCAAAACCAAATAGGTTTTCTTGGATGAAGCTGGAGAAAGTGTAAAAAGGCTTCCAAGACTCACAAAGATCTTTCCTGAAGAGAGGCTTTCCCAGCAGACCAGAAGCAAATGGGAACCTCGTCATTTGAAGCCAAAGCAGCCATGCCAGTTGTATATATGAGTTAGAAAGTAAGGGAGATAAGTCTATACTAACCTAGATAGATGTATCCTGAAATTCCTATCTATCTCTGCTACTAATCATTGTGTACCTGATTTTGTGTCCATGGACATCCAAATACTTTGTCTGTGCTCAGTGCTAAGTTCATGAGTAATTTTGCTGAGTTTAAGTGTAAACATTCAGAAGGTTCAAATAGAAAAAAATAAACACCTCCAAGTATAAATTCCAGGTAGCAACCAAGCTTCACAGGCAGCTTCTTCTATTTTAAAGATGAGTGTTTTAAGGCAATGTAACTGTGATGCCTCCTCCTCAACACAGGGCAAATTTACTTCTTATCTCTTCAATTATCTCCAGGTCAAACAATACATTTACTGAGTAGTTACAATTGAGCACAGTGGCAGAAGACCTCTAGCATGCTCTTTCTCAGGTGAATGTTATAAACACAAAGCTCTGTGTTCCCAAGATATGCAAGACACAAGCCTTTCAAGCTTTGTTTTTGAACAAACATCATGTCTTTTATATTCTTGGCTGACAAGCTGCAAAACAGAGAAGAAAAAAAAAAGGAAAAGTTACCTCACCAACTTCTTTCCACAATGAGTCACTGCTTTTAGACTTGGACAATCTTCTGCGACTACTTGTTCCAACTTAGAACTGTACTCAAGTCGTGTGTCCTTTACATCACAGGAAGCAAAGTCCAGTCAACACCCCCGTTGGTAGCTAAGTTCAGGTACTGGGCTTCAGGGTTCTTATTCTACTTTAAGAAACATGACTACCTGCCACCTTAAGATGCCTACTTGTAACAAACAGAATTGTAAATTCACCCTGCTCTGGACGGGTTTACGCATAAAAGTGTTTCACCTTCTGACAAGTGCAAATCCCTCTTGAAGGCTTCCAGACATCTTATTCATTCAAGGGAGCAGGGACACCTGACTTTCTATTGCAAACCCTGCTCCAGATTCTCCACTTGTTAGTAACACAGTGCAATTTTCACTGCAAACATTACTCTTGGTTCCGAGTGTGTAACTTTTAGGTATTGCAGCATTAAGCTGTAGTTGCCTGAACCCTTTTCTAGTTCTTAAGACAAGTGACACTGAGCACTGTATTCTTCCATTCTCTAGTTTTCCTTTTCACTAAAAAAAAAAAATTACAAAAATTGACATGAGAGTTGGATTATAATCAACCTATTGCAGAAAGAAAAATCATTATTCTGATGAGAAAAAACAGAAAAAAGTGGTCACTCCACTGCCTGCAGCAATTCATAGAAGATGTATAAGAGTTCAGAGCAGAGGAAAATACACTTAACTCCTGTGCAGAATTTGTTTCAAAAAGTGTTTAAGATGATATCACCTAGGAGACAAGTATTTAAAGTGAAGAGAAGGGAGTAGTTGTAAGATGGAAAGCTGATTTGTGAAATGTAATCTGGGATGGAAACTTTCAGTTTGGAGAAGATTCTAGTATGCTGGGGTAATTTTTAGGGCAATTTTGCATTTAGACAATGTACCTGTGATTCGACAGAGAAAACTGATGGGAAAATGAGTAAGGAAATTATTTAAATCAGGAGCAATGCAATTATTGAGACATAATTCATAGAAATAACACCCATGGGATTAGTTATATGTGTCTTTTAAACTCTACTTGTTGAGTATAAATGCCTCTCATAAAACTCCTTCCTTATCCGTACACAAAGACAACATATTCTGCAGGGAAAGCCTCTTCATTGAAAACATCAAGGTGAGAGCAACTTCACTATTATGACCACACTGCTGAACCCAAAAGAGATGATGCTGGCTTTTGAGGCAGCCAAGACAGTATCCTCACAAGTTCTAACATCGCGGAAGCTATGTGCAAAGTTAGTTGACTGCTCAAAAAGCACTAAGCTAATAAATAATGCAATTAGGACTACAGAATTTGGATCATTTCAGGGATTCAGCAAGCACTGAGCAAATAGAAATCAGCGTGGAGAGACTTAAGACCATACTTGGGAATATTTGCTACATAGAACAATTATAAATTACACAGGAGAGAAAGGGAGTAAACTAAGGAGCAGTAGTGAGCGCATTGACTTAGTGCATGGACATAAGGACACTTTGTGTTTCTTTTACCCAGATGTCCTATCTCTTTTCACCGTTAATCTGGAGTGACACAAGGCATTATTTGCAAAGTGTTTGGGCAACCCAAATGGTATAAACAACAGTGACCCCTCAACTTGCTAGAGAAAATATTCAGTTCCTCCTTTTCAATTGCCTTTGTTGCCATGATAAGGCCATCCATGGCCACTTGTTCCTCCAAAGGAATTTACATTGTGTTTTCCTGTGATTGCTGCTAAAGCTCTTACCTTGGATTTTTAACTAGTCTTCTCACTGCACATTCCTGCTCATGAAAAGTAGAGCTGCCAAAATAGTCATGTCAGTCATTATGGCAGGCTCACCTTTGTATGGAAGCTCTACCTTCTTGCCCTGTTTCCTACCACGTCAGTGTCAGCCTTTGTGCTTTTGCCATTGCACATCACCTTGGAACATGTCCATCCTTACTCACTTTGCTGTTATGGCTGGTGGCAAACATCTTTCAGATTCCTTCTAAGCCTCTTAATGCTACAATAGATTCCTAAAGTTGATCTTCCTATTAACATCTAAGGACACACTGTGTGGAAAGACAACTTTTTTTCTTTTTTTTTTTTTTTTAAAGCAAACAAAATAAGTACCAGGAAAAAAAAAAAAACCCACAAAAAAAAAAAAAAAGGTAAAAAAAAAGAGTAGTCTGATGTGAATTTACCAGCAATCAGAGCAATCAGAATAGTTGATATAGATCTATTTTAAGCTTTCTAAAGCAATTTAGACATGCATAATTAAACACATGATCTTGTTGACTGAAAAGAGGATTAGTGCCCAGTGTGCAGTAACCCAATTCACACACTCAGGAGAGATAATCTGTTTATTCAGGCCTGCATGCTAGATGGATCTTTCTACAAATCAAGCACACCAATGCCACCTTTCTCGTTGCATATATACACAGGAGGTACAAAGTAGTACACTCCCAGTTACAATGGTCTAAATCCATTATCTACATATAATTATAACATTTGCTCTGTCATTCCTTCTAATCACCATGCATATTCAGAGGAGGGGTCTTTTAGACCTGTGGGTGTCATTTTTAGTATTATAATGAAAGCAGTTCACTTCAGGACACCTGAAAAGTTAGTTTCATTGCCAAGTCAAATAATCAAATGGCCACTTTGCCAAACTGTCAAATAACTCATCCTTTAGTACTACTGATCCCGAATTTTCTCCTTTGTTCTTTCAAACAACACCAGGATCTGGTTTTGCCCATGAATTCCTTATTGTTTCAAGAGGTTCATTTTGTCCCAAGCACAAGATGCAGTAACCATGTCACTATGGCTACCAATTGCAGGTGCACAATATACTAAACAATCATAGAACCATAGAATAGTTAGGGTTGGAAAAGAACCTTAAGATCATCTAGCTCAAACACCCCTGCCACGGGCAGGGACACCTCACACTAAACTATCTCACCCAAGGCTCTGTCCAACCTGGCCTTGAACACCTCCAGGGACGGAGCATTCACAGCTTCCCTGGACAACCCGTTCCAGTGCCTCACCACCCTAACAGGAAAAAACTTCCCCCTTATATCCAATCTAAACTTCTCCTGTTTAAGTTTTAACTCATTACTCCTTCTCCTATCAGTACAGTCCCTAATGAAGAGTCCCTCCCCAGCATCCTTGTAGACCCCCTTCAGGTACTGGAAGGCTGCTATGAGGTCTCCACGCAGCCTTCTCTTCTCCAGGCTGAATAGCCCCAACTTTCTCAGCCTGTCTTCATACGGGAGGTGCTCCAGTACCCCGATCATCCTCGTGGCCCTCCTCTGGACTTGTTCCAGCAGTTCCATGTCCTTTTTATGTTGAGGACACCAGAACTGCACACAATACTCCAGGGGAGGTCTCATGAGAGCAGAGCAGAGGGGGCAGGATCACCTCTTTCGACCTGCTGGTCACACTCCTTTTGATGAAGCCCAGGATACAGTTGGCTTTCTGGGCTGCGAGCTCACACTGAAGCCGGCTTATGTTCATTTTCTCCTCGACCAACACCCTCAAGTCCATCTCCACAGGGCTGCTCTGAATCTCTTCTCCACCCAGTATGCTTGATACACCAATCTTACTTCTGTTATCTCTGTCTTATCTTTTGCTGCAGTCCTTTATTATACTTGGCTCAGGCAAAACTTTCCTTGTGGCAAGCTTTCTGCCTGCATGTGAACCTTCTTAATGCTAATACAATCAAATTTCTGTTCTGATGGGGTCCTCCAGGAACCTGCCAAAAGATATTTCTACGGTATTTTAGAAACTGTAAGTAGCACATCAGCTGGCCAAACTCATACACCTTTATAAAGGAGAGGATTCTGTGCTCATGCGTTTTTTCACGAAATATTAAGGAAGTTTGAGCCACCTCATGACCCAGATCAGCTCAGTTATGGAGCAGACTCTGTCTATCATCCCTTACATAAGGTAGACGGCACTCTTAATAGAAATGTGCAGGGCAAATTTCACTGAACTAATAACATTCATAGTAAAATATACTGCATACAAAAAAAGTATTTCAGGTTTCCAGATGATCTAAATCATCTCTGTGTGGTATGGGGCGGATGGGGAGAGAAATGACAATTTTTCTAGTAATATATAGTAGCACAGATTAGAGCCATCAGGAAATGACAAGTTACGTTTGCAGTCTTAACCTTATTCTTTTCCACATACGTTTTATAGTACAGTCACAATTTCCATGCATTTTGGTATTTCTCAGATAATGTAATGCCCTCTAACTTTATGTCTGTTCTATACATACTAGCTAACATTTAAAACAAAAGAAATCTTTAAAACAGCACCACAAAAAATCTTAAAAGCTCAGTCTGAAACCCCAATTTTGCAGATACCACTGAAGAAACTTACCTTTAATTATTCCATTTATGATCTCTGAGAAAATTGAGCTTGCTAACTCAGTTCCCAAGATCACATTTGCACAAAGTCAAAAATACCTGAACAAATGCGTATGTTAAGCAACCTGACCTTGACTCTGTACTGAGTACATTATACTAGTGATGTCTTTGTAAACTGCTGTTTCAGCTGAGCTAACAATTATGATTCCTAGATGAGATCAGACTGAAAGTTCATGAGAATGCAGGTGACTGAGAGATAATACGATATGAGATGAAGCAAAAGAGAACAAAGACACACTCACATTTTACTTCACTGGTGGGGTAAACAGAGACACTGAGATAAAAGTCTGTTGGAGCGGAGGGAGTGAAAAAACATACCTTCTGTAAATGTAGAGAATTGAGAGGTTTTGTGCTGTTATTTTTCAATATTTTGTGTTAGAAACTGCTCAGGGTACCCAGGAGACTTGTCACTGGTAAATCTTACTGTAGCGAGTAGCTGTTAATTCCATTTTAAGTTAGCATGTTTACCTGCAGTACAATTTTTGCCTCATAAGCACGTATCTAATATATGCTCTAACCCAAGATTTATCAACTGCTTGAAAGTAAGGGTGGGCAGAATAATTGTTATTTCCTGGAGCTGTGCTCCAAAGCATCCTGTGCATTTGGCACAAGCCTAGATACATCCTTAGAAGACCAAAAATACGCAAGCTTCAACACTCACTTGAAATCCTTGCCCTACACAGCAGCAAGCTGGGAATATTCAAAAGACTTTGACCTCAGTTTTGAAAGAGAACGTGGCGTAATCCAGAGAAAAACAAAGACTAATCAAGAGCAAAACTGAGGCATTTACTGAGGTAGTCAGCAGCAGTGAACTAAGTGAAATCTTTTAGTATGTACGAAGCATACAAAAATCAACATTTTTCATATTTGTAACCTTTACAAATGTAATTAAGTTTGAAAAGAACTAAACTACAACTGAAGTACTTAATGGGTTCAAAATGCCTAGGAAAGGGTAAAAAACAATTGGAAAAAGAAGCTATGAGTCTGCAAAATAAGATACCTGATTTTTTGCATGTTTGTTTGGTTGTATTTCCTGGAGGTTGTACTGAAGAGGTGTGACAAACATATGGGAAACTTTGACAGAACAACCTGAAGAAAAAGGGATAAACATATTGTGCCTTTTTGGTATTCTAATTGCACTGCTTTCTTCTGTTACTTCAAATCATATCTGACAGTTAGATTAATCTGATAGATTGCAAATGCGTATCCAAGGCTGCAAATGTAATTGACGTGTTAAAATATAATCATATTCATTTGACGTATTGGCAACTTGTCCTCCTAAGGGCATCCCTAATTTTCTGAGCTGTAAGTTGGAAATAGTGGAGGTTTTTCCTTTGCATTCTTAGTTTACAGAACACATTTGGGCTTTATTTATTATATGGTTCAGATCTGTCATTTTCAGTTGTCATGGCCAGTGGCTCTGATGTCCATAACTGTCATTCAAAAATATGAAATTGTACTTTCTTCCTCCTTTTTTGTGAATTTCATAATGTTTACAATGACATATGTTTAATTCTGTTTGAGCTTGATATAAAAGATTATGATTCTGTCCTGAAAAGACACTGTTTTTCTTCATCACAGTAAAACTTATTTATAGGTTTACATGTTACTAAAACCATTTTAAATGACAAAAATTAAATAATAATTTTAATTAAGTAAACAATATTTTTTCCTACTTTCTAATTATTTTATTCTGATATTTTAATTAGATTCCATTTTCAAACATATCAAAGCCCTAAAAGACTAGCATTTACATTCTCCTTTTTTATTCTTCTCCATAACATTCTATGCAAACCTGTTGTTATGAAAATTAAAGCATTGCTGGAAACATCAAAAGCTCTATATTTTTCTGAAGAAATGGGAGGGTAGTTTTTAAAAGCATGTTATACAACAATTTCTAACTTCTCATTTTCAAAAGTAAGTACAAGGGTTGGAAAAGGCAGTATTTGAAGGCATGAATGTTAATCATTGAATACAATAATACCCAGAAACTACAAAATTCACCCAGGCACGTTAGTTGAATTTTTAAGTTCTGACATAAAAGGAAAACATTTGACTTATAGCCACTTCATGTTGCTAAATTCAAACATTTAGGCACCTGTGAGACATTACACCCTCTCAGCTGCCACATAGATTTTCCCTGTCTGAATATCTCTGCATCCAAGATTTTGTCAGTGAAGTCTTCACCTTAGAAGTCCATATATTGGCTCCTGAGCTCTGAGGAAACAAAGCACCCTTTTACCATTATTGAACAGTTGAAAGCCCAAGGTTATAAAATTGCCCTGCTAGGATTCTCAAATCAGAATGAGTTCTCCCTGTGCTACCTGCATCATCAGACTCTGTTGCCATTTTAGGAGCATGCCTGAGCTTCACAAGTCAGCATGGAGAGAAGGGAAGGATATCTGTTTGACATGTAGCTCAAAGTACTCGCCTACAATGCCATGATGCTTAAAATCTGTTTTATTTGAAGTTTTGAAGCAGAGATTTACACCTTCTGCAGGTTCTCACACAAAGCTGCTATATTCTGGGATACATCACAGACGGAGGACGTTTGTTGCCACAGCCACAGTACTTTGGTCAGGTTCATGTTTTGCTGCAGTAGTGAAACATTTAAGTTTCACCTGGAATGCATGGAGGCCTTTATTTCTATATGTCTTCTAGGATGTTAAGCTTCTTTACTAGAAGATAGGAAGCCAAATCAAACATAGAAGGGATTTGGATTTGATTCTCCTGTTTTCCAGAACACTGTTACAGACAGATGCTCCTTACATGCCCTACCTGCCAACCCAGAAAGGACTGACCTTGCTTCATACACTTAACTCCAAGAGGACTGATGACTCTACAGCCCAAGGGGAAATAAAAAATAAGTATCTACTCTCCCTCCCAGACAGTTATTTTATGATGAGTTGAATTACTTACTGAGATGTCTAGCTCTCTCCTTTAATATAAGAAGTAGACTATAAAACCAGCTTTGAACAGATATCTAACTTTTAGGAAATTGAAGTCTCTAGGTTAATTAAAATGCCTAGGTTTTGAAAATAGTGGTGGATTTCTAAACTACATGGATGACAAGATGACTAAGTTCATAGAACTATATTATGAGTTTACAAACAGCATATTCTTACAGATTTGCAATGGACCGTTTCATTGCAAGGAGCTCCCTTTGATCACATCTGTAATTGCTCTGAACTGGAAATCATGATCTGGGGAAATAATCTGAAGTAGCTGAGAGAAGAGAACTAAGGAAGGAAGTAGGGCTAACTTTTGCCTCATGGATAGTAGAGTCCATCACAACCAAAAACTTTATAATCTTTTTCAAATTATTCCTTTGTTACTGTGTCTTAATAGCAACAGGCCACAATGGCGTAACACAACAGTAACATGCAGTAAAGAGTTAAAATAAGACAGATGTCCATAAATACTTTTTTTTTTTTACTACTGCATATCTGCCACAGTCTACTGCTTTTTCTTTCTCTTTCTTTTCTTTTCTTTTCTTTTCTTTTCTTTTCTTTTCTTTTCTTTTCTTTTCTTTTCTTTTCTTTTCTTTTCTTTTCTTTTCTTTTCTTTTCTTTTCTTTTCTTTTCTTTTCTTTTCTTTTCTTTTTTCTTTCTTTTCTTTTCTTTTTTCTTTTCTTTTCTTTTCTTCCTTTTCTTTCTTTCTTTCATTTTCTTTTTTTCTTTTCTCTTTCTTTCTTTTTCTTTCTTTTTCTTCTTTCTTTCTTTCTTTCTTTCTTTCTTTCTTTCTTTCTTTCTTTCTTTCTTTCTTTCTTTCTTTCTTTCTTTCTTTCTTTCTTTTTCTTTCTTTCTTTCTTTCTTTCTCTCTTTCTTTTTCTTTCTTTCTTTCTTTCTTTCTTTCTTTCTTTCTTTCTTTCTTTCTTTTATCTTTCTCTTTTCTCTTTCTTTCTTTCTTTCTTTCCTTTCTTTCCTTTCTTTCTTTCTTTTTCTTTCTCTTTTCTTTTCTGTTTTTCTTTTCTTTTCTTTTTATCTCTTTCTCTCTTTCTTTTCCTTCCTTCTTTCCTCCATCCCTCCCTCCCTCCCTCCCTTTCTTCCTTCCCTCCTTCCTCCCTTGCTCTCTTCCTCCCTTCCTCCATTTCTTACATCCTTCCTTCCTTCCCTCCCTCCCTCCTTCCTTCCTTCCTTCCCTCCCTCCCTCCCTCCTTCCTTCCTTCCCTCCCTCTCTCCCTCCCTCCTTCCTTCCTTCCTTCCTTCCTTCCTTCCTTTCTTCCTTCCTTCCTTCCTTTCTCCCTCCCTCCCTCCCCCTCCCTTGTTCTATTTTTAGATCCATGCAAACTAAAAAGCAGTTGAAACATCTCTGAAAGTAATGAACAGATGAATAGAGACTACTGATACTATCTACTCCTATGTTTCAGAAAATGGAATGATAGATTCAGTCATTTTCCTGTGATGAATATATCTTTACTTAACATTTGCTTTTTTATAGCATATTGTTTGTCTCTTCACAAAGTCTCTAAATATACAATCTACAAGGGGAAACATAAAAATAATAGCTGTACTGCATATCAGCTTGGAGTGGATTTACCTACTCTGCTCTCCTCTGTATCCATCTATCCTTTCTTAGTATCACCTTGAGAATAAGAATGGCTTCTTTCGAGCATTCAAGTCATATTAGAATAGAGGTTATATTCTACCAAATGAAAAAGCTTGGTGTTCATCAAAAAAAGTGCATGGCAATCTTTTTGATGGCAAAGCCTTTACACTTAGGTGCTATGTAGTGTATTATTACCAAGACATACCTTCCGTGAGCAAACTTCTGACCTCCTTGCCCTCTTGCACAAATTAATAGAAGTGCTAACAAACTATAATTTCTAAGGACTGTCACAGTGTTTGTGCTGTATAAGATTTATCTTGTATAACTGTTCTGGCCATACTCAAGAAGCAAGCCAGCTCTGCTTCGGGTTGTGTTTAAGGCCATCAGTGTAGACAGTCCTCCCGGAGGACACAGATTACAGCTTGTACTCACATGATATCTGAACCTAAATAGCTTACTTTGGGCTTATTTGGAGGGCACACATGCCAAGACTACAATCCAATGATACGGACCTACCGAGGTGCAGCTCAGTTTCTTCAGTGATCAGTACAACCCATTTCATGCACTTGACACCGATATTAGAAACTAATTTGATTGATTTACTTTTCCGTTTTTATTTTTCCAGTCTGCTGGGTCTCATCTGTGCTGATTTGCAAGCCCAAAGCTGTCACAGATCCCAATTACTCAATAGAGAATTCGATCAGTACAAAGGAACCAGACTTAGTTACACTGAGATAAACCTCTTCCTGGTAGTATAGAGGGAGATTTTATTTATATAAGATAAATCTTTTCATTCATAGCAAACTTTAATACCAGCCCAGTCGTTACGATTTCCACTGTTACTTGGAAAAGGAGGCTTGTTTGCAGGCTAGCTATGCCTTAGAGATAGCAGCACTTCCAAACCTGTGCTGTAACAGTCAGCAATCCTTTGGAAGCAATTTTAAAAACTGATGATACCTTGATTGAGTATTAAGATTGAAAATCAGAGGAAAATCTGTGGAAAAGAGTAGAATGTGAATGGAGAACACACACATTTGGGAAAACTTGCTGCAGATCAATGTCCTATTCAGAACAGGGAGTTCTGATGGATTCTTGCCCAAGAACAGATCCCAGATCCCTTTTAGCAACTTATAGCATAAGCAGCTCTGAATTGTTTGGGGTTTTTCATTTCAGGATATCTTTCCCCAGCAGAATAAAAGTTCTATGTATTTTTGCACTATCACAAACTAAACACATTCTTCATTTCACTTAATGTTTTAGAAGTGAGGGCAATGATTTTAGAATTGCTGGCAAGCCACAGGCATTGTTTTCTTTACTAACTGGCAGTCCTGTGCAGACAGTAGTGACATACCATTCTCAGGAAGGAGAAAAGCTTAAGTAGCAAGAATCTTTGCTTTACGAGTGTCCTAGTCCTGGAGTACTAAACAGAAAATGGGACTCTGAGCTACAAAACTTCATGGATCATTTTAGGAGGAAAAAAAAAATACAAAAAAAACAACCACCCAAACTTGTCCAGAAAGTACATCACAGCACATCCCAACTAGCATAGCCCTAACATGCAGTAAAACAGCACGGGATCATCTAATCAATGGCAAATTTCTCTAAATTATAGCAGTCATCCTGTGCTAGTAATAGTGTTAGAGCAGTTCAAACCATATCCATGCCATATCTCTGATGAGTTCCAAAATACAGAGAATTTCACTCAAGCATTTTCCTTCTCTGGGTTTACTCAATTGCTAAACCAGTTCCTAATGAAGCCTTGCAGCCAGGTGTATTCAGCCTAATTTTGCTCAAGACACAAAGTATTCTGCAGTCATGGTTCGGATCTGTGCGACACCTAAGGAAAAGAGAAAAAAAAAAAAAAAGAGTAAAAAAAAGAGCATTTGTTTGGGACTATTTCAGACCTTCACATTAAAAATCCTCTGCCTTGAGAGAACAAGAAGCAAGTTACTTAAACTGTATTGAAAGTACCAAACAGTGAAACTCCAGAGCCGCTTTCCCACAGTCCCATAACAGGATTTCTTTTAGTCAGTACTGTGTTTTTTTCTTCTCTAGTTTTTGGAGTGCACCAGGTTAATTTTTGAAGCTTTGTTCTACAGCTGTGATTCCTAGAAATTTATTTCTTTGGGAAAATGGAGTTCTGTGCATTCACAGTGCTGCAGTACCCAGGAATATAAGGCTTCCTGGGGAAAACATTTTTAATAAGTCTATGGTGTGGGAATTTTTTGTGGGAATTCATTTGCATGTATGCAAGCACACAGGGAAGGTACCAACCGACATAAATTATATTTTCTTGCTGTTTCTTTACCATCATTCAATGTTATCAGGTTCCAAGGGTGAGACGCACTGAAGTCTGGCAATTCTCATGCATATTTAATTGTTCCTCAATAGCTATCTAAGCTAAAGCAGTTCAGAGTGACGTGTACCTTCCTGCTACAGTTAGCTGTTCAGATCGATGTTCTACAGTGCAGTTGGGATGTTGAACTGGCTAGGATTATTTAGAGATGTTGCTCAGCTGCCTGATTGCCATAATACTACTTGCCTCATCAGAGACATTTTGATTGGAAATCTGCAGTATGAGTCACAAAGGACAATGTTGATGTAATTAGGATGCTAAAATGACAGTGACAGTGTTAGTTGAGCTGTGGGAATGACATTCAAATAGTAGGTTTCATCCTCTGTATTTATAATGGAAATACACCTTCAGACTTATGATGCATGGTAGCAAACATCTGCCACCATTAATACAGAGAAAGTGGGCCTTATTATTCAGGACATAGCAACAGCTTTCAAAGCTGCCAAGCAAAAGTTAAAGTGCTGATTGAGGACCCCAGAAGCCCACATTTGCGGGAGATGTGCCCGTACCTTTTTGCACTTACAAGAAAGTCCTTCTGGTACCCCTCTTCATCCCACCATTTGAAATTGTTCTGTTTAGGAGACTTTTCCACTAAAGTCCAAAGGCACAGGGCTAAGAATTGTCTTCACTGTATAGAAAACTGGCTGGATGGCAGTGCTCAAAGAGTGGTGGCAAATGGTGGCACACCTAGTTGGCAACCAGTCACTAATGTTGTCCCTCAGGGCTTGGTATTAGGGCCAGTCTCATCCCATATCTTCACTGATGATCTGGATGATTGGATTGAGTGCAGCCTCAGTAAATTTGCAGGTGACACTATGTTGAGTGCAAGTGCCTGTCCCTGCATTTGGGCCACAACAACCCCATGCAGTGCTACAGACCTGGCAAAGAGTGGCTAGAAAGCTGTTCAGTGGAAAAGGACCTGGGGGTGTTGATTGATGCCGGCAGAACAGGATCCAGCTTGTGCTCAGGCAGCCAAGAGTGCCAATGGCATCCCGGCTTGTGTCAGAAATGGGGTAGTCAGCAGGGCCAGGGCAGTGATCATTCGCTTATACTGGGCACTGGTGAGGCTGCACCTCAAATCCTGTGTTCAGTTTTGGGCCCCTCACTACACGAGAGATACTGATATGCTGGAATGTGTCTAGAAGAGGGCATTGAAGCTGGTGAAGGGTCTGGAGAAGCAGTCTTATGAATGGCTGAGTGAACTGGGTTTGTTTAGTCTAGAGAAGAGAAGGCTCAGGGAGAACCTTATTGCTCTCTACAACTACCTAAAAGGAGGTTGCAGTGAGGTGGGGGTTGATCTCTTCTCCCCAAGTAACAAGTGATAGGACAAGAGGAAATGACCTCAAGCTGCATCAGGGGGGGTTTAAATTGGATATTAGGAAAAATGTCTTCACAGAGAGGGAGATCAGGAACTGGAACAGGATGCCCAGGGAAGTGGTGGAATCACCATCCCTAGAAGTGTTCAAAGACTGTGTAGATGAGGCCCTTAGCGACATGGTTTAGTGGTGGACGTGGCAATCCTGGGGTAACGGTTGGACTTGATGATGTGAAACCTCATTGATTCTACGATTTATTTTCAAAGCCTCCCTTTCTTTGCTGTATCTAAGTGATTTTTCTCCTTAACAGCTACAGCAAGAATTACTTTAGCGTGCTGTTTTCAATTTGGTATTAATTGTTCTCTATATCATTTTGTGTCTTTGTTTACTATGCTGCTTTTTGTGGTGTCATAGCCTGACTGGTTTGGACTATAAATATCTTGATAGCTTAATGGTCATATTTGTACTGTGCCAACCATTAGGGTAACTTTAAGAACAGCAATTCCCAATTGATAAGGTAAAAACATGTTAAAAGTGAAACAGCACGAAGCCCCACTAAACATCAGGGCAGGACCTGTGTCAGCAGGCTGTCAGGACAGAGCAGGGCTCTCTGGTATGGTCTTACTGAGGAGCATAGAAAGAAGTGACTTGGTGGTTCAGAGCAGCATTATGTGGTGGCAGCACTGTCACCTGCACCTAGAATCTCCCAGAAGACCTGAGAAGCAGGGCAGGGAGAGAACTGGGGTTAGAAGCAGACAGAGCTGAACACAGGTGGAAGAACATAATGCCTCTTATTTCCAATGAGACATTTGCATAGTAATCTACATGAAGCCTGCAACCTTAGGTCTGGAAAACCTATGCAAAACACCGGTGTTATAACTAAATCAAATGGATTTTAATACATGCTCATTAATCGGGCAAAGATTTCACCTGAAAACATCAGTGATCTGGATCCTGCAGACATTTTTAACTTGAAGTGTCTGCTGCTGGGGGAATGAGGAATAACTCTAGTAATGAATAATAAGCAGAGCAAGGCCGGTATGAAATGCATGTAAGATTAAGAAATAAGTTTGCAGGAAATGTCAGGGATGTAATACATGCTGTACCATGTCCCCATGAAAGAAACTAACACTGCTAGTCAAGTATACAGTTGTAGGCATGGAAATTAATTCTGCATGGCAAATAATAAACCCATAGATCTTCAAAACTGAATTGATAATACGGAATAAATGACACAGTAGGAAATCTATATAATACAAAATATGTTTAACAAACAAATAATGCTATCAAGAAACTGCCTCTATTCTTCAATCTTTACTCTGGGCGAGTCTAGAGATCCTGTTTTTCCTGAACCTCTTGAAGTCTTAAGGTTTCCAGTTCTTTATCTAGCTCTAGTTATCTGGGCACTGGTAATCTTTCCCTTCTCTGAGGAGTAATACCAGAAGAAAAAATAATGCACTGCTTCCAAGTGCTGTTCTCCCAGCCTTCTCACAGGACCTTATACCAGGATTTCCATGTGTGTAATAATTGTTGGCTTAACATGCTGCGCCCTATCAAGAACACTCAAAGTTCTGTTGATATGCCTTAAAATGGGCAAATATACAGGAAACAGCAAACTCTAAATCAGGACAAAGGATACAAAAAGTGACACTGGCCGTAGTATTTGACTAGTTTGGTAAGTTATTAGGATGTTTCTGGAACTGCCGGATTTCCCTAATTCTGAGTAAAGGTGTGATATTGCCCCAAAGAGGAATGAAGTAAAAATGAAGACAGGGTCAGAGGATAAAGAAAAGATCTTTTTTCAGCAGCAGTAGAATGAAAAAAGAAAGAGGTATGTAAGTAAGAGAGTGGGTTGAAGATGTTCTTAATAAGAATCACGATGTCTGAGACTGAGACCATGAAGCTATCATTATAATCATCCTGGTTTAGAGGTGATCAGTATAGGGCCAGTGAGGAGACTGAAATTTTCACCAGGTATCTATCTCAGAGGTTATGTACATGTGCATGTTACAGGTACAAACTCTTTAAGGCACATCCTTTGAGGTACCCTTATCTAAAAGCTATGGGGACACTGGGAAGCATGGTACTCCTCTGGGTGCTTGCTGCTAGAGCAACAGTTGCTGGATTATCTCCTGATGGAAACTACTCAGGCTACATCTGTATCAAGGAGAGCTATATTTCTTCTACCCTTGATTTGCTTTAGAGGGTGATCCAGTTGTACAGCTCAAGGAGAAAGACATGGTGGTGGTGTCATATCGATCCTGACAGCCTGTGACACTGTGTTCCTGACCTCTAGGCTTGATTGTGGGTGAGAAATCTTCCAGCCATTAAGCGTATCATAAATTGATAGGTGGAATGATTTATTTTCTTCTGAAAATTTTTGTGATATTGAAAATGTTCTAATTTTTATCAGAGTTAAATTGAAACCTTTCAAAACATTTCCTCCCTAATGAGATGAGCAGGTATTAAAGCAGCTATGGGTTTCCCTGAAAATTTATTCAAAATCTTACAAAAAATACCCTCAAGAAAATATTAACAAACATGACTTTCTCAAAATAAATTTTAGTTATGACAAACTGCTAATGGACAAAATAAAAAAACCCAACATTTTGTGGTCAAGTTTCCTTGAATTTTCATAGATCAAAATCTAGTTTTATGCCCAGTGCATCAGAATCCAAAATCATTTGAGAACCAATGTATGGAGAGAAAATAGGAATCAAAGGGCACTTAGTTCACCTTGTCCAATGAAAACAAGAAAGTAATTTCCAACATATAGAAGCTGTCCAGGAAACTTGAGCTTGTCCTCCACTAGCAGAGAAAACCAGCTTATACACTGCAGAAATTTGTAAAAGCAATAAAAATCTTTCCTCTGTATTTCAAACAATAATAGCAGTGGAAACATTGCTACTGTTTTTAGCTTTTGTAAATCAAGTTATTCCAAAGCTAAATTCTGTGCCACATTTGCCTGAACACTATCCCTTTTATGTAGTTTCCCTTATATGTGGCAGTTAAATAAAACAGTGATGTAAAATCCCAATGGAAAAATAAATCTAGCTAGAGCAATCATACTATCAACACATCAGCTCTGCAAAACTCTGTCTTGCTTCCTTGCACAAAATGACAATTTAAAATATCTTTCCAGAAGTCTCCTGGGAGATTATCGTATTTTTTTCTCTATTTAGAAAAGAAAAATAAAATCCTTGAGAACCTATTAGAAGTCTCCTAGTGAAATATTTACAATTCAGCTCAGCATTATATGACAGTTTCAGAGAAGATGAAATGTAATTTATTTCATTTTACTTTCATCAGCAAGTAAAGGCCAGCCATCCAAAACCAGCTTTTCCGGATGCACGCATTTCCTTTGTTATCATCTTAAATAACTCAGAAATGCAGTCAAATTCCAATATCTGTCAATTGCACACAATTTCTGTTAAGTAATCTTTTACTTTCTGTTTAAATGCTTACCCCATGGACACCGAATAAATGCTTGCTTGGCCTTCAGACAAACAGCTTAAAGCAGGAAGACTTCCTTTGAGCTTTCAGGAATTTTCTAAATATTTCATTAGTACCTGAAAATCTGTGTCTTGCAGTTAATTTTACAGTATTTGGAAACTAGAAAAAGTATTATGCGCATGTAGTTACACCTAAGAATCTGAAGTAACTCACTTTTTAAAAGTACTACTCTGATTTTTAAACGTAGTCTTTCTCCTCCTCTGTTAATCAATTGCTAATAATAGGTGTCACTGGGAGCTCACTAGGAACTGCAAACAAGTTCAGAAATAACTTGTAGATACACTATGCAAATATATCATTACTCATACATCCAGTATGTTAGGGTTTTTTTGTTCCTTTGGCAAACATACTAGGTCTTGGCATATTTTACTGTTGAGATTGTAAAAAAATAATCAAGCATGGTTGATTATTCTTGTGACTGTTGCTGTGATTGTCCTTTGCATAAGTGGTCTGCTTTGAAGCCATATTGCAATTCTGAAAAGGATACTCTAGCTGCTTTCCCTCACTGTCTGTTGGTTCAGTTCTTAGACATTTATGTGTGCACAGACTATTTTAGAATCATAGAATCATAGAATAGTTAGGGTTAGAAAGGACCTTAAGATCATCTAGTTCCAACCCCCTTGCCATGGGCAGGGACACCTCACACTAAACCATCCCACCCAAGGCTCTGTCCAACCTGGCCTTGAACACCGCCAGGGATGGAGCATTCAGAATCTCCCTGGACAACCCATTCCAGTGCCTCACCACCCTAACAGGAAAGAATTTCTTCCTTATATCCAATCTAAACTTCCCCTGTTTGAGTTTTAAGCTGTTACCCCTTGTCCTATTACCACAGTCCCTAATGAAGAGTCCCTCCCCAGCATCCTTATAGGCTTTGTTTCAGATTTTCTCTATAGCTTCACAGTGATATTCAGCTCCTAAGGAAGGTGAGTGCTGGACCACCCTGGGGTCCTGCAGCATGAACCTTTCCTGCATTCAACAATGTTGCTTCAAAACCAGGCAGAGCTCCTCCAGGAGCCTGAACTGATTCTCACGCTTTATAAAGGACCATCCACTTTCTAACATGCTATGAATGTTTTCCTCTTCACTGCCACCAGCAACTGCATCTTCAGGCTCTTTGCCACTTCTTCAACATCCAAGAAATAAAATCATGAATTCACTTTAATTATGTGCTCAAACAGATTGACATAAGATAAAAATGACTCACAGCTAGGTTTTCAACCTCAGGTTTCTAATGAATATGCCTAGTTTCTAAGTTTGAAATGCATGTTTTGTTGTACTTGTTTAAAGGAAGCAAAATGCATTCAGTTAACATGCATATTACATATGGTGTATTTACCTATTATGCAAGCACATATTAGCCGCCACCTGCTATTCCATAATGGACATCGACTGAGTTAACGAAAACTCTTCCTGCTGTCATCTATATTCGCACAATGCCTTCTTTGTTCCAACTCAGCCAAACTTTCTCTGGTGGTAAATCAGTCTGCAGGATGAAAAAAGCTCCATGAAAGAAACCCTCTCTGTTGCTGAAGGTTGTGGTCTGTAAGAAAGAGACTGATCCTACACAGAAGCTGAGTTCTGCCGAAGGTACATTTCCCAGACAGGCAGCTAGTCTTAACTGTTAAGAAAGAAAACTATGTGTGCTCTCAGGTCATCCTCTTCTTGCACGCAGGACAGAGCAAAAAAACCACCTCTGTAAGTACAGAATTGTTTAAATAGAATGAATTCCCATGTATTCTATTTACATTTTAATCTTCCCTTTCGGCATTGTACAGCATGATTATACAGAACAGTAAATTACAAACCCAGATGCTAAGGTGTTGAGCATGACATAGGAACCTGAACAGAATAATTCAGAAAATGGACAGAAGATACTAAGATTACATGAAAGAAGGCAGTATGTTGAAAAAAACCCAAACCAAACCAAAAAAAAAAAAAAAAAACAAACTTTGAAAAAGTTTATTCTACAATGTCCTTAGAATTTTTTTATTTAAAAAAATAAAAACAAACTAAACATGCACATAAATCTTAGACCTTTGTATTGCAGTTAATATTAAGCCACTAGAAATAGCTGGTTGAAAATAGTTATCATATTTGTTATATTCACGACTCAAAACCTAGAAGCATAGAAAACTTTAAAGAAACTGACTGGTAATAAAAATGGAGCTGATTATAATTGCTGATACTGAAAATACAAACAGGGGCATAGTACAAATGGAAACTAAATTGGATTTTAAGAATCCTTTCTCTTTGAAGCTTTCTATCCATGTCAACTGTGTCAATAAACATGCTTGTTTGTTTATTAGGAAAGATTCTTGAGTAAATCCACCACATTCCCTCATGTCATATTTCATCAGCAGCTGCCTTCTGCTCCTTCCTAGAGTTTTTCCAAAAGTCTAAAGGCAGATTTCCCATCTCCAGGTATTTATACAGGGGTCTCATGCATCTCATGCTGTAAAAAATCTTCAGGATTGCAGGAGTCAGCCTGCTGCTGTGCTTCTAGCTGAAGTACTTGAGAGCACTGCCTTCTGTCATGGCCTTTCTGATAAAAGGGTTAAGGTTCATAAGGAAGAAAAAGATATTATTTCTCATATAATAATAATAATAATCCTAGTCCCCACTTTCCACCACTTCTTCCTTCCCCATCTCAGTACTTCAGTGACTTCAGTGCTCTGATTCTCTCCCTCCTATTTGCCAGTATAGCAGTAGTAGTCGCCCCATTGCCTTCTGCGCCTGCTGGCTGTCACATTGCAAAGCAGTAGCACATCTCACTGCCTCTGTCCACATGCAGCAGGTTGGGCAGTACTTCCCTAGGTATTCATAAGTATACATGTTCATGTGTGTATACTACATACATACAGATGAATTGCAAGGGTATGCATACGAAGAAATATAAAGCAGAATTGGTAGGACACATTTCAGGGAATCTAAGGACTTAAGTGTGCTATAAATACCACATAAATGGTGTATATATATTTTTATTTATATTTTATTTATATTTAAATTTATATTTATAGTATTTATAGAATGTTGTAGGTGTGAAAACTGTGAAACACATTTAATGGGTGATTAAATCTTTACTAAGATTACAGATTGTGTGTGCCTGTGTATATGTCTGTATATGGGAGTGTTTATTATTTGTAACTTATTCCAGTGTTTAGATTCCCTGATCTCTGACTTACATCTGTCTTGCTGTCTCCTAAGTTGCCTTAGGTTTTTCATTTCTAAGTTAACTTTAATCACAAAAGAATATCTGTTGAGCTATTTTTCTCACTTCATACATGTTGCTACAATCAATTGAAAGAGCAGAACCTTAAGCATACCGAAATTAATAGGTTTTCCAGAGTTTCTGTGAGAAAGATTGCATCTTTGATACTTCTTGTCTTTCAGCAAATCCAGCTTTGCTGACAGTTTCAACTATAGCTCTGAAAAAGAGTTGTGGTTTCTGTGATTGTACAGATCAAGGTGTCATTGACTTTAATCTGATTAAATCTTCCATTTCCCTTTACTAATTTACTACAAACAAGAAGATTAGGATGTGTTTTCAGAGATTTGAAAAAAAAATACATGCCAGATTTGAATAAATGAGATATGACTAGGTTTTGGTGACATTTGTTTGAGGGAAAATATTCTATTCCACAGACTCAAATGTTTTGATGTAAACTGAAGTCATCACTGTCAAATATCTGTTAAAATCTTAGAGATATTGTGAAAATCACTTGTCTTTCTGGGACTTGGTTTCCATGCCTCCTTTACTACACATAAAGCAGTTTCAGTAATAATTTTCTAACTGTGCTGTGATTAAAACCTCTTTACTGCTTGTAAAAGTCCAAAAGATTCTTTAATGGAAGGCATTTCAGAAATGGAACTATTGTTATTAATAGAGCACGATTTTATTTTGCTTATAATTTGTAGATTTCAAAGGAAGAAAAATTACATTAGTATCATGTTATATGTCTATGAGATAGAAAATGATTAACACTTAAATTAACATAAATTAAATCCCACTCAGCTAAACTCAGGTTAAACTGACAGAAGAGCCAGGAAGTCCTCGTACCACTTTGTCCTCTGCCGGACTTCTCAGGGCATTAACAGGCTCTATAACTGCCCTGGTAAAACTTACAGTATATATATTCCAGCAGAAATTCCATGTATCTTGTCTGGGAGGGAGACGTTGTGGTATTTTAATCTTTGTTCTGTGAGACACCTGACCACATGGAATCATGGTGACCAAAGGCTGCACTCAAAAACTAGCTTGTGTGCCAAACATTAGCATGTCTGGCTGTTAGCCCAAAAGCCTCCTTAGGCTGATTAGACCACCTACCTAAAACAGGAAATTATTTAGGCACTGAAGGATGGAGACTTGCAGCAGCACAAGCAATGTGCTTGTGAGACTGCCTGGAATGGGGATGGGATGGTCCCTCACCAAGGCACATCCAGTGCTCTGAAGGAGTGGGATTCAGAGCTGGGAATCCTCCCCTGAGACAAGGTAGCCCCATCCCCTTTATTTTATAAAGAAATTAGGGAATTACACCTTTTGGAACACAGCCAGAGGAGGATTCACAAAAAAAAACCCCAACCCAGTTTTAGTGAGCTTTCCAAAAAAAAAGGAAATTCAAATCACCTCTGCCACCTTTAGAGGGTTGTAAACTGCACAGGGAAATAACTTGATTCCACTCTCTACTAATGCAGTTGTGCCCCTGGAAATAAATCATTAAGGAGTCAACAAGCAGTAGACAGAAAGATGCCAAGGAAAAACATCAGCTTCTTGATTAGCAGCTAGGGCTTCAGTAAGGAGGAAGGATTCATCTCTAATCCTAAAGCTCTTCACACATTTTAAAATCGACAACCATTTTCGCCTAGGAGCTAGCAAATCTTTAAGGAAAGTGAAATAACTAGGTCTGAACTACTATAGGCTAAAGTAGGATTCCCTATCTGTCATAGCTTTAACTGCTGCTTAAAGGGACTTCATCCTATGTCTTTTTATTTAAAAATCAGACAAACAAAATAAAGTTGTTACCACCACATATAAGAGGAAGTCTGCTCTTGTAAGCACATCTACATCTTTAGGTCTCAGAGCTGAGTTAATAGTTTGATTCACTGATTCTGAGTGGCCCTTCTCTGTGAAGAATGAACCCTTTCTGGGGATGTGCCAGCAGCAGGCTGCTAAGTGCACAGGAGCCTGAAAGGCAGAGGGCCAGGGAGAGTTTAAGCATGACCACACTAAAAGACAAAAAAACAGAGGTTTTCAGGGCTGCAATTTCAGAGCCAGATGCCAGCATTTCTGCTGATCCCTACTAGTAGTGCCTGTTTCTGGTTTGGGGCTTGGGGTAGACTAATCAACCAGAGGTTTAGGTCCCTCTTACTATTCTTGTCATCAAATCATTCCTACCCACATTTGCTAAGCTGTATTAACTGCAGGGATTCACAAACTGTTTGCAAAAACGACTGCCTGACATGATTTTTCTTTACACCGCTGTCCTTAAAGCAGAATATGGAATGAAATAGGTGCTGCTGACTTCTTATCTAGCTTTTTTACCCTTTTCCAATTTATTTCTCTTGCTCTCTCTTTTTTTCCTTGCATTTCCTCCTAGCTATCTCAGCTGACTTTCCTTAGAAAGTTACTTTCTGCTTAAGATGGCTATATAAAGTCTTCCTCATGTAGGAAAAAAGGAAAACTCTTTCTTTGCCCCGTTTTTAAACACTTGGTTTTCTTTTGTGCAGTAGGGTTGTATCAGAAAGACTATGGCGTGCAAACCTTAAGATGGGAAAAAGGCTGCTTGGCAAATTGTATTTCCAAGATACAGAAAGTAATTTTACATTAAACTGTTAATATAGTGGTAAAAAATTTATTAATTCATTGTGGAATTTTTGCTCTATTAAGAGTAGAATAATGTATGACAGTAAAACCCAGTAACTGAACATCAGAATTAACTGCTTTAACTTACACCAAAATTACACCACAAATATTTAAGCTAAGAAATAGCAAATAGCTTGAGTTTTTTCAAATTAAGTATGATTTCTGCACTAGCTACTGTTTTGCTTTGTACAATGTACTGTCAACAGCCTGTGCAGAATATTCTTCATTCCTGTATTCTAACCTTGAGAGTTGCTCTCAGAGGCATCAGTGCAAACCAGACAGTAAGTGATAACAAGAAGACATCACCTTAGAACATGTAGGTGTTTGTAACTTCCAGTGGATTTTTTCAGACTGTTGCTCCTTCAACCCATTCCTCTTATGTATGTGCTATTTCTGAAGGATATCTTTTTCTACACAAAAAGTCTTCAATGACTTTTTGTTAAGCTTTGTATTTCTCAGCTTCTCATGCTAGTAGTTCCAGCACTCTGCTCTTCTTTTTGTTATGCATACAAAAAGACACACGAAGAAATTGACCATTGTTTTCTCTCAACTGTGATTTTGCTTTCTCACAGGAGTGTGCAGTTTGAAAGGTTTAGGGGTTGTTATTCTTGCTGGTGCTACAATATAAACTATCTAAAATATATATTCTGTTTAAACTATGCTTTCAATCTTTGTATTTAATGTTTCAGTTTTTGGAGGATTTAGTTTTTATTTGTGTTGTGCGTGTGCATTTATTGAAACTTCTCATAATATTATTAGGAATGATTCTGAATTTACTTTGTATGGGTTCTTTCTTTGTATGCATGAGGACGAAGCCACTTGGACTGGACTCTTAAAAGTGTTCTGTTCTTGTTTTCAGTGTCTAAACTTGGCTATTCTTTGTAGTGAATTACTAATTTGTTTGCTCCAGCAAGACAAAGCACTTCATTTAAGAGTCTTGTTTTAGAATCACCAGCTTCTTTCTTTAAAATGCTTAGGACTACCAACATGAGGCACCTTAAAAACATAGCTGTTGGTTCACAATGGGAAAATTATTTTTCCAATAGTCCATGAATTTAGTGCTGCTATACTTGCACACACATGTGCTCTACATTACATCACTTAGTTGAAATGCACTTTTCCCAGATGGAAAATAAGGAACCATCATTTTTTGCACTGTGTGATATAAAGGATTTTTATTCTCTGTACACAGGCTCTAACCTTGAGTAACTAATGCGCTTATACTGAAAGAGCAGTGAGGATGTCTGCTTGAGTCATTTAGACAACAAGTAGTAGCACCTGGCTAAGGTCTCTTGGCTATCATGAGTTCTGTTGACCAATACTTGGTTACTTCTTTGTTCAGAATAGACAAGAGATTCAATTCAGTTGGCTGGATTTCTAAACCAAATGTCCATCCTTCCACCCTGTGAAGGGAGGAGGAAAAAAAAAATTAAAAAAAGTCTTATTTGCAAAGATTATGGACATATTTAAAAAAAAATAAAATAGGCTTATGAAACATCACCTCTGTTCACCACATTTCTTCTGACTGTATTAGTAAATGCCATTATCCCTTTCAGCCATAGAGCATATTGCAATCGGTTCAAGTATATTAGTTGCTTTCTTTTCTCTCTAGGGCAACTAGTATCCATAGCACTTACAACTTCGCAAATTACAGCAAGAACGTTGACCTGCATCCTAAAAAAAACCAGTTACATCAGTAGGGATTCTAAACCTAGAGCTATAATGAGTTTCTTAAGGAGAAGGTGCTAGGCAGGCAGAGAAGTGAAATGTTAAGTAGAGATAAAATTATGAGGATTTTATGGTATTTTTTTTAGCGGCCTCTCAGGCTTTCTTTGTAAGCTACAGGGCTGTCTCAGGAGTTATGCTGCCACTGGCAGAATCCTCCAGATCTATGCAATTGTATCTGCAAAAAACCCAGCATTAAATCCCAATTAAAATTTTTGAGCTTGCCTATGCAGCAAGATTCAGCAGTGTAACTACCGCACTCAGCCTCTAATCATATCTACACAAACAGCTGCTGCTTATAGCTCCAAAAGTCTTGCTTTGCCACAGAAGTCGTGTCCCCTACTGTAAGTGTTCACTATTATAAGCAGGCATCCTTCTGCTCTTTCCTGATTCTGATTTGTCTGATTTGCATGGGGAGGTGTTTTCCATTGTACAAGGGAACTATGTACCAGGAAATCAGCCAGAAGTAGCTATGATTCTAGGATGTGGACTTTAGCACGCATACACAAAAGCCTATGATTCTTCTTCTGCCACTTCATGCTGCCTCTGTTTGGCTTAGCTCACACCATTTTCACAGCTACTGTGAGTTAACCAGGACTTTCTGGTGGGCTGGTGACGATCACAGATACACAGCTTCTGCAGGTATGTTACTCATTTCAGCTGCTTGGTTGCAGTTTTACAAGCCAGCCACAAAGCTACGGAAGAGCTCTTTCTGCAGTTCTGCCAGAATCAGAGCAGCAGTTTGCTGTCCTCAAGCCACATGGGAAAAAGAGAGAAAGAGACCATTTGCTTCTGGAGCAGCTTTTCTTTGTTCAGCTTCAGTTTTTGCAGATCCCTTTCAGGGTTTTTGAAAAAAGTGTGGATTGTCTTACTCTGCAGCACTAGGATTAGCTTTGTCTTCACGAAGATAAAAATCTGGCAAAGCAGATAAAGTTAGCTACTAAGCTACTGTGGTGAAAAACTCCCTTTTCTTTAGCTAACCAAGTATGGAAAAACCACCATTCCTTTCACAGAATGCTCAGTCATAAATTAGCTGTGATGTGAACAAGCCAATGTGGAAGTTAGGATAAAAGAGATCCTATATCTGCATGTTACCAAGGCTGAAATGCTGCTGAGGTTTCCGATAGCTTTGTGCTATGCACGTATTTTCCAGTTGTGCCAGGGAGGTAATGGAGAGTATTCATGTTTCTTCTGAGACAAACCTAAAAGGTCATAATTACAAAGAGACACAACTACAGGGTGAAGTGGGGTGTCCTGACACTAATGCCGGATTAGTTCCTTACTGATAGGATTTCAATTTTTTTTTTTTATTTACTTTCATATGTGGCAGTGGGAGTGGATACATGGTCACTCCAGTATAGACAGCAGTGCTGTAGCCATTTCGTCTGTTATTCTGAGACACTCTGTATTCCTGGCTAATGCCTTTTGCTGTACAGTTGGATTGCAGAAAGGAACCACTGAGCTGTTGCCTAAGCAGCTGGAGAGTGACAGTGTGTCACTGCCGTGGGGAGGAGAGGATAGATGACAATCACAGGGGAAGGCTTGGGACTGCTGAGCCATAGCAGCATGCTGTGTGCTGAACAGCAACTGGGAGAAGGTTGCTGAGAATAGGGTTTTCCTCAGCAAAGCCTGAGGGGACAAGATTCAGAAATTCTCTAAAATCAGCAGTATCCCAGCTCACAGTTGCCGGGAAGCTTTACATTTAGCCTTTGAAAATAAGGGCTTTTTTGTTGTTGTCCATGCAATTTTCAGCTTCCTTCACATTTTCACTGTGCACAGTATAGCTGTTTCATAGATTGCAATACAAGTTTCAAGATGAGAGAATTTTTTTACTCATTTTTTCAGCAATTCTTTGCAGTTTTAGACTGCCAATTTATGCTATTATTAGGTGAATTTTACAATAATCTGTGGTTTAATATTACCACTGAACACAAGGCTGGAAGGAATCAAGTGACATGGTTTAGTGGTGGACTTGGCAGTCTTAGGTAAAAGTTGGACTTGATCTTAAAATTATTTTCCAACTTAGTTTATTCCATGTATGATTCTACGATTCTATGATTTTCTGAAAAGTGAGGTCATCTAGCCCAGCCTCTGGACCTGGGGGCAGAGTCTGATGTCTTATTGTTTATTGGTGCTTGTGTATCCTGTTCGTAACAGTCCCCAGTGACAGGTTCAGCTCTATCCCTAAGCAATCTATCTTAACAGCTACCTGTCCTCAGGGTGCTCTTAGATAATTTTTCTAAAACTGTTGAAAATAAAAATTACCATTATTGAATAAAATAATTCTGCGCTGTTCTCAAAGTGCAAATACATAAAACTGGAGTCTGTGGAACTGAACAAATAACCCAAAAACAAAGGAGGAGGAAAGGGGAAGAAAAAGAATCTTGCAAACAATAGAATAAAAACATGCTATCTGAGGTTAGCAGCTCATTCATCTTTCAGCCTTTAGCTGTATGCAGTTCTGTCAAACCTTTTCATACTGGGCTGCTTTCAGAAATCTGTGGGACAGGAGTGGAAAGAACTGGAAGCAAGCCCATGTTTGGGTAGTGGGGTGAAAATCCACCATTCCAGTTGCAACAGATGAGCAATAACCAGGAGCAGTGAGAGTTAATTCCAATAAAAAGAAGCATTCTTCAGTCTCAGAGAGCTAAAGCAAAGTAGTCCCACTAAGTCTATCCTGAGGCAATCAGTTTTCTTTTAGTACTGCAGGTGAAAAATCTCCAGTTAATTGGAAGTGTGGTCTAAGAAAACACAGTTCTTAGCATAAATGCAGATATGCCTTGACCAAAGCTGATGAAACGTGCCAGAGGACAGGTAGAGCAATTTCAAATAAGCCTTCTTTCTAACAATTGTTTACTTGTGATTCTTATCAGTTCCCACTGCATTTGACTGTCCTTTTAATACTTAAGAGTATCTAGCTAGCTACCTGTCTGCTTCTAAATTGGCCTAGACCTCTGTTTGCCTCTGTGTTCTTCTGCTCCAAAATCTTCGTAAGTCCTCTGTGCCAGAAATGCCCTGTTTGATGCCAGGAGTGATCTTCAGAGACTATCTTGAGGTTATTAAGTATTTCTTCTTGAGTTATCCTGAAACACAGTGATGATAAAGATCATTTAAGAATTCTAAGATGAGAAAAGTAACAAGTGATTTATTTTTTTTTTTTATTCATTATACAGTATCCATGATTTAAAAAATCTTTGCTTCAGCTTAATTTTAAAATAGTGCCTTTACCTTTGGAAAATCTGTTCTAGACTAGTCTATACCTCTGCAAGTAGTGATATATTTTGGACTACTGGCAAAACCTTGAAGGTATGCCAGAGAAAGTGATGAAAATATATACCAGGGAAGCAGGTATTTATTTTACTGATCAAAAATGTTACATTTTCTCCCCTACACAGTGTTAACCATAAAAAAACCCTCCTGTCTGTCCCTGCTGGAATGAATGAGAAGTCACTATTGTAATGAAGCCAAGATAAAACAGTTTCCATAAAATTCCATTTATATTTCTTAGTGAACATGATGTTTTCACAAAATAGACATATTTTTGCAAGCCTTGGCTGGTGTACTTGGGGTTAACACTGTTGGTACCCCATTACTACCTCCCCGTCTATGTTGCTAGTAAATTGAGTTGCTTGCTGATGGAACGCCAAGTTTTGCACTTAAAAAGGAGCCTTGCTAGGTTTTGTACTGAGAAAAATAGCCTTGTACTGATGAAATAGTATACTTTCAACTTGGGAAAAAAGCATCTAGAAAACACTTGTTATGCCATAACCCTCCAAAATGCACTTTAAAACAAAACTATCAAAAATACCAAATTCTTCCAGTTGGCAAAAGTCTCAGTAAACACTTATTTTTTTTTTACAAAGTTTTCTTTTCAGAGTGAGTCTGGCATGTCAGAAATTGATGGGGGAGGGGATCCACAAGAAGGAAATTTGTGATTCTGTGGTAGAAGGAAAACCATGGAAGAGGGCGGGTGAGCTAAGGTTACTTGGCTGGATGTCTTCTAACAAGTGTTTCCTTAGAGACACCTTTATAGTGAGAATTACTGCAGGAGATCTTGGGCATGAAAGAAGAAGGAAAGAAAGAAATATGGAAAAGACTCCACATTCTGGAGAATATTGGGAAAAAGATATTGCATGAATTCCAGTGGACAAACAAAAAACTGCAACTATACTTCCTAACAGTACAAGTTACTTCTCAAGATAATAGTATTTGTCAACAGGTGCTTACCTCATGCCTTCCCTGTATTGCTGCCTGATTGTGTACAGGACTCAGTCTCAAAAGCCTTGAAGGCAGAGTTTGCTGATCCATTCCATAGGTTCCTCAATCTGCTTTATGAAGCACAAAAGTTATTGTATCTGAGGTTAGCACTTCATCCTGAAAGCTATTGCTATTCTCAGTCTACATCTTCATAGTTATTACTGGAGTTAGCACAAAATGGAATAGAGAAATAGAATTTCATGACAAAATTCTGTCCACCTCCTTGGGGTTTCTGAGTCTGCTCAGGTCTTCTGCTTCCTTTGTAAACCTCTCGTTCCAGGTTTTAACGGGTCTTGCTTTTGTAACATTTTCCACCATCCCATTAGCAGTAGCTTCAAAGTGAAGCATGCCAGTGATGCCTATACATCTAGTGGGTGCATGAGTCTGCATAATAAATGATTAGTTCTCTGAATCCAAAGGCTGAAAAACTATAAAGGACTACCCTGGCTGTAGGCCAGTGTTTTGGTGAAAGGCAAAATATAAGAAACACGATCCCTGATCAGGAGGGGGGACATGAGTTCACAGGACAACAAAGCAATGTGAGAAAACAGATCTGGAAGGGATAAAATAAAGATATTCACCTGTTCCATGTTGTGAGATGTTAATACTTGTACTCTGGGTAGTGCAAACAGCAAGTGTTTATCCTCACATTGGCATTGTAATTCAAAAGCTTCCTGGAATTTAAAGTAGAGAACAGACTACATAATATCTGGTTATTTCTGATGTAGCAAGAATTGCTATGCGATGATGCAGGGCTTTTTATTAGTTAGGAGAAGAGCTTAGTGTAAAATAATCCCTATCAGAGATGCTTGTGTCAAAGGGCTATTAGCTGGAGGGTGACTAAGTTACAAGGCACAACGTTAAGGCCCTTTGCTGATTTTTCATCCATTTAAATCCCCAGAAAATGATCAGTCTCTGTGAATAGAAACCTTTCCAAATCTATTGTTCAAATTCAGCTCATGCTATATGTTCAGTTGAAAGCTATACTTATTCTGTGTGTTGGTTTCAATAGCGCAGAACTGAAGAACGAAGTTACATGAAGATTGGCTTAGCCTCTTTTTTTTTTTTCCCTTGAGCTTCATCTCTTAGAGCTGCTCAACCTAAATCCCTTCTTCCTCAGAGGCCCTGTTCTGACTTCCATTATAGTAAGGCAGGGAAGCAGCCTCTTGCTCTTGTAGGTCAAAACCTCCCTTCTAGACATATTTTCGAGCAAAAACCAAAATAGGCTAAAGAAAGCCTATGTGATGTTGCTGTAAACCTACGTCTTTCTTTCAGAGGTATTTAAACTGATGAGGATAAGTGCAAAAGCCATGGAAAGTTCTTCCCTTTTAATCCCTTCAGGATCATTTTGCTGAGAGCAGAGAGGACCTGATAAATTATGTCCTAAAAAGAAGGGCCCAGACAAAAGAGACTCGGCATACCAGTACATTTTATATGACTGTGTTGCATGTCCATGCCCAGTGGGGGCTGCCGGGGCCCTTGTGAGGAGAGGCCAGGTCTGCCCTGTGCAGGACACAACCAGTTCCAACTGACCCACCACAGGTCATGGCTGGGCCCTGCGGCCAAGATGGTGGCGCCTCTGGGGAGGTGTATTTAAAGGCAGGGATAGGCGGTGAGGAGTGAAGGGAAAAAAATGTGAGAAGCAACCCTGTGAGCACCAAGGTCGGGGAAGAAGGAGGTACTCCAGGAACTAGAGCAGGGATTTCCCTGCAGCCCAAGCAGTACCACAGTGGAGCACTACCCACACTGCAGCCCAGGAAGGGCCCCGCACCAGAGCAGGGGGATATGCCCTGAAGGAACTGCAGTCCACGGACAGCCCATGCAGGAAGAGAGGGGTTTTTTCCTGTAGGGATTGTATCACATGGGAAGGACTCATGTTGGAGCAGGGGAAAAATGTGAGCAGGAAGAAGAGGCCCAGAGGAATGCTGTGGACTGACTGCAAACCTCCATCCCCATCCCTCTGCACTGTTCAGGGCCAGGGAGGAGGTAGAGTTGGGAATGAAGAAGGAAGTTGAGTCTGGGAAGAAGTTGAAGGAGGTATTATTTTAACTTTTGCCTTTGTTTCTCACTATCGAAACCTATTTTAATTGGCAATAAATTATATTAATTTTCCCAAGGTGAGTCTGTTCTGCCTGTGACAGTAATTGGCGAGTAATCTCCCTGTCCTGACCTCAACCCACAAGATTTCCATCTTATTTTCTCCCCCTTGTCCTGCTGAGGAGATGCTGGGGTGTGTCTGACAGCCAGCCAAGGTTAACCCACCACAATAACAAAAATCAGAATTAAGACCATTTGCCGTCCCAAAACAGATAACACACTGTGGCAAATTCCTTTTTCCTCAAGATATAATGTTAGAGTAAAGCTAAACTTGATATTCCGTCCTTTTTCATTTCCTCAACAGCAAATTTGAAAACATTTTGATGTAACTGTAGTGCTACACTCACACATTAGTTTTCACACTCACGCTCTTTACATGGTTAAATGTTTTCAATTTTAGAACACCTCCAAGTTATAGGACTACATTCAGAAGCAAAGGTTAGCAATAAGCAACCCCTAACTTTGCTAGATTTCACAAGAACCATGTGGAAGAGAAGTTCTGGAAAGAACTTTATCACTTCCCTTTGAAAGAGACAACCAGCGAGAGGACAAAGGAAGCTATGTGAACTCCTCACCACTTTTTTAACATGGAAAAAATGGTAGCTCACAAAGATGCAGCCTTATCTCTACTTTTTCTAATTCTTAACACAGAGCCGTGGCATAAAGACGTAAATACCTAGGACTTTTTTTTTAACTAATTTTTCTTTACGTGGGAACTATGTGAGGCTGTATAAGGGAACAGAGGAGCTGCTCTATTGCTGCTCAGTTGCTGCTTTCCTTCCCTTGCTAATTCAGGAGTCCTCTGGAGAAGGCACAAATGTTCATCCCTATGTAGCCTTTAGGCATGAACTAGTTTTCTAACAGTATTACTGACTCCAGAATTAAGTTCCAGTCCCTTCCTTTTTCATTCCTCTAATCCTATATCCTCCATACATATATGCACACAAGTAATGGGTGGACAAAATCTGCAGCATGTTATCCCTTACAGGCACAAGAACAGAATCAAAGGGTAATTGTGTCAGCTTTCTCTGTGTTTCTTAAAACTCTTGGCCTAGGTTCTAAGCAAAAAGACTTCTCAAGATACAGACTGATTTATACCAAGTGTGAAATGCATTAAAATTCTGCTTTTAATTAATGTCAATTAGCTTTTAATGTGAAGAGGAGAAATATTGTAACTTCATTATGAATAGAACCCCTACCCTCTCCACTCAAAGGAAATTTCTGAGGTTACAGCTTGGTGATACTGGAGTCCTATCCATTTTGATGTCTGATATCTGATTGCTTTAACCAGACATATAATTATACCATTATGATCATATTTAATTTATATAGTAAAATATATTTCAATTATAATTATTTCATTATAACTTAACAGGACATGCAATTTAATATCTGATGTTATTTTCTCTTTCTCTTCTTCTCTTTTTTTCTCAGAACAAATTATGACAGCGACATCTAAAGGAATTTTCCGGCCATTTTTTATTATCTTCATTGTCCTTGGTTGTTTCATGGCATTGATACTAATTTATATCAAACCAACAAATAGCTGGATCTCTGGTCCCATAGAATCAGCCAGTTCAGTTTTGAAAATGAAGAGCTTTTTTTCTTCCAAAACTGATAATCTTAATGAAACTACTATTTTGATCTGGGTTTGGCCATTTGGTCAAACATTTGATTTAACATCCTGCCAAACAATGTTTAATATCCACGGATGCCACCTGACTATTGACCGCTCATTATATAACAAATCCCATGCTGTTCTCATTCATCACAGGGATATTAGCTGGGATCTGACTAACTTACCTCAGCAAGCCAGGCCACCGTTCCAGAAGTGGATTTGGATGAACTTGGAGTCTCCAACTCATACTCCACAAAAGAGTGGCATTGAACACCTCTTTAACCTGACCCTGACATACCGGCGTGATTCAGATATTCAGGTGCCTTATGGCTTCATGATGGTCGGTACAAGTTCCTTTACATTTGAAGTGCCAAGTAAGGAAAACTTGGTCTGCTGGGTTGTAAGTAACTGGAACCCTGAGCATGCTCGAGTCAAGTATTACAATGAGCTTAGCAAATACATTGAAATCCATACCTATGGACAAGCCTTTGGAGACTACGTCAATGACAAAAACTTGATTCCAACTATTTCCACTTGCAAATTTTACCTTTCCTTTGAAAATTCAATCCACAAAGATTACATTACTGAGAAACTTTACAATGCTCTTCTGGCTGGATCAGTACCAGTTGTACTGGGCCCTTCCAGAGAAAACTATGAGAACTACATTCCAGCAGACTCTTTCATACATGTGGAAGATTTTCTCTCTCCCAGAGAGCTGGCAGAATATCTTCTGATGCTTGACAAAAATAACAAGATGTACCTTAGTTATTTCAACTGGAAAAAGGATTTCTCAGTGCACCTTCCTAGGTTCTGGGAATCACACGCATGTCTTGCTTGCGATCATGTGAAAAGACACCAGGAATACAAGTCCGTTGGAAATTTAGAAAAATGGTTTTGGAATTAATTTGTGTGTGTATGTGTGTGCACTTTCTTGAAGAAGCCAGAAGAAACTTCAGTGCAAGTTGAGAGGAAAGAAAAAGAAAAAAAAAAAAATGGAAGGAAAAGATAACATTATGTCACGGTTTATCAGCTATCCTCTCTTGGCTCCTCTATTTATATTTTGTAAGAGATTTTAAAAGATCAGCAGCAGCAGTCATCAATACTTGGTTTTAAATTATAATGTACATACTAATTATGTGCACTGAAGAATACTTGATTGTTTACTATGATTTTTAAACAAGATTTTCCACATTTTCTGTGAAATATGTCCCAGTCTTACACTTAAAGTAGTCATTTTTAATAGCTCTTTTTTTTTTTTTTTTTTTTTTTTTTAACATTTCGTTTGCTGTTTAACCTATCTGGAAAATGAGGACACAACTTTAAATGCCAGAGAGAACTTTAAGAACATAATTTGCTGTTCCAGTCTGAAATGTGTGTAATATTTCAAAAGAAAGTAAAGTTTTTTATGGTTCATCTTACATTTTAAGAACACAGTAAAGTTAAATACCTGCCATTAGTCCAATACAATCAATTTCACCCCTTTTTAAGGGTGAGGAACCTAGAAATATAATTTCTAAAAGGTGTGACAGCAGTAGACAGTCTTTGTTTCTAAAAATAAGATGTGGTCTAATAGATCTCTCCATTACGTTATGTTAGGAATATGTCTGTTCTTACTCTTTGAAGAATAAAGTCAGATATAGAGAAGATGTACAACCTTAGTGGCCAAATCTCAGATTCATCCAAGTTTTGAGTATATTTAAATGCAGCATGTCTTTAAGTCTGATTGTGTCTCAAGTATTGTTTACCTGAACCAGGGCTGTAAGTGGTATTACACTGATGATACAGAGATAAACAGATTTTAACATAGGTGTTTTATTACATTAGCCTAATGCACTGAATTCAGCTGGTAGTAATGGATTTTTAGAAATAGAGTGTTGAGACTGTTATCAATTTCTCTCATAGAATTTCTCAAATAATTGTGAATTTGTCCCCAATTCTGCAAAATTATATCTGTTGAACTTTAATTGTAGCTGGACACCTTGCTGTTATGACTAATGAATGTGAAAAAAAAAAAAAAAGACCAAAGAGTTTATTTTCTGAAAGAAATATGCTGAAATTCAGTAAATAAGTTATCAGGACGACACATTCAACCATTAAACTTATTAAGCTAATGAAATTTGAGTTTTGAAAATATTTTATGTGACAGATATAAAAAATGCACTCAAGAGCATCAGTTGCTATCAAAATTTGAATATATAAATAAGTTCTTAAGTGTCAAGTTTTCTTTGATAGCAAATACAGAAATGTGATGATTGTCGTGATTGTTTAAAATGTCTGCTTTTCTGTGATTTTATTACTTATCTGTTTCAGCTAAAACTAAAATATGTGACTGCTATATACATATTCATGTGTACAAGGTTGGTTTCATGACATAAATGTACAGATGTGTTTTGGTATCAAGTGAAAGCTTGTTTTTTCAAGTCAGAATGTGTCACAAATCACATCATCTATTGAAAAAAAAAGTTTAATTGGAAAAGCACCAGCTTATGTGATGTATAAGACCCTGATCAAGCAAAGTAGTTGGTCATATATTTAATTAAGATTAAATTTGTAGAGAACATTGCTGAAGTAAGAAATAAGGGATAAACAATGATAAACATTTATTTTATTTTATTTTTTTTTTTTTAACCCCAGGTTGGAATAGAAACACAGAAGGCTGTAAGAGTAATGTAGTCAAATGTTTAAACCAGGACAGTCCACAGAAAGGTTATAGAAACACTTGTGCTCTCCCTATGCCTTCAAAAGCTGGATTCTGATACGGATATTTATTTGTACTACTTATTGCTGTCTTTAAAAGCCAGTTTGCAATATATACTGTGAACCTCCTAAACTCACCAGCATTCCAATACAAAGCAAGAGTTATTAATTAATTAATTAATTAATTAATATTACTTAATGCAATATAATGAAAGCCAGACTTCTAAAAGCAAAGTGCTGGTATGGATGTATATGTAAGTAGATGTGAGTAGTATTTCCATCATTTTTAAAGCAAGTGGCTATTGCCTACAGTCTGTCCTATGGGATATCACACCTTTTGTTTTCAGGAGGGCAGTGAAATCCTCAGTCACTGAATATGCCACTCATTTGTCTGAATAATCTAATTCCCCTGATGCTGGAATTTGGAAGTTATTTGCATTGATCTCAGTGGAATTACATTCACTGCTTGGTCAGTGAGCACAGTCACTTAATTCACTCCTCATTTCAGACAGTGGGAGTTGTTTTGTGTGTCACAAGGCCTTATATCAAAACAGATTGGTTTCTTGGCATCAAGATTTAGCCAATAAAATCTTATATTAATAAAAAGTAAGCCCAATAATAAGATGTATGATTTGTTACTACAAATATCAATCAGTATATGCACAGGAAAGCTTTTAAATACATGCTGATTTGTGAGCCTGTAAGTAATGTCATTACCTCTCTGAGCACTGGTTCCAGCCAGCGTGGCTAATCTGAAATTTTAAGTAATTGAAAATCTTCTGATGGAACAGGAAGGAGAGCTGTTCTTTTCACAGAAACTCCACACAAGGCTAGTATGCTTTGCTTTTGGGACACATTGCTAAAATCATTTCAGAGATTAATGAAACAGGAGAGAAATCTAATCCAGATTGAAATGACCAAGAATCATGACCAAATTCTAAGCAAGAGACATGAAGAGACATGACCTCACTGACATTCTTGGAGTGTGGGCTGGAACATAAGTAAGCCAGGCATTTATGTTAAAGTAATCTGCATCTCCAGGTATTGAACCTTAAGCAGTTCTGGTCATAAAGAGCTTTGATGACAGAAGACGAATATTTTAGGGCATGTTCAGCCTACGTAGTAAATGACGTGAAGTGATGGATGTAAAATATCTGGACTCCTTGCGTGCATAAAGGCAGTCTACCTAAACCTATACACCTAACCTAAACCTATACACCTAACTCACAGAAGATTGATTCCAGCCTAGATACATAACATTGTGTTGTCATGTCTGTGCTCACTCAGTGAGCTACCCTACATGAACAGCTTAGCATAAATAGATTCAAATAGTAAATCATTGTGAAGGAGAATGGGCAAAACCAATTAAGTATGGATTAAAATATATAATTAATATATGGAACTAGTTAAAATAAAGGATACGATATTATTTACGCCTTGCTACCACTGGTAAAGAAGGTAGCTGTACAAGAAAAGAGAAATGAAAGATGAGAAATCACACCAATTCTTACTATCTTCTCAACAAATTTATGTGAAGTATTCAGTTTATTTTATTTGCCAGTCCACAATAATCTTCCATATGCACTTGTCACAAGTTAACTCATCAGTCACTGAAGACAGAGAGTAATCATTATTCTTCCTTTTACAACTTCTTTTGGATGTTTTTAGGCGCTCTGTCATGCACAGAGCTATCAACATTACTGCCTTTCTCAGTGTGGAAAGTAAGACCCAAACCAGATAAAATACTAACTGCAGATACATTGGTACCCTGCTGAATGTGAACATACATCAGTCAGAACTAGCAGCAGATCCTTCTAAAGCAGAGTTTTAATTTCATTTCACAAACATTCAGTGACCACAGTAGCTCTTGCTCAGCAGATCTCCATTCCTTAGTGAATCCTGGTTGCCAGTTTCTTTGAATACCTCTTTGCTAAGATGGCTGTACTCACAATGAAGCAGCAGCCTGACTGAAGCCCCCAGAAGTTGCAAGACACATCCAACAACATATTTGTCTTTTAAGAAACATATCAAATAAAATGAATGTTGGACTGAGCAAGAATGTATGGGGGGATTTCTAGAGTTCATGCAGGCTGAGCAAGATATGTGAAACTGGCATTACTCAGCATAGTAAGCAGATACTTACAGGTTTTTTGCTACTTATGTATGCTTTAAAAGAACCAACAACATAAAGTAATTTTCCAATCAAACAAGCTTCAGTTAAACAAGCAACAACTCTTGCTGATTATTCAAGGATGGGACTCCCGCTTGCCTTGTATTATCTCTTTTATTAGACAGAAAAGTAACATTCAGGGAAGAGTGAAGTCTGTCAGCAAGCTATAATATAGTATCTGATTTCAGGAATCCTATTCTTTTCTTTTTTGGTTTTGAAGTAAATCTCCCTGTCCTCATGCAGTAAGACTTTCTGGACTTGATTCAAGAATGACCTACAGCACATATGCATATGATCCTGAGACTCAAGCATGGGCTTAAACTTAAGAGCATCTTAAATGCTTTAATGCACTGGGGCTTCAAACAGTGTGTTTTTACTGCCTTTGGAACTGTGCCAGAGAACACAGTCAGTCTGTAGCCAACAGAGGCTGATTTGTACAGCCTTTTGCATTATGTGTGTCCATTCTATGAGTAGACTGGCTACTCCACACTGAAAACTGTTTGGACCAGTTCTGCCTTAGAGTTTATCCTATATGCTTTGGCCCTACTCTTCTGCTTCAGCATACTATATGTGCTACCATTGCCTCACGCCATTCACTCAGAATGGCACTCCACCTGACCTCCTGCCTGTGCTGTGCAGGGTGAATGAACTTGCGTGTCATGTAAGGAGCTGAGAGGAGCTGAGGCTTGCTGAGATAGTATTTCAAGGACCTGGTCATGTGTGCATTCTTTTAATCTGGACTGAGTGTGCCCTGGAGAGGGTCAGTCTCAGCTATACCTCATTTTCATTTTGGAGGGATATATTTGATTCAGCCTAGATGGGACTCTAAGGGATCAACTGTGCATGAAGAGTAGGAACAAGAATTGTGTCTGTATAGGCTGATAAGGGGGCTTCTCACCTATTTAAACCTAACAGTGAAAGTTAATCAAATACTCAAGTGTTTCCTTGGTCAAAACTAGTACATTACTGAGAAGACAGTCCAGGGGAAATGTTTGTTTATCTACCAGTTGGTAGGCTTTTTCATTAATATTGACTGACAGTTCTGTTTTGTTCGTTTTTAGTGTGAGTTTTAATTGTTAGAAGTAAATCAATATGATTCATAGAAAATAGTTATTTCAGCTTCATCTTGCACTCCTTGCTCAGGCAAATCTTCCATGAAAGTCAGCAGGTGATTTGGGAAATTTCCATGCTAGTAATAATGCACTGAGTCAAGGGTGGAATGGCTGGGGTAAAAAACAACCTTGTTATACGTGGATATTTCTTTTCTAATACTTGAGTAACTAGTTCAAGTGCTATAACAAATTCTACCTTCAGAAAATCAATATAAAATTCATACTGGTTAGATATGTTCATAAAAGGTACAGAAACACCAAGAAATTTATTAAATAAACCGTGCAGCAGTAATTTTAATTGACGGTACAAATGCCACAGATTGATACAGATGATAAAAACATAAACTCGTGGGAAATTATTAGGTCAAGAGACATCACCCTGCAGTTTTCATATTGAAAAAAGTCATTTCATTACTCCTTTGAAAAGATAATTAATTTGGAATCTTTTATGTCACCATATTCTCTACTCAATTAACTGAAACCAACAGTCCCTGTGCAGTGAACAGTTCAGAGATTTGCTTATGTGGCAGAGAGCCTTTTACCTCCAGGTTAATAGCCTGTATTATGAGTAGGTTGGTACATACAGCTGCTTGGCAACTTCTTGTAAGTGACTTGGTGATCTCAGTCAGGTTTCTCACTCCTGCTTTCAGCCAAGGAGGCACAGAACTGAACCAAAACTCATCAGGCATCTTCTGTGATTCTTGGCACACTCAGAGGATGACATAGGACACTCACTCCCGCAGTCTGTACCATACCTGTTTATGCAGAAGACTTTGCTGTTCCAAGAAATGAACATTGGTATTTTTCTGAGTTATGGTGCCAGTCTGTAAAAATGAAGTATTCACACAGGGGAACTCTTCATTAACATTCCTAAGTAAATAATTAGTAGGAAAATCATTTAATCATTGCAAATTGGCAGCAAAAACAATTGCTATTGTTTATATGAATTAGTCCAGTCAAAATCAGGCTTTGATAAAACATTATCCCCATAGCTTAATACAGCCAAGTACGGGTACATACATTATAGCAAAATTTGAAAGATACATGGTAAACCAACACTTACCTATATACAAAGTTGGCGTAAATTTCCTATGGGGCTTTGAAGATACTAACTAAACACTTCAGCAGTCACCAGATGAAAAATGTTCTCATGGATCCTTTCATAATATGATAAGAAAAGTCCACCTGATATATGCTCTTTGGCAAATAACCCAAAATCATAGAATCATAGAATCATAGAATGGTTAGGGTTGGATCTACATATTCCTTTGCTGTTTTGTTTTGTAATACACGTGTTATGAGAGATGAGATTTAAACCTCCGGAAAATTAACTCCTTGGTGCAATTTAATGTTTTAAAGATTCAGTGTATATACTGAAGAGAAGAAAATGAGAAGCTTTTCCATCTATACAAAATCCTAACGTGCCAAACTGTTTCCAGTGAATGAGCAAAACAGTTAAATACACTTACTTTTTATTAGGGTTTGCAAACCTATTAACACACTGTAATTTTGCACTATTTTGTAAGAAAAAGAAAAAAGGTAAATGAAAAAAGGAACTGAAAAAGAAACAAAAAAACCCTAAAAATAGATGCCAAATATATAGTTTGTAAAATACTATTTTTCTTAAATTAGGTGTCATCACATTGTGAATCTAACTGTGTTATAGTAAACTGTGAAAACTGTGATGTACTGTTGTGACACTGCCTACCAAGGGCCATTTCTAACACACAGAATAGTCACCTGGACTTGTTTATATGAAACATAGTCATAAATCTGAGATCACTTTTATACTTATTTTTTGTAGGCTATTTTTCCACATTTACAACACAACTGTTATTTTATATCAGACATTAATTTTGCTTTAAAATATTATTTGAATAAGTGGGTGGGTGTCTTAAATGTGCCAGATTCAAATCTGTAACAAAGATAATTCAGAAACTCTTCTTTGCCAAACTGTAATGCTACTGAAATCAAAGATGTTTTGTTGAACACACAGGCTTGTTGTCAATTAACAGTAGTTTCTATTCCATGATAATGCTAATAACGTTACATTTTTTAGATAAATGCCTGTTAGTTATGAGCTGCATTTCCCTTCTGTCCTTCTGTGTGTTGGCGAAATGAAACTGAGTGCCATAGCTGAATGTCATAGATATTCAGAGACTCACATAATGTGCCATAGACTTGACCTCTGAAATATATTGATGAGAAATAGGAGAAAAACCTTTCAGCTGCTTGTCCTGATTCAAACCCATTTTCTGTGGTGGGTCACATGAAAATGGGATGGTTGACACATACAGGACTGGTATGATCTCTGTAAAGACAGTAAGTTCTGTATGTAGAAACATGGGACCACATTTACTTTCTTAGTGCGAGATCAGGACCAAAGTCCCTTTCTATTTGAGCTTACACACATAGCATTGAGTGGGATCTTATGTGAACCCTTGCTTCATGTTCTCAGCTAATGATATTCCTTGTACTGACCATTTAATATTTTGTGTGTTTTATATAGTATATATATGATACATAAAGTCATGTGTAAGGAACAGTAACCACGGAAAATTGAATTTTAATTTTAAAAAACTGAAAACCATTCTTACCTTCAAGCACATTTTAAGATGCCATGTTGAAAGAAGACCTTGTAAAAAACTGTATTTTTTATTTATTAATGATTGTATATTTCACCCCATGATCTAGAGATTTTATAGCAAAGATTTTACCAAATTTATTCTTTGTTCCCTTTAACAATATAATCATCCTGAAATGCATCTGAAAAATGTATAGGGTTTCAACCACTGATGTTTTTCAGGGTTTTGTTTTTTTTTAATTTGATGTTGTTGTTAAACTTTCTTCTGATTCCCTATAGCTATGTTTAGAGTTTTCAACACAATCTGACTGCAGTCAGAAGATACTCACTGTATGAAACTACAGGAAACTGTAACCATTTCAAGGACTTTAATCATCTAGATGAAACTAATATTTCAGAACTCTGATTCCAAGATGGTTAACAAGCATCTCACTGACTCTTATTTATTCAGCACTGGAATTCCCCCCAAAGGATAAACACTGAATTATGTAAATAATAGTGCTCTATATAAGCCTAACAAATTATTGTAATAGGTATATTTAAAATAAAAAGAGAACATTCCAAGTGTACCATAGTCTTTGATTATTATTTCATAGGTCTAATGTCATCCTTTTTCCTCTCGCGGTAGTTCTCATCAAGAGCCTGAGCTAAAGATTTTACTCATTCCCATGGCTTCTGGCTGAGATATCACAAACAGTATTTAGTTCTTTTTAAGGTCTTACACATGAAAGTCTTGTAAGCATTTAGGGTCAGACTGAATTCATATGGACTGTTGCATGCATTTGCTGCATACAGCAAACAACACAGCTGAATTACTCTGGTACTCCAACTTACTTTGCTTTGCTTTTAGCAACATAATTATGGAGCACTGTCTGAGTAATCATTTGGTTTTTCTGTATTTACAAGATGTTTGCTACTGGAAAATGGGTTTGCCACTGAAATAAATGTAATAAATAATGCAGTGGAACAGAGCATCTGGTCCCAGTGATCACAAAGTTCATCCAAGAGAGAACATTATGTCTGACTACTGTGCAGCTTGAAGAATGAATGGATTTGGGACTTCAAAAATCCTTTTCCTTTCTATCAGACAGGCAAATTTGCTTTCCTCCTAATAAAACTTTGCTAACTTGATAAATTCTTTAAAAAATTATTTAATGTATGCCATTTACTCAAACCAAACTTATCGTCATCTTGAACTCTACCTTGACAAGTACAGAGACAGACTTCTGTTTTTAATAGTTCATGGGAAAGAAGTCATTGCCACATTTATTCCATTTCACCATCCCCCTCCATTTTCTCCTTATATTCAAATACCACATCAGAAAGCCAATGCAGGACAGAACATGCAACTTTCTGTCTAAAGAACTTTTTTCTTCAATTATCGATTTCTTCTTTGTCTTGCAACCTCCACCTCAATAACACCAACCTACTGGACACAAAGCCTTTGTGTGTTTGCAAGGCCAGGTCTCTGCCCCTGAAGGTCAGAAACAGTCAACCTAATGATTGCTTCTGAAAGCACAGCACTGAGGTGAAACCAGAAAGAAAACTGTGGTCATGCCTAGAAGGTGTGCAGGTTTTTAACACTGCCAGCAACGGAAGGCTATTACAAATGCCAAAGCCACGTTTGTGGGTGATAAGGATACTGTAGCACAACTTCCTGGAACAGTGAAACAAGCAATAAGCCCACATAAGCTTTACACAGGTTGATCCTTCAGCACAAAACAGTTCATTGAACCAAACACGCAGTCAGTGTGAGTCTGAGAGCAGGCTTGCACCTCTCAACAGGGCTAATAGAGACGGTAAGACAAAAAATTATACTGCTTCTCAGCCCATTAGCTGGTTGCATCCTGGCTCACCACAATTCAAAATACCCCATGTGAATTCTCACTCTGACTAAAACAGCAGCTTCCTTTCAAGGAATATATTGCCTCAACATACATTTTAATCCCAGTGAAGTCTTTGGATCAGATAACAAGCCTTTAGACAAAAGACGTGACTGTAGTTTGAGATATCTCAGAGCAGACTTCTACATGTAGGTGTATAAAGGCATAATGAATTTCTAAGTTCCCCCTACATGTAAAGGAGTCACAAGTTTAAAAAAGTAAATGGAGTCCAAGAAAAACTTAACTTACCTATGCAGGGTGTCTTCATCTTTAATCCTGACTAAAATCACACCAAAAAAAAATAACATATTAAGTAGCAGTTCTATGACAATTGTTATTACAATTGATTTTGATCTACAAGTCACAAAAATGAAAGAGAACAAAGCTGCTTGTGTTGAAAGGCAAAAATTCGCCAGGTTTCTTTTTTTTCAGATAAAATTAGTTACTTGAGATATTTGAATTGATACTTCTATGAAAGACCAAAATCACTCTCAAAATTTTTGCCTTTAATCAAATATTTAAGTTTTCAGTAGTAGCTAAAATAATATTAATTTGGGATATTGTATACTAATTTCAACACTTCTTACCAGATGTTTCTTTTTCCCAAAGGAGGCTATTTTTCAATGACAGGATTCTTGAATGAGGAAAATGTCATCAACTGCATTTTCATTCTTTTCTTGGGTTCTCTCATCTGAGTTCTGTCATGTGAAGAACACATACTCAATGGGTTGTGGCTAGTCAAAATGGAAGAGTTGTTGCAAAAGACTTCAAAATAATTTCTATATAGTCACAGAGTTGCTGTTATACTATAGTCATTTTATTCCTGCAATAGGAGCAATCATCTAATATCTGATTGTTCTTTCAAACACATACTCTTAAGTTATGCAGTTCACTTTGTTTTTTAAGCTGCTTAGTCCTGTTGCTCTTCATTACAGTTTCTGGCATTTGTTGACATTGCCTCCACCTTATGTCAACTTGGTTTCCTCAGCCATACCATCCCCTCTCTACATTGACTGTATATTTTCATGTTCTCTGTCAGCATTTTGATGTAGGAAAAAAATACATTTCCAGCTAGAATGATTCAACCTCTGCAACCTTAATCTAGTGAGCCCCATACCCTTACACTACTGTTCTTTCATTGCCACTAAATTTGATGTAATTCACATTAGATTTAATGCACTGAAATTAAATGTAATAAGGTACACGGGCAATCAGGTGCTTTTTAATGAGTTCTGCTTGTCTACCAAATATATTGTAATGCAACCAAGTGGATGTGTCAATTACATCCAGAGTGGTGGTTTCACCCTTGAAACCTTTTGTTCTAATACAGCTCAAAGCTATCATGCAGTTATACCAGTCCTGAGCAAAAAGACACCAAGTGATAATGAGGAGACAAACTAATAGCACAGGATAACCATCTACTGAGTTATCTGATTAATCCTGATTAATAGGGGAAAAAAAACAGAAATGGTTAGAGATATCATATAATCTACTACAGTGATATCTGGCTGCACAGGCTCAGCTCATGCCCAGCAGGGTTTATCAGCTCTGTCTCAGTACAGCCCTTGAAGTCTGCACCTAGCATTCTGGCTTCTGGTTAGTGCAGAGCACCATACGGACCCAAAGAACTCTCCAGTGCCCTGGACAAGCTGCCCAGCAATAATACAGTACAGATGTATCTCTAGGCATTCCTGAGAGCTGGATAGCACTCCCTGGTGAGCAGGATTGAGCCTGTAGGCCACCCATTGGCTAAATGAGATATAGGTCAACAAAAGAGTGTGTTCAAAGTGCAGCTTTCTTTGTCTCCAGCCTTTTTCATGTCTTTCATGTTCAATGTCTGAAAAATTCTTTTATCTTCTATTTGTTTGATATTGAAAAGCATCCTCTTTCCCACTAGCTCTGAAAGCAATGGCACTTAAATTATCACTCAAAACCTCTTACACAAATTATAGAACCAAAACCTTAATCTTTGTGGTGATTTTACATGTCACTGATGCATTACATTTTAGTCTGTGTTCAAGATTAATGCTTTTCACAGATAAACATATCGTATCGCAAGGTAAAGCTCATTTACCTTTTTTGTAAGGCTCAAGTATGTATTTACAAGTGCAACCATGGTTCATGAGCTCTATCTTATCAGCAAAAAGATGCAGGGATGTGCACCATAATGATAAGAATTCTCACTGCTACCAATCCCATTCAACCAAGGAGATCAAAGAGTTAGTGAAATAGATCTGACCCTTCAGCATCTATAAAAATGTTTTTCCTTGACGTTGAAAATTCTAGACTTAAATAGTTTTGAGACTCCTTCCCCACTTAAGTAAAGCATCTACTACAAGTGTTTGAATAATTCAGGCCTTTACTTCCCAGACAAACTGGAGCCTTGAATAAAAACTCATATTTCCATCTTCTGCATTAAAGAGCCAAGGCAGAGTTTATGAATGACATACTTCACTTTTGCTAGCTGGGCCACCTGTACAGCCCTGTACATTCATAAGCAGAATGCATACACAGCTGTACAACAGTATAACATGCCTGCACTGTCCCAGTACCTGAGCAAGCTCACTTCGAGCCATTGCACTTCTGCAAGGGATCTGTTAAACCTTTGCATTCATGAAATCTTTAGAATCTTCCCTGCAAGTTAAGTTGGTCAGAAAATAGTCCTTCTATTTTTTTTTCTATTTTTTTTTTATTGGTTTTCTAAATTTTTTAATCTTGTAATGAAACCTATGACAAAATTACCCTGGAGCATCTCCCTGTGGTAGATATTAATGCACACCTTTATAAAGCAGTTGACTTTACAGATGACCACATAGTTAAAAAAGACATCTCAGAAGTTCTTCTCTTAAACTCTCAAAACAATCATTTTAAGGCAACTACAACTCGTCTTCAGTGAAACACTTAGAGGCTTTGTAAAACATTTAATGCTAATATCCTTATGAAAAGGTAGCTGTCTTCTGCCTATGAATTGCTTTTCTACTCTGCAGCCTTATATCTTTCTTCTACAAACTTTCTTCCTCCAACCTGATATTCTAAGATTTACGATTAGACTGGAAAGGACACATTTTGCGCCAGAACACCCAGAACTAGCAATTATCAGCAAATCCGAGCATACTAGTCATAATTCAGCTTAAAATTACTTACGAAGCAATTTTGTTGCACTGGAATCTCAGTGCTTCAAGTAGTTAAACTATTCCTTCTTGTGGAAGCCCATCTCGTGACAGCACTGCTCCTCAGCTAAAGAGGCGGGAAACTTTTCCTTAAGCTTACATCTATGATGTGTTTTCATGGTGTTGCAACCCTTCTCCATTTTTAGTTTGCTCTTCTATTTGCTTTTCACATCATGGGCTTGCCATGCCCTGATGTTCTTAGCTGTCAAGAGGAATTTATCCTTTCTGAATCTGAGTGACTAGACATCTATACAGTATTTAAGTTGCTTGGTAAAAGCAACTTCAATAGTAATTCTCTAAAATTATTGACCCTTTTTCCATCTTCCTTCCCAAAGAGTCATTTATTGATGATGTCTTTGATCTTATACTGATTTCTTATTGTTCTCTTCTCCCAATAGCTGATTGCTTCAGTTTCAGGGCATTTTCCAATTACCTTCCTTTAATTGTTTCTCAGTCCCTTATTCCCATTATAGGAGAATTCCCTTCATTCATTTACCAGCTCAGCACCCAAATGTTATCTAAAAACCTTACATAAATTTTGTTTTCTTAACTTAACATATTAACATAATATAATTGAAATTACATGTGATGCCCAGAAACATTAATTTCAAGGCATTGTTGGTTTCATTGTTCTAATATGTGCAGTAAAATCTCCATTGTATGATACTACACCCCCCTAAGACGGAAGAATACATGTTTAATAAGCTTTGTTATCTCCTCCGAAGCTAATTACTTTTATGGGTTTTGCTTCGCAAAGCATTCTGGTTTTAAAAAGTTTCTCAAAATATCCCTCTTCACCATCATTCTTACCTAGACAACATGCTGCTCTTTCTCACTCTATTTATTAAACATAACAATACCTCTCCACAGCAGTCTTTCAACAAAGTCCATCACCAGGCCCATCCTCTTAAAAGGCATTTATTTAAGATTCTCTGGTAGATGAAGCAATAAAGCTTAGTTTTGTGAATCCAGGTCTTGTAGTTGGATTCTCTAGCATATAATTAGTTGTTTTCCCACAGTCAGGACACACATAATAGCTGTATCTTGTGGATTCCCAGATGTCTCTGAAGGGTTGCATTTATAAGTCAGGGTTTTTTTTCAGAAGGGAGACTTTACAGGTCTATTTGAACTATCTAGTTACCCAATTTCATGAACATTATGTAAACGTATTATGTTTGCATCCATTAACACTATGAAATTTACTCATGCTGATAAATTATGAAGTGTGAAAGAGAGACAAAAAGAGAACAAATGTAAAGACAGGCAGGGAAAGAGGCAAAGTAATCCTTTAAGCCTCATATCCTTAGAAAATGCCTAAAATATCTAATTCAGATACATATCTCCTTCCACTATGCATTAGTATAAATATCTCTTGCACACCCTTAGAGAAACACAAGTTCACCCTTCTATCTTCTTTGGAGAAACATGAAAGACAAAGTCAACTTTTGTGATGAAACAACTGCTGCTTCACTTTTCATCCAATTTCAAGCCTCTTCCTTCTTCCACTGTCTTAATTTTGTAAGAATAATATTAAGTTCCTTCCATATAATATTTCTCTTATCTACAAAGACTACGTTCCCTGAGTGTCCAGATAAAATTTTTTAAACATGAGAATGACAGCTAAGAGTTTTTGCTGAGAACAACCATCCCCCAACTGTTCATTCAAACACAAGCTGCTCACAAGTAAGCATGCACCAAAACAGCCATGAAAAAACGATTCTTAGGCAGTCTACGATACTGCACATTTGGACATCTGCTTGTGTCTGCTATTGGAGATAGACCACCAGGCTAGACAGACTCCTAAGTATGACCCAGTTTGATCTTTCTTAAGTCCTCATACAGGAGTGCCGTGGTGAGCTTTCCATGACGGCATTTGAAAACTGACCGGCAGGTGTCAGAGCTTTTAATTCCTGGAGACCAATGGCAGCACCACATTCACTGGCCAGCTTCTCAGATATATTCCTTAGATACTTATCAGGCTGTGTGCACTCTTCAGCAATCACAGTGGCACACAACTTTCAGTCAGCCTTGGATAAGGCAGCAGATGGCAGATTGTCTAATGGCATTGTTTCTTTCAAAGGAAGTCTTGTGTGAGTTAATTGAAAGCTTATCTGACTGTACCTGCATTAACTCACGGAAGTGCTAAACGTGCTGCCAGGAAGGCACAAGTCAACTGCACACCTCAGAGGCAGAAGTGTGTGGATAGAGCTGTCTCACTACCACTGTCAGCATCAGGCCATTCTATGTGGAATCACAAGTAGACTGTTTGCTACCATGTTCTTTTGTAAAATATAATTCCAGAGCCAGCATTAGCCTCTGGGAGCTACAGGTGAGTGAAAAATCCCTCAGTCCTCTCATGATCAGAAGATTTGCTTGTGTGCATGCTTTCCCACAGCTTTCAGACCCACCGATATGCCTTCCTTGCCTGCCCTTTAAGGTGACGTGGGCACTATCAAATCTCTCTGAAATCTGCCTTACTATGGGCCAAATCTTCAAATGTAGATACAGTCAGAATTAGATACGTATGGTCACCTTTACTGTCATGCCCCAGACTTTGTAATCTGATGTATTACATTGTTAGAGCATATTATCACATCGTTAGAGTGAACCCTGATACAACGTATGCCTCAGGGCAGCTGCTGCACTCCCGGTAACCTCCCTAGCACATTTCAGGAGTCATGCTGATAGGCAGCTAGTCTGAGACTGTTCTGTTCTGGAGGATAGACTTGACTAGCGTGGACACTGGCTAGTCTTAGGGAATGGTCATGGACTTATTTCACTAGTAAAATGCAGTTAAAGCACAGATTTAATAAATGATATGTACTTAATTAAATTCTTGAACCATGTTTTCTCATGAACTATAACAGCATCACATCCCAACAGCTGCAAAAGGCATTGTCATATTCTGTGGGGATAGTAATCATGTTATGCTGAAAGAGCTATAAACTCATTTAGGAAAAATCTTTTGCTCTTACAGTTCAGTGAATGATCAATTTGGCAGCATTCTGAGAATTTACACTCCTGTATTTAATGTGAATTTATCCTATTTTGTGGCAATTTCTCATAATGAAAACAAAATTGTACAACTGCTATTACATAAAATGAGAACCTAATTTGTATCTAAATTTTGTGTGGTTTGATGACCTTCCTTACCTTGATTACTATAAAAGTCCTCCTGCAGAGTTCAACCATGTGAAAATGAATTCAGCCTTGTTCAGATATTTGGAGAATAGGCAGATCTTGATTAAAGAATTCATTCATTATATCCCAGCACACAGTATCTGTTCAAGGATAGAAAATTTTCCTCCCTAAAAAGGATAGTGTCCATATAATTGAAATAGAAGGCAAGATTCTGTTCATATTTCAAATTATGAGCTGCATAGAGCTGGAACTGATAGGCAAGAGAAAAAAAAAAGTGCAAGCAGAAGAAATTCTGCTCTTTTGATAAGCATCTGTCGAAATTTCTTGAACCTGGGGGCACATTTTTTAATTAATCTAGTAGGGACTGAATATATTTATAGAAGCAAAGGAGAAGGATGCACTGTGGCAGGTCAGAGGCCCCACATGAAAGGATTTTAATGAATCAAATTAATACTTGCAATGTTTGCAAATTAACTGAATGGAAGTTCAGAGCCCTTCCAAATTCACCTATTATTTCACATATTGCACTTCACTTTTAAAAAGGAAGTTAGGAAATTAATTCAATCGCTAGGTAAAGATGTACCTTTTAGACAAAAATCCTGAAATATACAAAATACAATAGTATTGTAATAGTTTTAAATGCATTGTTTCGGCTAGTTTTTTTTTTTTCTTTTTTTTGTGTGTGTGTGATTTTGAGTAAAGAATGTGAAACCTAGTAGATCTAAAATTTACCATCTAAAAGTTGCCCACACAAAAAAATGCATTTCTATTGTGTTTATGAACCCCACTACTATTTCCTTATGTTCTAATTTTCAGTACAGTACAAAAAAATAAGATCCTCCATCCAAAATTCTTCATTGGCACAACATTCTTCTATAAAGTTGTAATGGGTTATGGTTTCATCATCAAAACTTGGTAAAAGAAATATGCATCTCAACACAACAACACATAAATATGAGATTTGGTTACAGCTGTCTAGAAGAACACCGGCTGCTATGAAAAAGTCAGGTTATGCTGAGTTTGCGTCCAGTATCCCAAGCGGTACTGAATCAGTCTGATGCCAGCAAGATGATGCTGTCTGATATCTAGCATAGTGAATGAAAGCTACATATTTTGAGATTTTTATTTAACCTATTTTTTTAAATCTGACTCAGATCCCATCTTTCTTATTCCATTTTCTGGCAGATACCTCAATATCATGACAAGGCCCTCCTATTTCATTCTTGGCATGGCAACATTCAATTGTGCCCATGCTACTCAGAAGCTTTGAGGTGATGCTGAGTGTAGGGATGTGGTGTGTTCACTTACCTTTTCTCCTGAATGAACCTCGACTGCCACATGATTATAATATTAAACCTGATTTATACAACTGCAGGCAAGACTGGGAGCTAATTAATTATTGTAATTCTATTTGCTTACTTTTAAATTTCTCTCAAATTCATCAAGGAAAATACGCTACTTGGTCTTTTTTGTGTATTCCAGGAAGTCCAGTTTCTAGGTGTACTACGCCTCTGAACCCACTGGCAATTCTTTCTGACACAATTCTTTATCCAAGTTAATGTGGCCAAGCAGCTTTTTAGGTGAATAGCTGGTTTATTCACTAAGGATCACCACTAGCAGTGCATACGGCTATGACATGCTAGATTATCTGGCAAAGGATAAAAATAAAGTCTGCTGAAGAAAACAGATTTTTGGTTCCAAAATGATACAAAGCTATTTTCACTAAATTTTGTTCTAAAATTATTTCAAAGCATCCTTTGGTCTTAATTGATTTTTTGGCTGATATTTTTTCCTTCTGTGTTGATTTTTCGAAGGATACCCACCTATTTCTCTATTAAGCATATAATCTATGAGTAAAAATGAATGTGCAGAGGTATGGGTCTCTTGTTGGACAAAGCTCATCACCTGGTAGGCATAAATTATAATTTAGTAGACACATAGCAAGAATAAATTTCTGCCCATCTGTTTTATTCTTTAAATATTTTCGAAGGAAGATTTTGGTAAAATCCCATAGTAAATTATGAGTAGAATAAATATTCTTCCATGTATTTCTCTTTGTACTTGTATTGTCTCTTAAGTTAGGACAATCTATATTCATCTCTTCTAAAACATTTTTCACAGTAACTAAATAAAACAGACACTATTCTTAAAGACTGACTGGTTTCACAGATTTTGTTATAGAATCAACAGCATTTTTGTCAGGGAGGGAAGTTAAGAACTGAATGTGGTATCTGGAAGTAAACTGATTTGAACAACACCATCTCAGCAAAATAGAATGCTAGAAACCATCCAAGAAGCACGTTCCTATACACCAGAGTGGGAATAAACCCATTTTTCCCTTGAGTAGTTGCCTTGAATTTTCCTCGCTGCAAAGTAACCTTTCTCTTGCCACTGATAACTATGGAGAATATCCTTACATTGACATTTTAGTAGCCACAGACTGCTGCCATGCCCCATCTGTTCTCTTCTTTAGATTAAAAAAGATCAACTCCTTCAGAAGTGTTTTTTTCTTTCATTTCAGTTTTCTCTATTATTTTTACAGATCCTTCTTTAAATGTATTGCCCAAGTTCCAGTTTTTCACCAGCACTTAATAGAGGAAGTAATTGGTTCCTTTATACACCATTGCTAATACATCACAGAATGAGATACACTTTTTTTTTTCTTTTTGTTATAACATCCCAGCAGGGATTCATGTTTCATTTGTGATCTCCTACAACTCTCACAGCCTTCAGTGCCATATCTCTGACAACTGTTATTATTCATTTTGTACTTACACCTTTGATTTTGTCTTCCTAAATGTTGAACCATACACTTGTTCAGTGAATTTTGCCTCCTCAGTTTTATATTATTTCTTCAAGTCATCAAAAACTTTTGAATTCTGATCTTTCTGATTCTTCCAAAGTGCTTTCAAATCATTCATCTTGGCATTATATAAAAGTTTAATAAGCTTATTCGTATTCCGTTATGCAGATCATTAACGAAGTTATCTTAACAGCATCAGAAAAAGGCTGAGGGACCCAACCTGAACTCTCCTCACAGACTAAAAATCCCATTCTTTATGCTGTGTTTCTGTATCACTTGATGGGGTGAAGACTTGACAAGTAAACATGCATTACATCACAGTGTGAGAGTAACAGGCTGCTTCACAAAATTTAGCAGGTAGGACAGACAAAAGATTTAATGCAATCTGGTGTTTCTCTTTGGTTACATTGCTATTTATTGCTATGCTATTAAATTCAGCAGATTTTCACTGATAAAATTCAAAAGCAGCTAAAATTGGAAACCTACATCGACTTTCTCTTTGAAGTTATCTGTCTGATAATATGGTGAGCTGGACTGGATGCTGTGTTCATCATGCACATTCATCAAAGGATCCTATTGTCTTATAAGGTGATAAATATTCTGGCCCTGATTCAGTCCAGGTGATGGAAATATGAATTTAGTAACTCTGTGTGGTTGGAGGGGTGAAAAAGAATTGTCACACATCACTTGTCTATTTGGTCCAGGAAAGGATTCAATACAGCTGAGGAAGCTCATGGGCCTAAACCCAAAGCCTATGTAATTTTCAAAAGTGTACTTGTAGCAGAAATGTGAATAAGACTGAATGTCTGCAACTGTGTAAAGTAACACAGAGTTCTCTTTCATGTCCCACCATGTGGCAAGGGAACTCTTCTGCCTACCACATCCTCCCTCAAGCTCGTAGGGTTATGATGAACAGCTATAGTTAGAGAGAAGACACCTATTCCTGAAGCACCACAGCTCAGCACCAGCTCCCTGCGTTTTACCCAGAAAAAAGTCATAGATTTGGACTGGGAACACAGAAATTGCAGTGTCATAGCAGCAAAGCAGGGAATGGGACAGTTCATGCTATTTTCATTGCTGGTGTAGAACTATAAGAAGGAAGAACAAACACTGGGCAATTGGAATTTATTGGATAAAAGACAGGAGTGAAAACGATTAAAAGTTACAGAAGTCAGACAGGTTCAAACAGAAGCATCTGGCAGGGAAGTGTAAAACAACCAAGACTTTTCTTAGAAACTGACATTCACAATCCACAAAATTTGCTATTTCCAAATTACCAGTTCAGTCAGAGAAATAAAAATAAGTAAAAGAAAGAAATGCTTAAAGAGGAAAAAAAAAAACAACAAAACTTTTACTGCTTTGTATTGTGCTGTCCAAATAGAACGCTTGCATTTTTATTAAGCTATTTCCATTTCTTTTAAGGGCATAAATAATATAGGGTCAGTACCTCTTATGCTATTCCCTCCATTTGTTCCGTACACAAAATTTCTAGGGATAAACATCAACTATTATGAATATCAAAGATCTTAAAAAAAAAAAAGATATCTAGCTCATAAGCTAGAACGTAAACATTCAACAGCTGCAGAGATCTGAGAAACCCCGAAAAGATCACATTTTATGAAATTGTTATAACTTTCCTATGCTATTGCTCAGTAAGAAGCTAACTATTCTAGCACATCCTCAATTATGTTAGCTGATGTGAATTTGACTGCCTCTCGCCTCAATAGCCAGCCACAGAGCTGGCTGAAAATATCACTACAAAATGTGATTTGGCTTAGGGAAAAAAGAAAAGAAGGAAGTAATTTGGAAACATATAGGGAAGAGTGGCCTCCCAGCTGGAATGAGTACATGAGTAGTTAGGAACCAACTAGATTTTTAGCACAGTTGCCTCATCGCACTTAACTTTAGCTGTAGCCATGTAGCTTCGCACTTATTCCTGATGCTGTCTGATGGGTACTTGACTTTTATTTTTTCTTTGTGTTTTCTCTTTATCTTAATAATTGGGCAAAGTCTGTATACAGGAAAATATAATTCTAACTGTTGAAGTAAATAATACTACAAACCCTATTTAACTTCTTGGTTGAAAGGAAGTAGTTATGTCTGCTTCCAACTTAAATATTTTTTTGCTTTAGCAGCATTTAAAATTTATTATTGTTTTAAAAATGGATTTATGAATAAAACATTGGAGTTCTAAAAACAGCCTGGCTTTGCAGTGTTGCGAATGAAGAGCAAATGTAACAAATTAGTCAGTGTGTTAGAATTTCACGTGATGCTCCTAGGTTTAAGCTGGTTCAACATCTGAATCACCTTAACAGTTAGGGTAGCCTTGACAATGACATTCACAGTCTTGAATTGGCCTGACTTTATTCCTAGCTTTCAGTTTAAAGTGGAGTGTCTTTTCATGGCCCCATTTAATTTCAAAATTTGATATTGTTAATAGGAGTAGTTACAAATGGATTGTTAGAAATTACAGAAACAGCACCAATGTTTTTCAAAAAAATTACTAAACCTAGAAACAAGTAGGATTAGGTCTAAGACAGAGTTTCTTTTCCTTTCCTGGAAGACATTGTGGTTTCTATCTATTGGTCTTGGAGAAGCCTGAAGGCCCTCAGCTTTGATTGACTTTGAAATGAGATATAGATATCCAACAGTTCACAAGATGGAATCCTTGCTAGCATGTGCAAATAAATCTCTCCATCACTGTGCTACATGAGTGCCTGTGGGGGTGAGAAAGGTGCAGTTTGCAATAAGCTGTACTGAAGGCTCAGGAATTCTGAGCTCTACAGAAAGAATACAGAGTCACTATGAGTAACAAAACCCCTCTTTACAGGGGCTCCTGGTATGGTCATGCAGAGACCATCAAGTCTCCACCAACACTATGGCAAGACACACAAGGCCATGGCAAGACACAAGTATTGAAAAGAAAAGGCTAAGTCAAACGGAAAACTCAGCAAGGCCGCATTTAATATTATTTTCTGGTTCAGTGTGAACAACTGTCATTACCAGTTGCTGCTTCTTATTTCACTTTCAGTACCCACACGTACACATCCTAAGTAGCTGCTTCCTGCTTGCAAAAACAGAGCCTGCAGCTAATCCTATCTACCCTCAAGCACCAAATATTATTGAATTTAACAATGTACATATTACAAGAAATGAATGTATGGTCTAAACAGCATCGCATAACATAGTTCCCCAGCTTATATATATTATAATGTTAAATACATTGTAGTTAAGTCTAAATAGATCTACACAGGATTTCACTTCAAAGATTAATCCCTGCACAATGGGGTGTGTGATGAAAATCCAAGCCACAGAAAGCATTCAGATTTTCTTTGCACATGTTCCTTTCAAACACTGGTAGGAAATTCCAGGGAGACATAGAGTGAAATAGCACTCAATTCTGAAAACACCAGCACAGCTAATTGGAAAGCTGTGTGTTGGAACAATACATGGGCTGCCCAACAGGGGAAGATCATTTCTATATAATGCAGCAGTTTTCTCTTCAGGTAAAGACACCAGAGAGACATAAACACCTGCCAAAGCTGCGCTGAGGCACCTCCTCTCTGTTGCAGCCACATTGGATAGTACAATCATCAGCAGGCGAGTCTGAATTAGAGTTAGTGTGAAGTTTCTGGCTTCTGAGTGACAGGTCCAGATGTACTGCTGTTCAGGTTGTGCCCGGATACGATGGCCACAAGAGTGAGGCAGGATGCCATCCCTGAAGTGCATATTCTCATGTAACCTTTCTGCTTACCAAAACCCAAGTCATTCGCAGATTTCTCTCAGTCAGGCCTCCCGTCAGCTAATGCCTCCATTCCCTGAAAAATATTTATCCCTTTGTCCTTAAATCCTCTCTTCTGTCCTTTTTCTGAAATGGTGTGTCCTCTGTATCAGGGTACCTGAGGGTTTCTGTCTGATTTTCATACAATACTTTGCTCTGTGAGGGATTTCTGTGATGGAGAATTTCAAGACCAAACAGTGGGAAAGAGAAGGAAAAGGAGGAGGAACTGTCAGGCAGTGAGGAAGTTGCCTACTCAAGTATGAGATGCTTATTTTCCCCATTCTCCCCACTCAGTGAAGGAAGCCAGCATGAGAATAGGAACAACAGAACATTACTGTACTCAGTAAAAGGAATGCCTCCACACCAAGCAGAGCTTCTACCAGGTACCTAATTCTTACCTGACATTTTCACTGATTTCTTTTTTGTCAAATATGACCCAGCCAGGAAACTCAATCTCTCATTTGGCATCAAATACAGACTTTGCATTGACCTTTTTTTCAGTGAGAAACACAAAAATATGCTTATTTCAGTTAAACCCACATGCATCTTCTTTTCCTTCTTCTGCCTTTTTTCCTCCTAACATTTAATGCTTCAGTTTAGCCACCGAAGCAGAAAAATCAATTCTTCACTTTCACACAGCCCAAGCAGAGTTCAACAGTTAGAATTAAAAAATGTAGCAGTTTATTTGAACATATCCAAATTCTTCACCTGCATTTCCAAAACACACCAGCTTGCTTTGTGGGATGCATGTATCACACTAGTCAGTATTTAAGAGACCTTTATTGTCCAAGCACATATAAAGATTTATCTTGAACAATACAAAATGTAGAAATCCCCCAAACCCATATAAAAAAATCTTTATATGCATCTAACTTCTATTTGCCATTGCAATAAAATTCTCAACACCTGCAGAAACAGTCCTTAGTTCCACAAAGACAAGGGACTATGACAACAAATGCAAAGTAGTTAGTTCATTTAATCTGGGACCAATTAATGTTTCAAAGTTAATAAGATGCTTAATTGCAATATCCATACAACAGTAGCAATGCCTAAATTTAATGGTCCCTGACAGCTTTTTATTTTAATCCTCTTTTTATGTAAGTTTTCTTTCCCATGCATCATTTATAGCTGGTGGTTTCTTATAAACCTAGCAATTTATAGATTATAAAGCCAAACTCTTCTATTTCTTCAAGTACTGAGTAGACTAGGTTAAGTGTTAGGTACATTCAGCAAAGAATTTAATTGGACTTACAGAAAAGTTGTCTCCCTGGCCACCTAGCTCACAGTTGAGGTATATTTTGTAGCACTTTTCTCAGCCTTGACCCTTCATTGTCCAAACTGGATTACGTGGGAAGTACACCAGGGTCTTCTTCCACTCAGTAGTACAAACTTTCATTTCATGGAAACCAGGGTCAGGGAGCTCTAGGGGTCGTTTCTGCCTGCCTTCTTTTCCAACAGGGGGTGAGGCTGTGGCTTGGCTGTGCATTTGCTCTTAGGAGCTGCAAACCTGTCCCAGATCCCACAGTATCCATATAATGAAGTATCAATTATTTTAGTAAGTGGGAGCAGTGGAGATACTCTGGCACAGCCTGTCTCTTATTCCCCAACCACATTTCATGGCATCTTGCTTTTTAAAAGGTTCTGTGAAACCTCAATGTATTGCGTAATTCTGTTAATGATAATGCAAAAATTAAACCACACCAATTCTGAATTCAGAATCTAAGCAGCCTGATACTTAATGGCGTATAAGCTTTGACATTTTGTAGGTCTTTTGGGACACTTATGAAATACCCATCTTCATTTGTGAAACTCAGCTGAATATTTTACTGCTATTCTTCATTAACATTTGCTACTATTTGGAGGTTTTCTCAAAGGATTTCTTGTAGGCTGCACTTATAATTCTTCCTCCCCCATCCTTGTGTTTTACAGCTGTAGTATAGATAGGCTGCTTACAAGCAATGACAGGTTTACACTAAAGAACATAGTCATCATAAAAAGGAATAAGCTAAAATACAGAATTCCTTACTGGATAGTATCAAGTGCCTGTAGTCACTAAGTAATTTCTTCAATGCAAGACTAAGCCAGGCCTTATAAGAGCTCTTTCTTGTAGCAGCTGCTGAATGATTAATATCACATTGGTAGATTGCACATGAGAATCTACTAAATAAAGGAAGCTTCAATGTCTATATAAAGTTGAAATTCCACACAATTTTTTTTAGAATCAACATACAATATTGCATATTTCATGGTTCCAAGAGGACTGCAACATTCGTTAAGAAAATACATGGTCTTCAGATAGCTAACAAGATTTCACACTCATTTCATTTCTCCCTGCTGTGCAACCTAGAGCAAAAATAACAGTAAAAATGAACTCACTATGGCTGAACTTCAAGGCTCATTTCTGCCAAAATATTATCAAAATCCTGAAATGATGTTAGCAGTCAAATTCCACCAAGTTTAAAAGAGCTGAGCTATTTACAGCACTTTGAAATGTGTCACTCCAAGGGTATTTTTTCTCATGTTAAGAAAATCCAGCATTTTTTAAGGGTGAGACTGTCAATTTATGTTGAGCCCTGAATAGCCAGCAGCATGTAGCTGTACTACCCCAGAAGCACAGCAGCTTGAATCTTGAGACCCAGAGAATAAGAATTCAATCCTTAGTGGTTGCCTTGCTTTGCGAGAAAACAACCAAATCATCACTTTAGTCACAGAGACTTTCCCTTCGCCTTCCATAAGCTGCCCTACACTCACGCAGTGTGGAGAGGCGAGAGGCATGACGAGATGAGGCCTTGGGCATCAGAGTCATGCCCCTCTGCTGCACTTCTCTGCACAGCAAGACCTAATCTGCATTCTGCATATTAATATCACATGGAATTTGTGGAAAACAACAGATAACAAGCATGTTTTCCTGCTGTGAATCCACTCAGGAATAATTGATCTGTCTGACAGTTCTGCTTGGCTAAAGCATAAGGATTTCAGGATTTCTTCCCACAAGATTACTGCCTGCAGTAAGAGAATATCTTATGAATGATGCAAGTATTGTTGTGGTTTAAACTCAGCTGGTAACTCAGCACCACACAGCCATTCACTCCCTCCAGGCAAGATGGGAAGGAGAATCTATAGAATGTAAACAGGTTGAGATAAGAGCAGTCCAGTTACTAAAGTATAGCACAAAAGTACTACTACTAATAATGATAATAACTGATAAGGCAAATAACAAGGGAAGAGAATATACAACTAACAGTGGAAAAAAACACAATAAACACAAGTGAGGCACAATACACTCACCACCCGCCAACCAATACCCAGCCCTACTCAAGCAGCAATATGCCCTTCTGGGTGACTCCCCCCAGTTTATATACCGGGCATGACGTGCTGTGGTATGGAATACCCCTTTGGCTAGTTTGGGCCAGGTGTCCTGTCTCTGCTTCCTCCCAGCTTCCTGTGCCCCTCCTCACTGGGAGAGCATGATAGACAGTCTTTGATCACGGTAAGCGCTACTGAGCAACAACTAAAACACTGGCATATTATCAGCATTGTTCTCAGACTCAAATTGAAAACACAGCACTGCACCAGCTACGAGGAAGGAGAAAAATAACTGTTACAGCTGAACCCAGGACAAGTATGAGTACTGGAAAACAAGCAATGGATGTAAATTCATCAGAATTTACATCAGGGAGTTAGCTTTACCTTCACCTGACACACTTGAAAGCATTCTGCCTTCTGCCTCCAGTGTCTATGTTAACTTTCCCACTGTTATTTTAATAATTTATTATTTTAATCCTGGAGCGTCTATGAATCAGAACAAATATAAGCACAGAGAAGTACAAATAAATACAGGGATGCATTGCACAGGTACACAATACAGGCATGTATTGATTCCATATTTTTGCCCAAAAAGACCATCCACATTAAAATAATAGGAATGTCTAAAAACTTTAAAAATAATTAAAAAATTATGTGTGTTGAACCAAAGCCTGTTCATTAACCTCAAATAAATCTGTGCTATATTCACACAGTAGAATGCAGCAGTGGACCTACATGCAAGCACTCCACAATTATGGGAAGATACTGGCCTAATGTTACTGTTTTTCAAGTAGTTTGGTCTTATCCTTTCTCTCAAAACTGGGGAGCTAGCCATTACCCACATGTTCAGTGCCTCATTTCAGGCAAATTTTTTGCAGACAGTCTTGAGCCTGTTCTCCTTGTACTTAGAACTGGCTGGATGCAAGTGAGGTCTCATCCAGAAACCACATGGCTTCATTAAGCAGCACTTTGCTCTGAGCAAGGCTTACTATATTACTCCAAATATGCTGCCTTCTGTTTAAACCTAGGTAGTATCCTGTTGGCTTAAAGCACAGGTGGAACAAGTGTCTGTAAAACTAAAAGTAAGTCTGTAAAATTGTACATAGAGATATTTATAGTCTAACACCATAAACCAGGATGTCAGGCTGCAGGGTTTTACTCATATTTTAAAATCCTACCCGAGGCTCAAGTTTAGGGCTATAGCTGTCATATGGAGCCTTACACATGCAGATGCAGAATTTGTATTGCAGACAAGTTTCCCCACAAAAACAAAACCAAAATTGGCGTCTACTTAGTATGTATTGAATCTGAGTACAATGGCTGTCTCTACATTACCAGGCTGATGTCCACATTTGCATTCATCCATATTTCTTGCCTACAGGAGCATTCTTGCAGTGGTTTTGCAGGAGATATTTCAGGAGACAGGAGAATTTCCAAAATGTGGCACAGATTTATTTAGCATCTTCACAGACCTCATGGCTCTGGACTCCATTGGCATAGGCAAGTGGTTTGGGTAGACAGATTACTGGTCAGCTATGTCAGCTCCTATATTCTACTGTAGACTAACATGTAAATCCTGTGTTCTTACAAGGTATTTCTATTCCACTATGATATATCCAGACTTAAAGACTGAAAAGCTTCTGCAGATTTTCTTGTAACTTGCTATGCATTAATAATGGCTCTTATGAAGCTTCTATAGAGATACAAAAACCTCTCTTAAAAACAACCTGATGCAGTATTAAACACATGAATATATTTGTGATATGGTTCAAAACTGAAACGGAATTTTATAATAGAACTTTACCTTTAAAGATTTCTACTCAAAAGAAAGAGTCTGTATTGGACTAGCAGGAAGAAAGGAGAAACACATTTAAAATAACTTCTAGATCTAAATATTCAGAGAATCCTTCACTGGTTGGAATGTATCATATTTCCTTGCTCTTTTGCTTACCTCGCTCTCTAACATACACACGTAGGAATACTTTTAAAAGAATATATATTAAAACTTCATTGATTAAGCATACAAGGTTATTAGATATCTAGGACTGTAAGTACTATTTTTGATAATTTTCTTTTTTTTTTTTTTTTTTCTTTCTGAATTATTACTTTGGATGACTTTAATGTGAAGATAACTATAAAAATAGCACCCATAAATCTTAGAACTCCTAAAAAACGTTTCCTTTTTTTGTTTGGTTTTTTTTTTTTTTTTTGTCTGGTGTATGAAAAAAACAGAGTGACTTGAATGTGGGATCCCAACAATCATGTTGCTAAAACTTTGACTTCATTATCTACAGCACAGCCTCCTTACCCACCCATAATGGGTATTGGGACTTTGTTAAAAGAGAATTGAGGCCCAGAATGAAGCCAGAACTGCCATCAGAGATCTGGCATTTTAAAGTGAACCTTTCATGAATGCCAGTGGCTAAATTAAATCACCCTCAGCCTCTCCTGCTTATGAAGAGCTACACCTACATAGGAAAATATTTAACTATGCTCAACTGGTATGACAGGCATTTTCAGCCATTTGTATTTCCACTCAAAATACACATTCGTCTTGTTATTGCAGTAAAGCTTCTGAAATAAACCACAGTTCCAAAAAGAATGTAGTTTAATCTTAATAAATCCAGATAATGAAGCGTATCCCCACTTCCAACCCAGCCTTAAGTCAACTTTTGGAAATTACCCTATGAATAACAGCACAAAAGTGGCCTGGAATAATGCAAGTAAATTCATCAGCATTTCCAAGATTAACTTTACATTATTGTAATTTGCCCTGAGATGAAAAAAATAATAATAATTAGTAACAGATATTGTATCTTATCGGACTTTTTGAATTATGTGTTTGGCTAGCTCAGAGATTTCATCTAATACTAAATTTACTAATATTTGCTGTTCAATTCATAGTGCTTGCACAATTCATTATTAGAAAACATGAAATAATTTCTGTACAATACGATTGCGTAAAGATATTCCTTGTTACTGTTTTTTCACCTTTATAGAATAAAAGATTGTATTGAAGTGAAGGATACATTGGACATTTTCTGGAAAGTTAATGAGGTTAAAGATCATGAATATATGTGTTAATAAATAATAAAGCAAGCTATTAAGCTTTTTTGTAAGAATCAGTTTTTTCTGATTTGTGATATCAACTGTGCATTTTTATTAGGGCAGTAATCATGTTATTGACACTTGATTTAAAATGTTATATGCTTCATATGACTCATTATTTTTAATTATAATTGACTAAACATCTGGATTGAATAACTAACATCACGAGTATGAAATGTTAAGCTTCTGATAAAGAACAAATAATTTAAACCTCTAATTCATTCTCTCTCAGTTTTACACGTGGATGGATGTCACATAGTAGGTGTGTTAACCTGCCTTCACAGGTTTTTTGTATACACATATCTCATATTTCCCAATGTAAATAGACTGTAGCTTGGAATAATTATGTTTGAGAGGCTATAATAGTAGTTTGTTCATCACTATGTTGCTTTTGTTAAGAGCACAGAAATTGAAACTGAGCAGTCCTGAAATTGTTCAGAATGACTCATGACACTGTGAAAGAAAATTATATTCTCCTCATCTGTAGAAATAAGGGTAGTGATATTTACAGTGTCTGTTACTGTTTATGAAGTATTTTGAGGCAAAAGGTAAAGTGTCATGATAACTCCTTCTGCTATGCCATAAAAGTGTTTTACATTTTCCTCCTGTGGAGCAGTATGTCCCACAAGGACAAAGCTTTGAGGGTCAAAGTGCTCTGCCAATAAAATCTTTAATACTATTATTAGGTTAATACATGTGTGATGCTGCTGTTACAAATGAAAGCACAATCTTTGGCAACAATATCATCCTGAGTGTCACTGCATACGTATTTTCCCCAGTTTGAATATTACCTTCCTCTGGATTTAATTCTGGTTTTGTGCATTTGTTTACATTTTTAAGTGTCAAAATAAGGGTGCACAAAATCGGTGTCAAGAACAGATTATGAATGTAATTACAACATCTTTCAGCTCCAGAAAGCGAAGTCTCCAAAACCACTTTAAGTGAAAAAACTCTGCATTTTATGTAAATGCTGAGTCTTATCCTGTCTGTGTAAAAGCCACCAGAAGGCTATGTAGCATTTTCAAGCACATACCCTTAATTGCAACACATTGCACAGTGTAAGGCAAAGTTGCAGTACTGGCAGTAGCTGAACCATCTTCCCAGAAATTATGTAGGCTGTCTCTTTGTCCCAGCAGATGGTATTTTTATGACCTGCAGTTTCTATGTTCAGGAAGCTTAGATGAGAAAATAGAAACCAAGAAAAACTGGGAATATCATTCTTGATCTGAAGAATTAAAAAACACTGTAACCAGTTTTTCAACTTTAATATTAACATTGAGAAATGTGGAACTGGTTAAGTGTCTTGGTTTTCAAAGATAGTAATAGCAATTGTCCTTAAAGTCCAGCTCTACCTGGAAGTCCTGCCAGTTTCCATAGATGCCTTAGTGAGTATTAGAGGCTATCCTTAGTGAGTATTAGAGGCTATAGGCACAAAACTTGCAGGGAAAAAGTGTTGTGTGTTACTGCCAAACAAAAGCCTGTTTAAGAGTTTGGAAAAAGAACATCACTTTCTGCTGCTCACTTTTTTATAAGGCTGGGTTCCAGCAAGTGTTTTCAGCACCTCACATCAACTCCATATAAGAATGGTTATTTTAATGTACTAACAACAGATCATATCAGATTGTTTCACCTTGACAAGTATGGATTTAATCAATCAAGAAGACCAAAATATGTCTGTCTTCATTTTTGAGCCATCCTAACCTATACATTTAATCTGATTTCTCTTTTATCTGATAATTTGAAGATGGGATATATGCTTACAATTTTTTCTAGTATTCAAAGGTAAGCAACTGAGCTGCTCTGTGATAACCAGCAAAAAATTTAAAAGCAGCAAGAGCTCCACATCTGTAGTTCATTATCAGTATGTGAATATGCTAGTTCATACTGTACACCATTTCATAAATTCCTTCCCTTAGACATACAAATACAGATGCACCAGCCTACCCTCAGTTCTGCTCTTTGTTCTACTGTAAATCCTCAATCAGCAATCCCTTTGGATCCGTACCAGTACAACTAAAGGACAAATATGTCCATCTTAACTGGATAGTTCTCCAATGGTTCTCCAAAACTTCACTCAGAAAACAAAACTGTGGACAGCTTCTACCCCTTGATCAGCTTGTGATAAATAGAACAAAGCAAACAAATCATTTCCCAAGTGCAAGGACTCCTAAAGAAGCTGTCATCCTGATGAATCCCAAAGTACTTTTTGTGAGTAAACAAGTGCTTATATTTAAAAGTCACAATGTTATTTCAAAGAATTCTTTCTCTCCCCCTCATTGCTTATGGTTAGAGGTAATTGGAAGCCACTTGCTCACTCTATTGACGATTAATGAGTGGCATTTTGTTTTTTTAAACATAACATTCTTTAGTCCAATATAGAAAGGCAGTAGAAATTAATGGCTTAACAACTTAGATTTTCAGAGCAGAAAATAGTTAAAATGGTGAAAGGCAAAGGAGACAAATCCCCACTGAGAGCTAGGAGAGTCTGGGACTACAAACAGTAAGTAAAATCAATTAATTTTGGCCTAACTTGAGTAAAGTTATTGATTTTATATAAGGATTTTATCCACCATGGCTGTTGCTAGCATGAAAAATAAATCTCATTTGACAGGGTAGCATTGAATGTGGAGATTGCAAGACTCCGACTTTAAAAAGTAAGGGGTGAAAGACATTCTGTATTCATACATTCAGAACTGCTGGGCAGGGGGTGTCCTTCAGTCTTTGTTTTTTAAAAAACATGAAACCATGAATATCCATGCAAAGTTTAGCTTTCTTGCCCAGCACTGTACCTCCTTTCATGCTGTCAGCACAAAAATGATGACCTACCCATGCATTTGAATAGATGTCTTCATAAGCTACTCAAAGGATAATGAATAATACCATTCACATAGCTACTTCCATATACTACAACCAAACTGGAAAAAAAAATCTCCAAAGATGTGCCCAAGAAAAGGAGACAATTAGGAAAAATACAAGTTAAAAACAGTAAAATGTGAAATGAACTATACTAAGGTGGAGCATCTGGGATGTTATCACTTCTAGCTGGCTCTGGAAAATGACAGTCCTTTGATTCTGCAGTTGTTGAAGATTTCAGATCAAGATCTGTAATTTCAGTTCTCAAAGATCAAGAGAGTTTAGCAGTAGCCAGCCATATCAGAAAGATCTTAGGTTAGATTTTCTGTACATCTCATACTTACTCTTCAGTAGCTCTGCATGTTGTAGATTTCAAAGTGAGGTTGGCAACAGTATGTTGCCTTAGAGGGATAATCAGTGATTAAAATCTTTGCATTTCTGCTTCAGTATTCTGGAGATGCATCCTGCTCATTCCCTGCTGCCTTCACATGCAGTTGGCCAAAGTTCACCTGCATGGAGCATTATGTAATTGTCCATCTATGCAAATCACTGAAGGAACATACTATTTGTAACTAGGCCTCGCAAACAAGTCAGGGAGCATGTGGAACTCTTACAAAGCTTCAGACTGTGTTAAAGACTTTTCCACTCTAGTTCATCAGTTTTTATTTGATCCAAGTCAATGACTTGTTATGTGCTACTACTCTATGAATTTTCAAATTTCTTTCAGGACAACAAAGTCTTTCTGTCCTATCACCCCAGGTGCCAATGAATGGTTGGATATTACCACTTTGCAAAAACCAGTGGTAGCTGATGGTCTCAGAGAGTTTACTATAGGGCAGATATTCTTATCATATACGTGTTCCCACAGCAATTAAATTTCAGTGACAACTGAAAACAGACTTTTTTTCCTCTCAACCCCAAAAGCCTCGCCTGCTTTCCATACCAAGACAGGGTAAGGGGCCACCACCCAGGATCTCACGTACAAAGTAACTGTACTGTACCAACGTGAAGAAAAAATACCTCTCGCTTCAAGAAAACAGAGCAGACCCAAAGCACAGGCAAAGGAAGCAGATGCCCTGGGCAGGACACTGATGAGGAGGATGAGCTGGATATGGCTCACTGCTCACCATAACTATTTCATTGCCCTGAAAAATTGGCTTTCTTTGCTCCTGCCACCCAGAAGAGGCTGAAAGGTGAAGGCCACTGCTTGGTTCTCTGACCCCCATAAAAGCTTTAAACTTTGTGCTTTACCATTGCCATCCTTCTTGCAACTAAAACAGCAAGCTGGTTTCCTCAGGTTTTCTCCCATAGCACCTCATCCATCTCTGTCCCCTATCTTCTGTTCCTCCTGTTCCTCTGGCAGGAGTAACCCAGGGTCGATCAAAACCTGACCTGTCTTTTTAGAGCAGCATATCAAATTTTGCCAACACTGCTGAAAATTGCTGTGCTACATCTGAGAATATGAAATTATCTCAGAGCCATTACTTACTCCTCTGCAACATAGCACTTAATACTGCCCCAGCCTTGAAGTATATTCTAGCCCTTCTGTCTTCAAGCAGAGTAGCTAGCTTTGAGCATACACTTACATGCTGTCTTGACCTAGGCTAGATTAAACCTCCAGGTCTGCCAAAACAGAGATATTTTAGAGAGAACATGAAAAAATAATCCAGAAGAGGACACTCAGTGAAATTCTATCAGCCAGATGCTTTTTTTCCCTTGTGCACATAGAAAGTGAACTGGGTCATTCAGCATTCATGGCTTTTTCTCTTACATGCTTTACCACACACAGCGATTGCTACTCTAGATTTAGATCACAGTCACAGGGGGGTTGTAATTGAATACTTCAAACTTAAGTGGCATTTCAAATTAAAGGGGCACAAATACTATTTGAATATGGCAAATACTGGTCATATAATTACATGGTATTTAATTTTCATGTGGTATCCATGTGATTATGAGGTGAATATATGACTTTTCTGTCTTCTAAGCAGCACTGCAGGTTACTAGTTAATTACTTTTAGATCTGCTCAGTGTAATTACACTGTAATCCACAAAAGTTGGTCCATATTCCATCATTACTTCATATTTACCAACAACAGCACCAAACTGCCTTAGGTCAGACCTTGTCTTTTCCTTGTCTTTTTGTGCTCAGCTTCTACTGGGCTTTCTTGCTCTGCAGTGTGAAATCTCTAAGTCCACTGTGAGAATTTGAATTTTCTGATTTTGAATGTAGAATGAACAGAGGGGCTGAACAGTTTTGCATCCATCCAAATGCATTTTTTTTTTTCCTGAGTTTCTTATATTTAAATAGGAGAACACTTAACATCCTCTGTGCTTTCTCCAGGTTTCACATATCATCAGTTCATGGAAGTATCTCAGTGACTCAGACAAATAAGTAGTTAATTTAAAGATAGAGAATCCAAATATCATTAAGCAACATCTCTGTATCTAAAAGAAAGATTCTCCCACCTGCAGCTGGAAGAGGAGTGAGGGAAGGGCAAGAATGTGGATTTAGTTGTTCTCTGTTCTTGCTGGCATTCAAAAATAGCAGGCTGCTGTTCCAGTATGAGAGATGACAATGATGGGCATTATCCCATATATTATATAAGTGGAGAAAAAACATAATAAAACTACAGTAGCTATATAAAACACTCATGCCCTTGTGGTTTGAATAGTTGCTTGGGGCTCCATCCGTGGGTATTGTTCTTATTGTGCTAATGCAACATTTTTCAGGGGGAGAGAAAAATCCTGAAAGATATTTATATTTATATTTATATTTATATTTATATTTATATTTATATTTATATTTATATTTATATTTATATTTATATTTATATTTATATTTATATTTATATTATTTATATTTATATTTATATTTATATTTATATTTATATTTATATTTATATTATTTATAGTTATAGTTATAGTTATAGTTATAGTTATAGTTATAGTTATAGTTATAGTTAGTTATAGTTATAGTTATTAAATTTCTTTACTGGATCCTCCACTTCACACTCATGCTCAGATATGTAACTTAATCTTCTTTAGTTATCTACATCTTATCTAGGTCATTGTGTGTTACCATGTTTTGGTAATGTTGCTTAAATATAGTATGAAAAAAAAAATGGACTAAAAGAAAACATAACTAAACCCTTTAAGTTCAAACCAATGAGAAAAATATTTTTTTTATTTAATCAAAGGGAAAGGTTTAGGAGGCTCTTGACCAAAATTTTGAGGGCCATGACATACCCTTCCTGATAAAATCTAATGCCAAGGGGAGTGACTTCCAACAACCTATGTGAGAGAAATTACTTCCTCTAGAATCACGATTCATAAATCATCTTCAAGGCAAATAATCATGACTTGTCTGTGATGGCAGTTTCAGCATCATAAACCATACATCATTCTAAAACAAATGGCACCTTGCAGTGTCCTTGTTAATGGCACACTAATACTAGATTTTTCCTCAGATAATGAATTTTCATCATATCCAAACTTATGGCATCATACTTCAGCAAATCCTTGTTATTATGTTTCACTTGCTAAAGTCAACAGTATTTTAAAAAGCCTTTAAAAATGTTAATTTGTGCCCTGGAAGTAAGACATGATTCACCATCTGGTACAGAAAGTCACTGTCTATATTTGGATCCATTAATAAACTCATGGGTTACAATGAGTAAAGGTGAGCCACACCCTGCAGTAGAAGAAGCTGGCCCAAACCTTTGCCTTGTTTCTGGGCCAAACTCACAAAGTTCAGTCTGATTCAAACAAATTACATAGGGATGGAAAAGATCGGTTAGCCACTCTGCCGGCAAACCAACCCACTTGGATGGACCAATGTTAGATTGCAGCTCTGGTAGAGACATGCCAAGTAAGCTGGATGACACCTGACCTCCACCTGTGAAGTTCAGCATGAGCTTCAGGAGACCCAGGGAACTGAAAACCCCCTGAGGGCCATTGTGGTGGCTCTTCACATTGTAAGTTTGAAGTCTAAGCTAAAAGGTTCAAAGGTGGCAGCAGTTCTGACCCTTAGCAAGGAACAGATACCACTTATGGCTCTCCCTGCCGTTACCTGATTGCATTCTTGTTAAGTATTTCAGCGTCCTTCTGTGATTTCTAATTGGTCTGCCTGTTGGAGATATTTACACTGAAGGGAACTGCTTTTCAGCCTAGCATATTCTGGGCAGCACAAGATGTCTCAGAGACTGCATTAGTATGATTAAAGCACCAGTTTTTTGGGTGTTTTTTCTATGTATTTCTGAAATTCAAATAATAGAGCTAATCTGGAGATCAGAGAAGCTAGAGAATCTACTCAAGCCTTATCCATTCTCCTCCATGAGAAAATTAAGAGATACAACTGGCAGGGGAAAGCTAAAGAGGCATTTTGGGTGGTCTACTCTAGCATTTTAATTTAGATCAGGAGTTTATTTTTGAAGCAAATCTCCATATTGTCCCCGCTTACAATGCTCTAGTTCCCAATGCAAAGTGGACTCAAAATACAGGAACTTCTTTTGGATGACATTAAACTGGGAGATGAGCTCCGTAAGTGCAGGACACGAAAGCACAATCAGTCCATACAACTAGACTATATCTTGTATGATACGAAATACCCTGGTACATAAGCAACTTGGACATTGGCTTCTGGGCACCACCTCTATAGGTACAATTTAATAGGCTGCACAGTCTCTTAACATAGATGCAGGGGAGGTGTATCCCCTGCCCACAGGTCCTGCTCAGCCTGGAGTTGTCAGTCATCACTCCCCAGCAATGCCACAGGAGTGCTTGTCTTTACCCCGTGTCTGTCACAGCCCTCTGGATGAACCCAGGCCCTATGCTGTAGGTAACTTGCTCCTGGATTGGACTCCTCAACTGTATATCACAGCTGTGTGGCCAGCCCTGACTCTGGCCATATCTCCTTCTGTTCCTGACTGGTTTTCCTGCTGGAGCCTGGACCTGGTTCACTTTTCATGCTGAGGACTCTCAATGGACCCTGTTAGCAGCACCCAGCCCTGCCTCAGCATACTAAGATCCTATGAGATGGAGCCTCATCAGTGAGGACTCTGCCTGATCTAGTGTCACACTCAGCTCCCTGTTCTTTAGGGAGCATCTGTTCCCCATTGCACCCTGATACCAACAAGACAAAACAGAAATTGATGTATGCATTTCTTCTTTTTATATAAACATCCGTTTTTTATATAAACATCTGCGTTTTATGTCAGAAACAGGGACTTCTAAATTTAAAGTTACAAGCTAATGTTAGTCTGAGGAGGACTCAATACACTCAACAGAGCAAGAAAGCACAGAAGAAGATATAGATATATTTCAAATTATGGGTTTTTTTCCCCTCTTGGAAAAGTCACAATTTTCTGCTAGCAGGAATATATCCTCAGTTTCACAGTTGTCCATTATTTTAGAGGAAAGGTGCTTCAGAGCCAAGGAGCCTGAGAGCTGGAATTCATCAGGTAAGTAAACTAGGAAAAACTCTGGCAAATTTCCAGCTGAAGGGTTTCTGTGAAGAAGATCTCATTAAATCTATCCCACAGTTTCATTAGAACTTCAACAAAAAGAACAATTTTTGAGAAACATTTAGATTTCACCAAGCCAGCACATAATGGCAACAAATTTCCATCTAATCCTTACCTTGAATTGGCTCTTTTTTCAACTGTTTACCACAAATACGAGGCCAACATCACACTAAACCCATAATCTGGCAATAAAACATAGGTTTTGGGTCAGAATTGGAAAGAAGAGAGGCTGAATTAGATGCCAAGAAGGAACGATCTTATCATCCGAAGGAAAAACAAAGAAAAATAACAGAGAAGGAGTGAGCCAGTCTCCCAGTAGTGCTAACAATTCCATATGAAGAGCAATGCATGTTAAACTTCTATAGAAAAAGTGCATCTTTCTAGTTTATATTAAACTATCATATTATGAAGCTTTAAAAGTTTGACTTTTTGTCCCTGGAGTTACAGATACTCATCTATTTAAACATCTGTAAAGCTGTTTCCAAGAAAACCTAAACAGAATCCAGATGAAGGCATATAACTTCAGATGAATATATTAGGGACAGGATTCATGCATTCTTCAGCTTCATTTTCAGAGGAAAAGAGGCTTATGTGATCTTGTCTTTTTGTGTTGATTTATGTATCTATCCTTGAAAGTATTTGAACTCAGAGGCCAGTTTCTATTGAGCTTCACAAACAGGTAAAAGCTCAAAGATACCTGCTTCTGAAGTGCTTGGGGGAAGGGTTGAGGACAAGATAAGTAGAGGTATCTCCCATTTGTTTCTCCGCTGCAATGAAGTTCACCCCTTACTAGATGTCAAAACAAAGAAACAAATCCATAATCATGACTCCACTCTCATGAGGGAAGCTTCTGTCACCAGCTAAAAAGAACTAATTTTCTTCATTGTGGAGCAGGGGCTGTGACAATTTAGCACTGAGTACATAACAAAACAGGTATGAGACGTTACAGCCTTTCTCTTCAGGTTAATAAAAACTTTGTTTATATTTGCCAGGATTCTCAAAGCATGAATTCCTCAAAAACCAAGGACCCTACAGTAAAATTCAAGCTCAAACTGCTTTACAGTAGTCAGAATTTTGTTTTATGAAGATACAGAAGACAGGAAATAAAGAAGTGGCTGGAAGATATGCAAATGAGTTCACCACTTATTCCTTCAAGAGCTAACATTTCCTGGTTAGTATTAGTCAATGCAAAAATAAAAACATATTTATGAGTAATGTATTTTAGAAAATAGCAATAAAATTCTAGATAGCATTGCAATACAGCTCGTTTTTACATATATGCAAGCAATGGATTAGTTATGGAGTGTACCGGTCCTGCGAGAGGACTAGAGGCTGGAAAAGCCTTGGCAGAAAAGCAGAGAGAGGTCAGAGGCAGTTGAAGCAAAACAAGACTTGGCTCATTCCCCATGACAGCATGCAGTGACAGTTTGTAAGTAAGACTATGGCTTTACATCATGTGTCACTTTCCCTGATTGCTAAGTCTTTATTGATGTGAAAATCTTATTGTTTAGACTGACAGACAACTGAACATGACTTGAAGGGTTAGGGCATTGTAGTCAAGTGCCATTCCAGCTGAGTAGCAGCAATCAGGGAGTTGCAGCACTCCTGATTCCCCAACTTGTTGCCTCCCCATCCCTTACACTGACATTCATGAAACCAAGGAGCCAGATCAGTAAGATGATCTAACAGTCTATGTTTCAATAGGTATTTATCGTGGGAGCAAACCAGCTATAAAGTCAGTTTTCTGCAGAGATTCCCAAGCACCAGTGGCACCAGAGGGGAAGACTACGGGCAGAAGATGGGACCCCGGCATCACTACTATGACCAGTTTAACGTCTGGTGCAAGCACTTCTTGAGGGCATGTTCCAACACAGCTAAATGCAACAGAAGAAGAAAATATACAACATGCAAACTCAATATAAGGGACACAAACAGTTATGTTAAGCAGTGTCCACATGTCTATTGATCATGCTCAGAGAATAACTGCTTACCATCACAGGGTTTTTTTCCAAATTTCTTTTCCTGTTATTAACGTAGCCGTGCTTCTGGTTCTACAACTGAGGTCTTTCACTAAGGAAACCCTGCAGTAGCTAGTAGTTCCTTTTTGCTCTATCTGTATAGTTACAAGGTCTGGGTAAAACAGTGTTGCTCTTTGTGAGTCAAATTGTACACTCAGAAGTCCAATAAAAAATACTTTTCTTACCTTTAAATGGAACCTCCCGTGTTTCAGTTTGTGCCCATTGCCTCTGGTCCTGTCACTGAGCACCACTAACAAGAGTCTGGCTTTGCCTTCTTACACTGTCCTATCAGTCTCATTATACACATTGATCATACGCCCTGAGCATTCCCTCCCTTCCTCAGGATGCACAACTTCAGCTCTCTTAGCCTCTCCCCATTGGAAAGATGCTTCAATCTCTTAATCATTTTTGTGGCTCTTTGCTGGATTCTCTCCTGCCTGCCCCTTGTACTGGGGAGTCCACACCTGGGCCCAGCACCCCAGATGTGTTTCACCAGTGCTGAGTAGAGGGGAAAGAATGCCTCCTTCAATCTGCTGGAAATGCAGGAGCTGTCGCCATCTTTGCTGCAAGACCACATTGCTATCTCATGTTCAAGCTGTTGTGTATCAGAAGCCCCATGTCCTTCTGTGCAGAGTTGTTTGCCAGCCAGTCTGCCTCCAGCATGTACTGGGGCATGGGGTTATTTGTCTGTGGGTGCAGGATTTTACATTTCCTATCAAAGCATTAGCATATAAAAGAATATTAGATATGAAAAACACTCATAAGGCTGCATTATATATCTCAAAATATTAAATAATTGAGAAGGCAGATGTTGTCTGTCCATGTGCAAATAATTTTCATACTCTTAAATAAGTATAAAGTTCTTTAAGTGTCAGAGCTTCCCACCTCTTACAGAAAATGCCAAGGAGAAAAACCTGGTAAAATATTGCCTGTCCAGTCTGAGCTCAATTGCTTCCTTGATGTAAAGCTGAAGTGCAGGTCAAAAAAAAGGAAAAAAAAAAAAATACTGTGTCACAAACCCTGAGTTTATTTACACAGGTGAAAAATGTGAGAATTGGTGTAAACAATAAAAAATCAGATTCTATTTCTTGATAATTTCAGTTTCCAACACCTCTATTCTAACACAGCTAAATGGAAAGATGATCTAATAATTTTCCTGTTGCACTTTCCCAAAGTAAAATGTAGAAGCAGAGTCAAAGACCTGATTCACTGACATCAGTGAGTGCTCTCAACCCTCACTAAAATCAGTACCCTACTAGTCACAATTGTTTTACATAAAATACCAGAGAGGGAAGTCTAACACACCTTGTTTTCCATATGGAAAGGCAGAGCCAGGGGTCTGGAATCATAGAATAGAATCACAGAATAGTTAGTGTTGGAAAGGACCTTAAGATCATCTAGTTCCAAACCCCCTGCCATGGGCAGGGACACCTCACACTAAACCATCCCACCCAAGGCTCTGTCTAGCCTGACCTTGAACACCACCAGGGGTGGAGCATTCACAACCTCCCTGGGCAACCCATTCCAGTGCCTCACCACCCTAACAGGAAAGAATTTCTTCCTTATATCCAATCTAAACTTCCCCTGTTTAAGTTTTAACCCATTACCCCTTGTCCTATCACTACAGCCCCTAATAAAGAGTCCCTCCACAGCATCCTTATAGGCCCCCTTCAGATACTGGAAGGCTGCTATGGGGTCCCCACGCAGCCTTCTCTTCTCCAGGCTGAACAGCCCCAACTTTCTCAACCTGTCTTCATATGGGAGGTGCTCCAGTCCCCTGATCATCCTCATGGCCCTCCTCTGGACTTGTTCCAACAGTTCCATGTCCTTTTTATGTTGAGGACACCAGAACTGCACACAATGCTTCAAGTGAGGTCTCATAAGAGCAAAGAACATGACATACAGGAATTCATGTGGTGGTTCGTTTTTTGGGGTGGGTATTTTTTTCAACATGAGGATATGTGCTCCCACTCCTTATGGATATGTGCAGGCAGCTGCTTTTGGTTGGGTTTTTTTGGAGGGTGGGCTTTAATTTCAACTCTATTTACACCTGTGGTGCTTGATTTAGGAATTAATATACCTGCAGTTCAGTGCTATAGAGATGCGCAGTGTACAAAGACAATAGATAAGATAATATAGATGGAATAAAACACCTTGAAGTCTTTTCGCTTTTATGTTGATGCTTTTATGATGAGCCTTGGAAAATCAGCTCTCAGCACCTGAGACCACAGCTGCTGAGCAACTATCATCTTCTCAGGCAGCTGGTGCAAAAGGTCTCAGGTTTAATCAGCCTTTTAAAATGACAAGCATGAGAATGTTGTTAGTAACCATGGAAAACCCTTGCAGTGGTTTTTCTTTCTGTCATGCAGACCCACTCCTCCATCCCTTCCTCCCTTCCTCCCTTCCTCCCTTCCTTCCTTCCTTCCTTCCCAGAGTAATATCCGGTAACTGACCAGGACACACTGCAAATGCATCCTGCCTCACTCCTTGACCTTGGAGAACCTCAAACCAAATTAGGATCATTTTATACAAATTACTAAGTTCTGTCTAAGAAGCCTGAATAAAACCTTTTCAGCTCTCTCTACATCATGACCAGCCTGAAGCCAGAAAGGGTAGATCCTTTAATGTCTTTAATAAAGTCAGTTTCTGGCTTCACCCTTTCCTTTAGCAGAGAACTACTCTTGTTAATTTTTATTTCATGACAGTTATAGGAATCAAATGTCTTTCAGACCTTCACCTGTCTAAATTAGCTAAAAATGGCAACAGAAATTACAATTTTTTTATGGGAGAGGCCAAGAGCAGCTGAAAATTAAGCATTTTCTGTATGGAATCTGGATAGAAACATCTAAAAATACATAATACTCTCAGGAACTCTGATGCTTTACGTATGCTAGATGATGAAATTAACTGATTTCCTTTTTTTTTTGTTTGTTTTTTTAACTACTCTTTTTTTTTAACTACCTTTAGATAGATAATCCAAATCCCCCAATTTCCATATGAAATTACAATTTCTTTTATTCAATGCCTGAAACTTTTGAGTGAAACCACAATGACAGGTTCATTTTAAAGGTGGAGGGGTTTTTCCCCTTTCTTAACCCAAACCATAGAAAGCTACTGTCGTTAGAAACCTTTATTCTTTTGACGTAAGGCCTGACCCAGCAATCAAAACTGCAAATTGCAGTCCAGTTACAAAAACACAATTGTAGGCTGTGCAAGAATCGAGCTTTTTAATATCTGAAGCGTCACCCTCTAGTTCATGTTACTATTCATTAAACACGAGCTGTTAATGTTATTTGTTGACAGCAAGAGTTATCACTATTTGACAGCCATTATCCCACAGCAAGGCTCTTCAGACCTTTTTGGACCCTTTCTCTGTGATTATGCTGTACCAAACTTTTTCTCTTCACAGTAGCTCATTTATCATTTCAATTTTGAATTACCACAGAAACCCAGAATTTCCCACTGACTTACTGGTTAGGAAGCAAAAGGGAAGTAGTAGTATTGAATTATGTTTGGTTTGTTATATCTTTCAAATAGGAGAAAAAAATTGTATTCTTCATCTAGACTGTTTCCCTTAACAGTGTTTCAAATGTGGCTGTGTTACTTTCTCTGACCAAAGCTTTTTTATAAAGGTAAGTTCCAAGGAAAGGAAGGAAAGTATGCCCCTTGGTGCCTGCAAAGGCATCACTTAAGTAGTAGGAGGAAGACAACAATAAAAAAAAAGATTTAGTGGGAAGGATGGGGAAGGAGGGAATAGTATGATCCAAGACAGTCTGTGACAGGTTGCCCCTTCAGTAGGGTTTTGTAGCCCTTGGATTATTGCATTATACTGCAAAAATAATATAGGTAAAAGTCTGAATTTCTAATCCTTTGGAAAAACATCATCTCATTCCAAATCAATGTCCAAATGTTGAGTTTTTTCTCATCAGAAGGTTCAGAAAAAATATGTTTTAGAAATAGCTAAATATTGTGTTATGAGTCAGTTTGACATTGAATTGGATTATCTGCCATCCCACATGGTCTCACAGGAGCTGTATCATCACCAGCTCATAATCTACTTCATAAGCAGTGCTCAGTGTCAGGACTTCATCTTTCACAATGTACTGACACTTAAGAATCTTTACTGTTTCAATCAAAAGGCTACTACTATATGGCATCATGAAATTTATAATCCATCTGGGAAACATAGATTACAGACTGTCTATAAGGCAGGACTCTAAGCACCTAATCCACAGATGTGAAGAAATTTTAGTGACAGGAAGAGATCCAGGTTAATGCTTAAGTGAAGCTAACATTTTAAATTTAGCAAAAAGGAGTGCTTAAGAACCCTTAATAGATTTTTTATTATTATTATTACCAAGATAAACCCAGTATTTTATAGAAAATTTATGTTGTGTAGGAGTTGGCCTGCTCTACACAAAAGAAACAAAAAATTCTGGTCATCTCTTGGTGTGCAAATTGCTGATTTTAGACTATGCAGGAGCATGGGAGACAGTTATAAAGAACAAAAGAATTTTGTTCCCTTTGATTCTGGCAGAAAATTATTGTGTAAAGTCTCTACATGAGGCACTGCCTCAGAAAGGCAGGATGGGCTTTAATAGCTGGACCATTAAAAAAGGTCAGATGGGTGTAAGGCAACATGGCTGGAGTATTCTGATGCTTGATAACTCTGTAACTGGAATGATCTATTTCAGGCTAAGTTACTAGAGTGATTTAAAGCAGCTGAGGAATAGAATACCTAGCAAAGCCACAGTTCTGGATTTCCGAAGGGCCAACTTTGGCCTCTTCAGTCAACTGCTAAGGGAAGTCTCATGGGAAAGTGTACTAGGCGGTAAAGGGGCTCAAGATAGTTGGTTAGCATTCAAGGACCGCTTCTTCCAAGCTCAGGATCGGAGCGTCCCAATGAGTAGGAAGTCAAGTAAGGGATCTAGGAGACCGGCGTGGTTAAACAAGGAGCTGCTGGGCAAACTCAAGTGGAAAAGGAGAATCTATGGATTATGGAAGGAGGGGCTGGCCGCTTGGGAGGAATATAGGACAGTTGTTAGAGGATGTAGGGAGGCAATTAGGACAGCTAAGGCCTCCTTGGAACTCAATCTTGCTAGTCGGGTTAAAGACAATAGAAAGGGCTTCTTCAAATACATAGCAAATAAAACTAAAACAAGAGGCAATATAGGCCCACTGCTGAACGAAGTGGGTACCCTGGAGACAGAGGATATAAAGAAGGCAGAGGTGCTGAATGCCTTCTTTGCCTCTGTCTTTACTCCTGCAGACTCTCCCCGAGGGCCCCGGATTTCTATAGCCCCAGAAGGAGTCAGGACAAAGGAGGAGTTTGCTTTGGTAGATGAGGATTGGGTTAGGGATCAGCTATGCAATCTGGACATCTGTAAATCGATGGGTCCGGATGGAATGCACCCACGGGTGCTGAGGGAGCTGGCGGAGGTCATTGCTAGGCCACTTTCCATCATCTTTGGTAAGTCGTGGGAAACGGGCGAGGTGCCTGAGGATTGGCGGATGGCAAAGGTCACACCAATCTATAAGAAGGGCAAGAAGGAGGACCCGGGTAATTATAGACCGGTCAGCCTTACCTCCATCCCTGGAAAGATGATGGAACAACTTATTCTTGACTCCATCACTAGGCATATCAAGGATGAGGGGGTCATTAAGAACAGCCAACATGGTTTTATGAGGGGGAAGTCATGTATGACCAACCTTATAGCCTTCTATGAGGAAGTGACTAGGTGGAGGGATGATGGTAGAGCGGTAGATGTAGTTTTTCTTGATTTCAGTAAGGCATTTGATACTGTCTCCCACAGCATCCTCACAGATAAGCTAAGGAAGTGTGGGCTTGACGATCAAGTAGTGAGGTGGATCGAGAACTGGTTGAAAGGAAGAAGGCAGAGAGTTGTGGTCAATGGCGCAGAATCTAGCTGGAGGTCTGTGACTAGTGGAGTTCCTCAGGGGTCGGTGCTGGGACCGGTGCTGTTTAATATTTTCATCAATGACCTGGATGAGGGAACTGAGTGCACCCTCAGCAAGTTTGCTGATGACACAAAACTGGGAGGAGTGGCTGACACACCAGAGGACTGTGCTGCCATTCAGCGAGACCTGGACAGGCTGGAGAGTTGGGCGGGGAGAAACTTGATGAAATTTAACAAGGGCAAGTGTAGAGTCTTGCATCTGGGGAAGAACAACCCCATGTACCAGTACAGGTTGGGGGTTGACCTGCTGGAAAGTAGTGAACGGGAAAGGGACCTGGGGGTCCTGGTGGATAGGAGGATGACCATGAGCCAGCAATGTGCTCTTGTGGCCAAGAAGGCAAATGGCATCTTAGGGTGCATTAGAAAGGGAGTGGTTAGTAGGTCAAGAGAGGTTCTCCTCCCCCTCTACTCAGCCTTGGTGAGGCCGCATCTGGAATATTGCGTCCAGTTCTGGGCCCCTCTGTTCAAGAAGGACAGGGAATTGCTTGAAGGAGTCCAGCGCAGAGCCACAAAGATGATTAAGGGAGTGGAACATCTCCCTTATGAGGAGAGGCTGAGGGAGCTGGGTCTCTTTAGCTTGCAAAAGAGGAGACTGAGGGGTGACCTCATCAATGTTTACAAATATGTGAAGGGTAGGTGTCAGGATGATGGAGCTAGGCTTTTTTCAGTGATATCCAGTGATAGGACAAGGGGCAATGGGTGTAAACTGGAACATAGGAAGTTCCACGTTAACATCAGGAAGAACTTCTTTACTGTAAGAGTGACAGAGCACTGGAACAGGTTGCCCAGGGGGGTTGTGGAGTCTCCTACACTGGAGATATTCAAGGCCCGCCTGGACAAGTTCCTGTGTGATGTACTGTAGGTTACCCTGCTCTTGCAGGGGGGTTGGACTAGATGATCTTTTTAGGTCCCTTCCAACCCTTGGGATTCTGTGATTCTGTGATTCCTCTGAGCAATCAAGTTATCTGAGCTATACAAAATCACATCAGCAAAGATCTATTACATATCAAAGCCTAATATAGTTGAGGGCACGTTCATAACCAAAGGTCACGGAGGTGCTGCTTTATGTTTTATCCACGCTTAACAGAAAAGGCTAAGAAATTTAATCTCCTAATCAGGCCAACATGAAAATTGGAGATAAGAGGTCTTCTTATGCTCTTTGATATATTTCCTATGCATTTTGCTTTTTCAACACCAGACTTCTGTGGAGGATTGGCTTGTCGAAAAAGGTCAAAAGGTCACGTTCCCATCAACGAGCTGAAACAAGACATCTGTGTAGAACATGGTGCAAACCTCTCACACCAGATAATGAGGAAATGAAGGACACCGGCAAACAGCAACATACTATGACCAATCACAGCCAAGGCCACTAAGTGATAAGTGCATGAGAAGGAGGATGGTGGGGGGGGTGCACGGTGTAGCTGCAAAAATGTAGAAGCTATAAACCAATGATCCTGTAACATGTAGAAGCTACGAACCAATGATCTTGTAACATGTAAAAGCTATAAGCCAATGATCTCTGTATGCAAGGTATATAAGTATCCATCTGCTTAGCAATAAACTGAGACTTGTCAGTCATCATCTGATGAGCTTGTCTCCTGGTGATTCCCACAGACTTCTTTCTCAAAAATGAAGTGATTCATGGAAAACTTTCAGCAATTTTCTAGCTATTTAAAAAATATACTTTACAGGATATTTTTCTTGCTTATGGCCTTTTTGTTTGGTTGGGTTTTTTTGGTTGGTTGGGTTTTTTTCTACTTGTGTTTTGGAAAATGTGGAGAGGAATCTTAAAGAGCCATGTCTCCTTCATTACACTGCATTTTGTTCTTAGCAATTCCATTTTCTGTTGCATCATGTTTCCTATTTTGTCAAATAAAGTAACTCATCCTTTCTTAATCATGCCCCTTTCCTTTTCTGTTACAAAAAAGTTGGAACAAGATGCAGGTAAGAAATAATTAAAGCATAGGAATACATTTAATGTCACTTGGGTTGGCTAGAAGGAAAATAGATCTTAACAAACAAATAAGGTTTAATTTTGGCTGAGATTGAAGATCTGATTGATGAAGATAAATGCAGAGGTATAATTAAATAGTTAAGCATTGATGACTAAAATTCAGATTTAAAAATTAGCTGTCTGTATGATCAATAAATTAAGAATCATTCAGCTGACAATCTCCCAAAAGTCAGTGGACACCATCCCTTACTGGTTCTACTGGAGCAAACTAGAAGAGGTTTTCCCATCTCTGACAATAGCAATGTAAAAAAGCATTAGCATTTTGTGGTAGAAACTGTTATAAAATTAGACAGAACTTCTCACCAGTGAGGACTTTGTGCTTCTTACCCAGTGAATATTTAGGTCTAGATATAAAGCATAGAAGAGATATTGAGACCCTCCTAGGAATGACTACAGTATGGTAAAAGATTTTGTTTGGGATTGGGTAATTTGGGTTGAAATACAATCCTTAGCTGAATCAAGAAAAAGAGGAAACTGCTCTCAGACATTCCAAATTCCTAGGAGGTGTTTTTCTCATTTTTCTAGAAGTGAATTCTATTACCTTTATTAGATATTCCTGAATCTGAGAAATCTCTCTGTGAAATCCTCATCAAAATGAGCACAATCTATGAAGGATTATTAATTCCAACATATTGATATAATCCAGTGAAAAGGACCTTTAAAAATACCAGCCTAGGCCTATTTTCTATGGAAAATCTGCAGGGGCTGACAACACAGCTGATGCTAACCAGTATCTTCTTCAGTGGTATGGAAATAATATAAAATCACTGCTGATAAAATCATATCAAATGATGCAAAATGATATTCAATAATGATGAAGAAACACCATTGCACTTGGTGAATTGCTCAGTAAACTGAGTCCATTAAGGCAGGATGCACTACACTAAAATATGTAGGAGGTGCAACACATATAGTTCAGAGGGAGGTACTATTTTGTGAACACAGCAGATATGAACAGGGTTTAGGATTTCCACTAAGCCAACTACTGTAGTAGAGGGTAGATGCAGACCATGTTTAGATGTCAGATGACTATTTCAGGTTGTATGCGTGTTTCTGAATGATACCAAACACTAAAGATCTCTCAGATCTAACAGAAAAAGCCAGTCACATTAAAATCAGAAGTCTTACATTTGTAACAATCTAAACGTCAGGGATGTGGGGAATTCATCTTCCCTCACTCTCTTCAAAAGAAGACTTGATCCCTTCAAGAGAAAAAAATTTCAATCCAACAATTTCCAAAGTTTTCTTAGTAACATTGCTTCTGTGTTCATTATCTCACCTTGAACTGTAATCTTGTAGTCTGGGAACCACTGATGTAGTGAGAAACAAGTTATTAGCTTTCAACATTTCCAGCAAAATGAACTGTATAAGTCTGTAAAATGCAGAAGGCTTGATGAGGTTCAGTTCTTTGAACTGGCATTTCACATATATAATGTGCTTCAGCAGTCAGTTCAAGTGATAAATGTAACACCTCGAGCTGCTCCACAGGTCAGGTACTTCCCCATTACTGGTATGTGTAATTCTGCCATGCTCCATCATCAGTGTCAGCTACATTCTGGATCAGTCTTATGACAAAGTAAAAAACCACTACAAACAAGCATGTAGTTCCACAGGCTCCAGCACTGAGGAAGCCTGGCTTTCCACGAACTTCTAACCAATGTAGCAGACTTTGGTATACAAAAAAATCTCTACTAACTCCAGCTCTCCTGGAGCCTCCTTCCTACATGGATTTTCCAGTGGCTCCACTGGGCGAGCTCCCAAAGGTGCTCTTGCCTCTGGTATTACATATGCAAAGTACTTCACTTATCCACCTATTTTCATGAAACTGGAGAACTAGCCTGCAGACTAGTCAAGCAAATATACGCCTGTCATTTGCACCTCAGTTTTAGGTACCTGGTGATGCTGTGTATGTGCTTTAGCACAATTATCATTGAATGGAAAGAAGTATTATTTCTGATGGCTTTTCGAAGCACTTATTGTCCAACCAACTTTCATGCCTAAACTATGGGCATCAAGATCTCTAAAGACACCTACTCATCTGCATTTACTCCACAGGGAATTTAGCCAGCTGCTTTAAGATCAGTTCTTTGCTAGGAGTGAAAAGATAAACACATTACCAGTCTTCAGTTGAGGAGAATTGACTCCAGTGCTAGTCATCGTCAACTGTATAAAAAATTAACACGGAAGAGTAGAACCCCAATGGCAATTTTAGCACACAAACATGCATGTATTTTATCATCCCAAGTCTTTTTTCCATAGAAAGCATATTAACCATAATTCCTTTCATTTGTAATTTCTCTTTTATTTTTGTCTCTAAAGAAAAAGCTTCAGCATATTTTAAGGTAGGTGACAGCCAACTTTTTGGGAACAAATTTCTATTGTAAAGAAATGTGAATGAAAGTCTAGCATTTTTTTTCAATTACTTGAGATTCTCATCGATACTTTTATTTGCCCAGAACACAGTGCTTTATAAACATTAACACCACTTTGCTGCATTTTTCTGAGTTAACATTACCGCTTATGATTATCACTGAGATGATGTTACAGCTGGCTGAATTATCCAGCCAAAATCTGATGGCTGGACTGGTCTTGAATATGTCAGTAGAACTGTTGGCAGCCAAGTTTGTGCACTGAGAACATATAGATCTGCTAGATGTGTACTTCTGTGCATTATAAAGCACATTTTCAGTGAGTGTACACAGAAAATATTTTATCCTCAAGCTACCTGAAGTTTAGGATTTTACTTGGATTAGTTTCCCTCCCTCCTCCGTGTGATAGCCGAAAAGGTAGTCCTTTTTCTTCCTGAAATTTTTGTTACTCTTTGCAGCACACCAGCCTATGAAGGTTATCTTCCTCATTATTCTATCTTTGTCTTATTTATTGTCTTCCTTTAGCTTGATACATTTGCTACAAAATGATGGCTCTTTTACTTTAGTGCTCTCCCTGACGTTCAATAGGAGATATCTTTATAGAGATAAAGCTGCTCCTCTCATAAGTCTCCCTACTAAGCTGAACTCACACGCTCCACAAGAGACTCAGCCTTTGATTAGGGATTCCTTGCTGTAAAATCACATGGGAATGGAAAAATTCTTAACTGTGCAAGGTTTTGGAACATCTTTTGATCTGCAGTTTTTGTCTCAGAACTCATCAAATTGCTCTCTCCTGTGTTCAGACACCATTTCTAACAATGGTGTCCCATATACTTGCTTTCTTTTTTCACTCAGAAAAATATTTAAAAGGCATTATCTCAATTTTTTAAAAATCTTTTATCAGGGGGAGCTCTATATAGAGACTTAACTCATGCCCTCTTTGCTTTTATGGATAGATATTTGGTGGTTCAGCTTGAAGCTGTTTGATTTTTTCTTTTTTTCTCAGTGCTGTGGTGTCCAGCTGTTAATCAGTCTCCTCTGCAGATGAATATCACAAAACTGAATAGTGCTACCGTGGTGGTGTTCAAGGCCAGGTTGGACGAAGCCTTGGGTGAGATGGTTTAGTATGAGGTGTCCCTGCCCATGGCAGGGGTATTGAAACTAGATGATCTTAAGGTCCTTTCCAACCCTAACTATTCTATGAATTCTCTTGCATCACACGTTAAGTAATGTATAATAAGATTCTTATGGGCCATTTTCTATTTATGAAGACCTACAGAGACTCTACAACTATAGCCAGCAATCTAGCCACATGTTGGCTTCCCAGTTTCCCTTTCAACTGCTTGCTTTGCAAGCTGGATAGTTTTTTTCTCTAAGAATTTTCCAGATTTTTTAATTAATGCAAAGCAAGCAGCAGTGTTGCAAAAGTTCGGTACCTTTGGTTCACCTTGTGGACCAATAATTTAGTAATCCCCTGCAGATCACCAGTACATGACTTCCCCTCTACAGTAGCAGCTGAACAGCAGCTGATAGGAAAAATTTATGATGTGAGGGTCTACTACAAATCAGACTCTCAGTATCATTAGTGGATCTACAATTTATCTTGCTATCTCTGTACTTGGGACACAAATAATATGGAACAATTCATCAAACAATTCTAAATCACAAAAGTAGCAGAAAACACAACAATACAATGATCTATGATTACAGCAAACACTTGTGAGGTTGTTGTGTATCAGATACTTAATTATTGTACTAGTGTTTGAAACACATACGACTGTTTGAAACTGCTAAGACTTCAAACCTTTACTATTTGTAGTGTTAACTAATAATTGAAAAGTGCCTCAGGCCACTATAAATAAGTGCACAGCATCTTAAGTACTTTCTCAGTCCCTGTATCAAACTGATGAAGTGAAGCATATCCCAGATACCTGAAGAAAATAAAACAGTAATCACAAATGATGAGTAGCATAAAATCACAATAGTACCAGAGGGGAGTGAAAGAAGGTAAAATACTGAGAACTGCCCAGGAACAGTGCTGTTTGTTTCAAAAGTAGGATCTAATTTGTGCTCATAAAATTGTACTCACAGTTAGGAGGAATGTGGAGCTCCCACTGTCAAAAGATGTTTCACTGAATGCAACAAGCAGTCATATGTGCAAATTGCTGCTTCACCATGTCAGTATCCTTTCTCAAGCTAATGCTGCCCATTTGGGTGTATGGCTGTGAGACAGCAATATGTGTCATTAAACTGTTCACCAGACTTTGAGAACAGTAATGCAGCAAGTTAGCTCCTCAGCTGGGATAAGCCACTATTGGTCCTTCTATGAGATTCTATTTTCAAACTAGTAGCTGGAAGACCTGAAACTCTTTCATGTCCAGAAGTTAAAAAATATTTGGCTTCTTTCCCATACCTCAACTTTACACAATTCCCTGTTTGAAGGTGGTCAGAGAAGAGATTGGCAAGACTTTGCCCTATCTTTTTTCTTTCTGTCTTTGTTCTCTTTGGGTTTGATTAGCTATTATATTTTTTGGTCTGTAAGTGAAAACACCAATGACCTTTATTCAACCTTATTAGCACTGGTGACAGAAACAGAAGCTGAGATATAGGTTTTAGAAAGAAATCAAGATGTATTGTTTGTTCTGTTTCTCCTCGCTCCATTTTTATCATAAAATTGTCACTTCATATGTCTTTCCTTAAAAATATTGCTTTTTACCTCCAGCAACCCACAAATCACAAACATAGATTGCTAGTGATATTTCTGTCTTCTTTTCTTCCCCTCAGAAGTAAACTTTTTGCCTGATACTCGCTGAGAGAAATTACCTTTTAACAAGTACAGTACGTATTTATTCTCAGATAGTCTTATCCTATCATGCTTCTCTCCCATGACTGATTTTCCACTTTGCTGACTTCGTTTTTTATGTCTTAAAGACTCCTGAAAGCTGATGGTAGGCATTAGGACTTTTGCATGAGCACACATTCTGGTGGTGTCGATTACATTCCAATCTTCCTGCCCATCATTTTCTGTTCCCCACTGGTAGGTCCTCAGACACCAGTGGCTAATAGGAAGCACTGTACAATGAGACTAAAGTGGAATTCAGGTTGTCAGAGCCTGCATCTTTATCCTTACAAACATAAGATCTCAAGAAGATTTTCCTTCTGTCTGAATTGAGAGAGCTCTGTACCAAAATACAATAGGTTGCATCCTTTAGATCTAGTTAGTTTTACATGATACGGCAACCTTTATTAAATTATATGCCTTCTGAGGTTTCTAAGGTCAGATTAGCAAGTAGTAGTAGACAGCTGACTGTTTTCTGTAATCTCAGTAAACCGATCACGAGCCAGTTCCATTACTACCACATACACCTGTGTGGAGCATGTTGAGGCCTTAAGATTAAGTGGACATTTGCATGCATTCATTTAGAAATGTAAAATATAATTGTGGTGCAAGTAAGGCAAGAGTATGAATTTTGATTTACTGGTCTTGTGCCCTGATTGGAATTACTCCAACTTATGTAAAGAAGATCAGGAATCCAGCAATATTTTTGTTATCATAAAATCATAGAACAGTTAGGGTTGGAAAGGACATTAAGATCATCCAATTCCAACCCCCCTGCCATGGGCAGGGACACCTCACACTAAACCATCCCACACAAGGCTCTGTCTAGCCTGACCTTGAACACCACCAGGGGTGGAGCATTCACAACCTCCCTGGGCAACCCATTCCAGTGCCTCACCACCCTAACAGGAAAGAATTTCTTCCTTATATCCAACCAAAACTTCCCCTGTTTAAGTTTTAACCCATTACCCCTTGTCCTGTCACTACAGTCCCTGATGAAGAGTCCCTCCACAGCATCCCTATAGGCCCCCTTCAGATACTGGAAGGCTGCTATGAGGTCCCCACGCAGCCTTCTCTTCTCCAGGCTGAACAGCCCCAACTTCCTCAGCCTGTCTTCATACGGGAGGTGCTCCAGTCCCCTGATCATCCTCGTGGCCCTCCTCTGGACTTGTTCCAGCAGTTCCATGTCCTTTTTATGTTGAGGACACCAGAACTGCACACAATACTCCAGGTGAGGTCTCACAAGAGCAGAGTAGAGGGGCAGGATCCACCACCTCCTTCACCCTGCTGGTCACGCTCCTTTTGATGCAGCCCAGGATACGGTTGGCTTTCTGGGCTGCGAGCGCACAGTGCCGGCTCATGTTCATTTTCTCATCGACCAGCACCCCCAAGTCCTTCTCTGCAGGGCTGCTCTGAACCTATTCTCTGCCCAGCCTGTAGCTGTGCCTGGGATTGCTCCGACCCAGGTGTAGGACCTTGCACTTGTCATGGTTGAACTTCATAAGGTTGGTATTGGCCCAACTCTCAAGAGTGTCAAGGTCCCTCTGAATGGCATCCCTTCCCTCCAGCGTATCAACCGAACCACACAGCTTGGTGTCATCGGCAAACTTACCAAATCATCCCTAGTAGTAAAACAAGTCATTTTCTGAAAGGGCTCTCAGCAAACCAGTTTCTTTTACAACGTACTGGGTTTAAAGGATTTAGACTCATTGCAGCTGTTAAAGTCACTGAATTGGAATTTACCGCTACTGACTGAGAGAATGCATGAAGAAGGAACAGTCTCTAATAATTTTTCTCTTTAGTCATACTCTATTGGATAGCAGAAACAGGACTCTAGCCAGCTGGTCCACTGTTTTAGCCACTATGTGTGTCCTGATTGTGAGCTACCTCTACACTTGGTCATTCTTTTAGCTTTTTAAAGCTATCAACATATGAACAGCAATAAAGTTATTCTGCTGTGAACTGATTTAGTCTGGTTACTAACGACTATATGAATTTTCTGTGCAGGATTTTTGAAGGAAGGGAAACAAGGGGCATATCTTACTAGAAGAGTGCCACTTCTATCAGCAGGATGCAGTCTGTGGTTGAGTCTACAATTAATTGAATGCAGGTGACCTGTTGTTGGGATTTTTAACTTTTCATTCCTTGGTTGGTGAAAGAGAAGAAAGTAAAACAAGAGTTTCAGCTAATGAGAGGACATAGCATAAATAAATGTGGTAAAATTCATTATATCAGTGGGATCTGCAAGACTTTTCACACATAGCAGAAGGTCCTCCTTTCTTGCAAATATTTAACATACGAACCCACACCTAACGGTTTTTAAACTATCTGTGACTTTCTTTTTAGAGGAGTAGAAGCCACGTACCATGTCCTGTTAGGGGAGTTGCAGCATGTACATTCTTCATTTCTGGCTAGAATACTGTTGCAACTCTTCTGAAATCCCCTCCTTACCAATGCCACTTTGGATTAACCACAGAATCGCAGAATGGCTGAGGTTGGAAGCGACATCCAGAGGTCATCTTGTCCAACCCTCCTGCTCAAGAAGGGCCACCTAGAGCAGGCTGCTCAGTACCATGTCCAGAGTATCTCTAAGGGTAGAAACACAACAACCTCTCTGGGCAACCTGTGCCAGTGCTTGGTTATCCTCACAGTGGGAAAAAAATGCTTACTAATGTTCAGGAGCAACATCCTGTATTTCAGCTTGTGCCCATTGGCTCTGGTTCTGTCACTGAGCACCAGTGAAAAGAGCTTGGATCTGTTCAATATGCACCCTCCCTTCAGGCATTTCTATATATTGATAACATCTCCCTGAGCCTTCTCTGCTCCAGACTAAACAGTGCTAGCTCTCTCAGGTTTTCCTCATAGGAAAGATTCCAGCCCTACAATCATCTTTGTAGCCTGTCACTGGACTTTCTCCAGTATGTCCGTGTCTGCCTTCTAATGAGAAACCCACAGCTGGACGCACTACTCCAGATGTAGCCTTACCAGTGTTGAGTAGAGGGGAAGGATCACTTCCTTCCTCCTGCTGGCAATGTTCTGCCCTCTGCAGCATAGGATGTCATTAGCCTTCTTTCATGCCCTTATTGAATAATACAAGAAGGGGATAAAGTACTTGTGTTTTCTCGATGGAATAAAAAGTGTTAGGTTCTTAAATCTTTTTAGAAAAAAGGAAGCATTAAGGAAAAACAGCTCATCAGTGGTTGTTACAAGTGAATTAATCTTCTTTACTACCACTCATAAATATTGCTAATGCATTAATGTTTCACACATTGAACTCAGAGATGAGAAAACATAAATCATTAATACATTCAGTCTTTTCCAGCCACCTCATACCACAAAAGTCTGATGTATCTGTCCAGTACATTGTAAAATTGTGGGACTCTCCATATCCTACAGAGTTGAGAAACTTATGCAAGGTTATTTGCAGCAGGAAGCTGGTTGTAGGAGGCTTAGTAAATCCAGTTCGCAAAAGAGCAAATTCTTTAGTGTTCATAAGCCACCTGCCATCAAAAGCAGACCAGTTTACTACTCCATGCATGGTACGAACCTGAGAAGTATTCTCAGATACGGTACCACACAGGTGTGAAGAGTACAACTGTATTGTGCCTAAAAGGGACAAATGTCTTAATCCTCCAGCAACACCACACAGTTATCCTTTTACTTTCTTAAGAATCCTCACTCTGCTCCTGCCTACTATATACCTTTCTGTTACCTTTTCTTTCTGTTACCTTCCATATTTCTGTGAGGTGTCCTAATGAAGAATTCCTTTCTTCCTAGGAATTAACTACTCCTTGTGTTGGCTTTTGCAGCTGATGAATGAGACAGATGCAACAATCAAAGATCCGGCTCTTCACTCTGGCTATAAGCAACATGCCAAAGGTCTGGAATTCATAAGAAATGAAACTGGGAACTCCTGCTTGTATTTCACGTATATCTCTAGTAACAGAGCTCACAACAGTCTTTTTCACTTGGTCAGCAACTCTGATAGTGGTTGCTATGGATGTTTTGATGGGGTTTTTTTCTGACTACTTGGCAATTAAAAAGCTTTGTAAAAACTGATTTCTTTGACAGTGTGTAATTTCCCTGAGGTGAATTTCACATTTGACTACATGCTATTCTGGCGCTCCTCTAAGTACTGCAGTAATCATTACACATACACACATTCATAGGCACAAATCAAAAAGCAGGAGATGCTTATTTCAGTCAGGACATTTCCAGCACATAGTTAATGAAAACACTCCACATGCAGATAATAACTAAAAGTTAATATGGGCAGTCTCATTCAATGTAATTTCAACCCATCTTCACTATAATGACTGTCTGCACGGCAACAATGCATCACACAGCCTTGCAGCAGGTCAGAAACCAAACCATGCGTTTAAAGATGAAAAAAAAAAACAAAAAAAAGAATAGAAAAAAGCTAAAAAGGAATTGCTTATAGCGTCTGGTATCATTTCCACATTATTGCATAGCACAATGGGATATTTTGTTTGTGACTTTCATTCCAGTGCAGGAATTAAGCTAGTATATAGAATGCTAGTAACAAGTGATGTGTTGCAGATTTGGACCAATCTGTGAAAAAACAGCCTGTAGGCTGTTGACTTCTGGATTGAATTAACAACTCCAGAACTGCAGAATACTATCATTAAAAGCTAGGCACACTAACAGATTAATTAAAATCTGACTTTACAGGACAATTACCTTTTATTAGTTCAAATCTAACCTGATTTTATTCACCTCTTTCTACATATCCAATTAATATAATATTAACAATTAATATTAATCAGATAAAAGATTTGAATTATTCAATCAAATAGATCTTCCACATTTTTCTCCTCCTAATAAGCTTTTTATATTGTAGGTATTCCAGCTGAAGCGAACAAGTATCATTTTGCATTCAACCTCTGTCTCACTTAAATGTCAAGAAAAAAAAAGATTTTTTTAATAATAAATAAAAAATTACCATTCACAGATGTACAAAAAACAACAACCAGTCGTTCATATTATTATACAAATCAGATTATTTCCTCCCCATTTATATTTTAATCATCCAGGAATATCTACAAACATGCAGCATAATGGATACTCCAAACCCAGAAGATGGTTTAGTACTGCAAAACCCAGCAATTTCATCAGCACTTGCTGTCATAGACTAAAAATGAAGATAATAAATTCGCAATTGCTAAATTCCACTGCTGCTTTTCATTACTGTACTCATCTTACTGTCTTTCAGATACAGATTTGCAAACCAGGTATGAAAGACAGAGCACATGAAAAACTCTCAGTGATGAAACTGAAATGTACTCTATACCATCTACAGCCCATGCTGGAAGACTGGCTTAAGGCATGCTGCTGATTTAAGCAGACAGGTATGGAATGACTTCATTAATACTTTGAAATGAAAAAGAACACGGTAAAAAAATATGCTTAGAGGAATCATTCAAATTGGGTAGCATAAAAATGGTTATCATGGGTAAACAGCACCTAAACAGGAGTGAAAGGTAATGGTCTACTGACTGGCTCTGGAGAATATTTAGTGCTGGTTTCAGTTAGCTCTTCAAGGATGACCAGGTAGATAAAGCAAACAAGACAGGAATTTGAAATCAGCCCTGTTGAACAGAGCTGTGGAAAGCAATGAGTTAAATGACACGACACAGAGACCTGGAGAGATTAGAAATCTGTGCCAAAAGGCGCAAAATGAGTTTCTTTTTCTGGAAGAATAATAAATAATAAAAAATAATAATTAAAAAAGGGTAATCTAATATATCTGGTGAAATCCAATTAATAACAGATAAAAAAATACTCAGTCCATTGGAGAGGTCTGGGTAAGATTAATGATATAGAAGTACCAAGGGTGAAAGCTGAAAGTGAATGAGACGGGTTGGCAATGTGAAGTGGATGCAAAACCAATGTATACACTTTAGGGCTACATTCACAAATATGGCACAATATGGAACAAGGCACAGGATTTTGATAGCATGTGCTCATCCCCCAGAATTGTACTAAAAAAAGATGCTGCTAAACTTGAAGGAGTTCATAGAAAAGAAAGATAATTTGAAATTAAACAGCTGAATAGCCCCAGTTTTCTCAGCCTGTCTTCATACGGGAGGTGGTCCAGCCCCCTTATTATCCTTGTGTCCTTCTTTTGTTGAGGACACCATAACTGCAAGTGGGGTCTTATGATTCTTTCATATTTAATGAGAGGTAACTTAAGCAAAGAGAATGATGTGCAGAACTTAAAAAATTGGGAGAGTGTTCCCCCATGCTCATGCAGGGTCCTTTTTATGATAGTTTTCCAGTCAGTTTTAGTAACAGAAACAACTCATCAATTCTGCCTGTGAAATAACTTGGTAAGTAGCAAAAAGGCATTATTGTTGCTCAAATATATGTTCATATGTTTACGTCATACAAACATACAATACATGCATCTTGTGTAACAGAAGATAAGAATTTACACCAAAGCCTTGGTACAAAAATTTCTTCTACACACACTCTTTGCAAGTATAGCCCTTGAACGGTGTGTTTTTAATAGATACAAGGATATTGTTGGACATCTATTACCTGAAATCATTTCAGAATTTGAGTTATCTTATGTGTGAACTGCAGTTTTACATATACAATCTAATTAATATTTCAGGCCTTGAGAAATAAATAACACTGTATATATTGCTATGGGGATATAATTTGTGCAATAATAATTCCCCATGCTATAAAATAAGAATTTACTTACATTTTGATCATTAACCCTTTTGTATTACCAGAAATGACAGAATATAGGTAATTCAAACATATAAAGTCATACTGATCTCCGCAAAAAGTTTATGATCAAAATGGAATGTACAGAAGGCTGAAATCCCTTCTTGACACTTTACTTAAATTTATAATAGTAATTGCGCAAAAACCTTTCAAAACTTTTCCCCAATAAATTAAAGAAGCAAGCTTTCCTGAGTGCAACCACTGCTAAACAAAGAAGCTTAAATTTTCATCTCTAGGGATGCATAAAATTCATGGTGTAAATCTTTGACATCAAGTGAATGAATGTCTCACATGACATGGAACTTTCATTAAAATGCTGAAACATTTTATGAAGGGAAACTATATACAGTTGAAGTTTGCTTCCCTGAACAATGATTCAATACAAAGCAAGTTTTCATTGAGTTATATCTATCTGGCAATGAAATAACAACTAATAATAGAAATACCAAAGCAAACGGTCTCTTGATGAAAACTTCAGATTTTCCTTGTTTCGCAAGTGCTCAACCCAGTCTATAAATAATCTTTGACACAATAATATGTGTCAAATATGGGTATATGTGTTTCATGTTAAATTAGATTTTATTTTCATTTGAGAATCATTACATAAGATGATTTGGAAATGTAACATGGAAGAAAGAAAGACATCATTCCCAATTTCCAGTGACAAAAGTCCAGGCTTCCCTTGTATTCCCTGAACAAGCTTTTTTCAGATACACATTAAAATAATCTCTCATATTTCCCTGTACTTGCTAACAATGAAAAATTAACTTTTACTCATCATAGCTGAGACATTGCACACAGTGTATAGTACTTGTAAGGGCCTACATAATTCAGAAAAACCACCTGCTTGCTCAAAATACTCACCTCTGTCAGGAAGCTAACACCACTTGGGAGGAATAACATCCATTAAAATATGCAGGCATCTGAACAAGTTATGCAAGGTTAGTCATGAGTGAAATGGCAACTAATTTAGAAGGCACCTCACACTTGATGAAATGCTCCAAATAGGTAGATTACATTTTGAAGGAATCTGAAGTGAAGAGGTGAGGAAGAAGGACAGGAAAAGAGAAAATATTCTTTGCACTGGGTCTTAGCATAGGGTTCATTTTCCCTTGGATTGGTTTAGTTTTATGGTTTGCCTCTTTCCTAGCATCAACTGAGCCTTCAGCAAAGATGCCCCAGATGAAAAAGTATTCTGAGGCAACTCATTTGCCAAACCACACCTTCCTTTGGCAGCCCCTCTGCACCGCCCCAACCACTGCACCATGCTTTCTCTTTTTCCCAACCACAGTCCTAAGGTTAGGTCTTGCCATTGGTCTTGCCTGGATCATACCCCAGCACACTGAGCAAGGGTCCAAGCTAACAGATTCCCAGAAGACAATTCTGTTTGCCACCCATGCCTTCCGTGGGCAGCTCTTTTGCTGCTGTGCTCTAATCATGGCTTTCTCCTCTTCCAAACCATTGACCTTGGCCTTTGTCTTGGCTGAGCCCCATCCCAAGATCCATGGCCCAGATGAAAAAGTTCTTCAAGGGGTAATTCTTTCTGCAGCCTACATCTTTCTTTGGCAGTCCCTCTGCAGCTCCACTCCAGCTGGTTTTCTGTGGTTGTGTTTTCTTGCACCTTAAGAACCCTTAGTGATAGGCTGACTACCCTGCCCATGGTTCCTGCTCCTATCAAAGGCTCCACATTCCTGAGAGGAAAATTCAATTATCAACTGTTCATTTTCTTAGAGGATTTTCCAGACTCCTACACACACTTTTCTCACAGTTTCTCTTTTTCTCCTAACTGCATTTTTATTCCTAAATATAATCCCTAGCATAAAATAAGCCTAGACACTGCCCTCTTCATCTTACCCAGAAAAGGATTTACTCCAGGGGGAAATCTAGCTTACAGGGTTGTTTTTTTCAGACAGCACTTCTCCTGCACCACTCAAGCTGTAGCTCTGGGCGTTTTCTCTCAATCTTTAGAGAGCTGTTAAAGGAACTGAGTGGTGCAAAAATAGCTGTTTCTTTAGGAATTTTTCATCTTCACTTGCATGTTTTTTCTAAGGTTCATTTTAGGGTTTGGGTTAAGGTTATTTTTGACTGAATGTCCAGAGCTAAGTTTGATTGCATATGGGCAGCATCTGACAAAGAAATCCATGGGCAGACTTTAATATTCTCTTCATAAGAGCACTGAATCTTTGCACGAAGCACTATCTTTGGCGCATGCATCAGCCAAGCATTTGTGTTAGAGCTAGAGAGGTTTAGAAACAAAGGGAACACAGAGATGAAGTTGTAGTGGGGCTACAATGTACCCTCCACTGTTAAGAGCTGATGCTATAGCTGGAGAATTGCATAGTATTTATCTAAGCATATTTCTGAATGGGAAGGTTTTCTTCCCAGGCTAGGCTTAAGGTACACAGTTAAGTTTATGTTGAGGAAAAAAAGCAGCCCAGACATTCAGGGGGACAAGGTCTAGAAAGAGGCTGCCAAAGGAAACTGGAAATTCCAGACAATACATTTGTGTCTGATTTTCAGTACAGATAAAGTTCATCTGGCCTTTTGTGACACTTCGCTGAGTTGTAGGATTTGGAATTAAGGTTTTGGTTGCTGTTGTGAGAAAGAGAAACCCTAGAACGATACTTCAGGAGCATCTTTTAAAGTTAAGACTAATGTTGAAATTCTTTTCTTAGGAATACTGATTGGTTTTGGTTGGAGTACTAGCCCTGTCCTAGAGATCAGACTAAGGCTAGGGCTGACAGAAAGAAATTTCAGAAGTGCACTTGCAGGGGAACTGGAAATAGACTGATGAAAGAAACCGAAATTCTCCCATGAGGAACTTCTAGTCATGACTGTGCTGGCATGCTTTCTTCTGAGGCTTACCTTGCATTAGGGTTTGTGTTGAAACAGAATAATTTATTTGAACATGTAAGAGTTTTCCACATGTAGATTTTTACTAGCCTTGTGTAAAGTAATGATGCATTCATGTGCTTGCATGATACCATCATTAAGGATTCTTCATGTTAATCACAAACTCGCAGACTAGCCATATATTCACTTAGGTTAAGTGCAAAAAGTGTGGAGGAGAAAGTTACAAGGTCCTTTCTAAAGGAATGAACATTTTTTTCTCCCAGTTTTCTAACATACAGCAGCAAATACTTCTATCTTTTCATGTCATTATTTTGATAGTGAAAAACATACACATTCTTGGTTTTTACGATCCTGTTTTCTTGACCCTCTGTTGCATTATATGCATTCTCACACACACTCAAGTCTGCTCCAGGATTTTCTATTGAGATCTGCAACAACTGAAAAGCCTTAGAATCACTATTAGTGGTTAGAAGCAACTGAATGTTCAGTTCAGTAACTTTCAAGGAAATAAAAAAATTCTATATAATTATTCTACATAATTATTTAATTGTGTAATTTCACTCATCCTCACCATTTAATTTTAATCATATTTAATCATAGAATCCCAGGTTACAGTATCTATGTTTATGAGTGCTGTATGATACAGCAAAGCATTAAACCAACAACCTTAGAACTGTAAATGTAGCACACATGAGATAGCTTATATTTCAGAGAACATAAATACAACTTTTTTGTTGCTTCTTGCTGCATGGATAAACTTCCATAAACAAACTGCAGATGGCTGAGCAATGTTAGCCTGAGCATGTCTATTTAGGCGGTCTTTTGTAATAAAAAGACCTCCTTTCTCAGGGAGAGGCTTATGCCTTAGGTTCTCCTTAGTAAGAACCAGAATCTAATTTTCCTGACTTGAAGGAACTCAGATTGTGGGGGTTTTAGTTTAGTTCACTAACAGCAACAAAGACCCACATACAAATATAACCACATAGGTTAGTGCATTCGTACTACGACTTGATTTCTTGTCTAGGTACGAGCGAAACAGTGTAAGGAGAATAAGGAGCCTCTCTGAAAGGCTCTGACATATTAAGGATGGTTATAGTAGCAATGGTTATAGGAACAATCCTAACAGCATTGCACTGAGAGCTTATATTTGACTTCGGACTACTTCCCATGAAGCTGACCCAGTTTATGCCTATGTTGCCTACTGCTTCTTTGAGCATAACATTCACTTAGGAAGCCAGCATTCAGACCACTGTTTTGCATTCTGCATCAGGCATCACTTGAAATCCTCTTCCACCTTCCGCATGACAATTTTTACAACCTGAAAGCAGATTTTGAGTAAAGTGTATGAGCTTGTTACTTCCCAAATGACTGTTGTAACCTGCCCATTTCACTTTTTTTCATTATTTAAATATATGTATATGTGTATACAAAATGTTTAACATCCTTATATTCAATACTGTATATATTCAAATGGAAGCATAATGTGTATGTGCTGTGCTCCATGTACAAACTAAATCATATAAAATTGCACAGCCTCACTGGACATACCATTAATGATTACAGTGAAGATGTTACAGAACAAGAAAACATGACACTGCAGCATTCAGCTACGTGGTATTGAAAAGTTCCTCAGATTGTTTGCTTATTACCTGGAGCATAAGACTGAGCAAACATAGGTATGTGGTACATTCCGTTGTTCTTCCTGCATAAAAATCCTGTGGATTCTAGTCTGTAAATCTATGCATACCCAACTATGTGCTAATCACAGAAGCAAAAGCATCACAACAGAAATTCTAAACAGATGTTAACAGCTGGAAAAAAGTATCTGTGCTATTTTCAACCTCTTCCCTGTTTGGTATAATGAAATCAGAGCTACCTCTACAATCTGGAATAACATTAGAAGGGTGAGCATAACAGCAGAGAAAAAGGGTTACATATTAGACATGTATTTTTCCAAAAATTATTTTGCATCTATGATGAAAACCACTGATGTAGTACAATCAGGAAATAACAAGAATGGGGCTGCCCCACAAGAGAAAACAAGTGAGAAACAACAGTGCAGAGATCTATGCCTCTTCTGACAGAGGCATAGGGGTGAGAAGGGTAAGGATGGGTACAATTAGAAATGTTGTTTACAGTCTAGTGATGATCTGAGATATGCAAAGTAGCCAGCCAAAACAAGCCAGGAACAGAACTGAGCACAAACATACCAACATGGAATGAGAACTGTTTCTGTAGTGACAATCAGCTTACGCCTTTACATACTCCCTAAGGCTCTTTCTTAGAGGAGATCAATAATCTGCCCAATCTGACATCAGGACATGGCTGTTAGCATAGGCTGTGCATGACCCTCCTTCACTTCCAGTACACTTAAACAGGGACAGCTAGAAAAGCCCCTGATTATTAGCTTTTGTGTTGGAAAACACTTGCATTGTACAATGAAGGTGGCAAAGTACTGGAACAGGTTGCCCAGAGAGGCAGTGGATGTGTCATCCCTGGAGACATTCAAGGCCAGGCTGGATGTGCTTCTGGGCAACCCGATCGTTGAAGATGTCCCTGCTCATTGCAGGAGGTTGGACTAGATGATCCTTAAAGCTCCCTTCCAACCCAAACTATTCCATGATTCTATACGCCCCCAGCCTTTTATAATCCTGACAAGGCACAAATAGCTGCTGAAGAGCCAACGCACAGAGATGCACCTTATTTTCTGTGACAGCAGTAAAAATACACATTTCTATCCAAGCATTGTCCATTCTGTTTCAGACTAGGATGGCTTAATGTCCTGTGCTGCTCTCTGTCATCTGTGACTCAAGAGGCTGCTCTGAACCGTCATGAAAGATCTGTTAACATGCCACTAAGAGCTCTTCCAACATTTGTACGTTAAGTACATTACTAGGTTTTATAGGATGAAAATAAAGAGTAAGAACAGCAAAGAATAAGTGCTTTTAAGGAAGACTTGTATACAACGGTTAGCGGTTGAGACATGCTTCAAATCACTAGTTTAGCACAAACATCTAATATTCACTCACAGATGCTGCCACCTAGAGTCCAACATTATGACGTTATGAAAACCTTTCAAGTAAAATGACTGTATTTGTGTGGTCATTTTAAAAAGAAGAGGAAGGTGGAGGTGTTGGTTTCAGGTGAGTATGTGGCAGGAAAAGGTGAAAGAGCTGATAAACAGGCAGCAGGTAGTCTTAATCTTGAATTTTATAATGTCTTCCTTACAAAATCTGTAATGGACAAAATCAGATATTATACCAAAAGGTGGAATGGTGGAACTTAGCATAGGAAAGCAAGTAGGAGAAGCTATTCTGTACATTTATCAGAATACATTAAAAACATATTTATTTCCAGTTCAATTTTCAGGTCTGCAAAATAATGGTCAGCAGACTAGGAGATGTTCTAGTTGAGCAGCCTTGCCTTCAGTTTTAATGAAAAAGCTTGCCAGTTTTCAAGAAAGACTTAAAGAAAGTATATTTAAGCTTCTCTTTCCACCAGTAGAATACCACAGAAGACAAAATATCCCCATGAGGTAGCCTGACTAGAAATCCAAGGCAGTCTGGAAAATGAGCTATCCTGCTATGCCTTAGAAATTGCAAACAGCAGCAACCCAGTTTCTCAGCTAACCTGAGGGAGCTGGCAGCATTTGCTACAAGATGCCTAATTCAGTGCCTGGACTGTCACACTGTGTGTAATTTGTTTAGAAATGAGCTATGAACTTGGATCTCAATTTGCACAACAGGATATGGTTTGATTAAACGTGTCCGGATGCATTTGTAATGGGATTACAGATTTCAATTAGCAACAGTCATTGCAAGGTAATAGTTTTTCATGCATGTTATAATACGCTGAACTGGGGCAAGAAATAGAATATGACAGAAAAGTCTCCCATTTCTTTCTACCCTCTACAACGTTGTTACTGCTTCTTCACATTCATGCAGTGTTTTTTTCCAACTTAGCCTTATCATTCTTTCCTTTCCCTTTGCTGGCCTGCTGTCAAAGTGATGGTTTCTAGTTCCACTGAGCTCTGAATGTGCCATGCTCCCAGAAATAGTTTGATCTGCAAGTCTTCTGCCTGCTAGCGAATAACAGTGAATAGATCTTTACTATATTTGGTTGCTTAGCCAGGAGGCCTAAGCCAGTGGTTTCCATGCTGTTGGTATGGGTATTTCTCAACTGAACTAGCTACCACCCCCTTAACTTGGTTTGTGTCTATACTGTGTGGTGGAGAAGAGGTTTGAGAAGACAGTGTCTGTTCGCTGAGCCCCACAATCCTCACAGCTGGTGGTAGCTGAAGATGAGCCAGCTCCCAGCACTTCTTGCTCAACAGGTCATTAAGCCTCACTTACACCTCCTCTGTCAGACTACATCTAAAAGAGTAATTTCACAGAACCATGCACACGAGGATTCTCTCTTCTCCAGGAAGCCCTAGAGCTTGGACAGATTTGGTCCCTTAGTGTAAAATTGAGGGTTTACAGCATGGGTAGTAGTCAGCTCTCTCGTAATGAGTGGACTCAACAGTAACTTCTGTTGCCTGTAGTAGAGACAGACTACTGCCACAGAGACGTGCCAAAGTACAACCTGCAAACATGCAGCTAAATTTTCTTTCAACAAAACACTAGAAAGAGTGTTAACAGTGCTGGGCTTTGCTTGGATCTGAGCCTTGGTTTTGAGTACTTTTGTGTCGTCAGAGAGCAGTAACATAAGACAGTGGTCAATGTAGGTATGCAGCAATGTAGGTATGTTTCTGAATGGGATGCTGGTCCTTTGCTAAAAAATATGTGTCAGCTGTGGGTTAACTGTACTGATTCCTCCTGTGAAAAAAATAGGAATGCTGAATGGAGAAGGAGTGAACAAGGCAAAGCAGCTTATTCTGCCTGCTTCCTTCTAGGGGCTTTGTAAATAACCATTACTGATACAAATAGTAATCACTTGTGACAGGCAAGAGTAAGTTTCTAACATATGCGTTGCAGTCCTGCTGTCAGGAAATCCATTCAGTCCATACAATATTCTCCAGTGGTTGCAAGGAATGAGACAAGGAGGGTAAGTGTTTATGTTAGTAAAGTGTCAACAATTCACCTGATACTTTCTTGTGGGAACTGGGTGAAGATGGGATGACAGAAATAGCAGCTATTCCTTTATCTTACTCTATTCCTCCCAATCTCTTAAAAAATTAAACACCTTAAGAGTACTAAATGTAATAAATCATACAGGCTGATATATAAAAATGTATATATATAATTAAACTCCTGATGAAACCGATATTGCCACTGCCATTTCAGAGAGCCACATCCCACTTTGAGGGGTATATAAACTCTGAAATGCAACAGATGTGTCTGCTCAATAATGTTCCTGAAGCACTCTTCTCCTCACAACCTGTTGTCAAGCAGCTAGCTGTATAATTTGCTTCCTTAAAGTCTATAAATGCCCACAAGGAGCTTTAAAGGACATGTCAAAGAGTCCTACTTTGGCAGACTCTTTATTCCACATAATATGCACCCCAGAGAAAGGAGAGGAGACAAACTGACTAAAAAGAAGTTTGACTGGGCCATGATTAATGCACATATCTGGATAGAGGAGTTTTTTTCCTCATCTATTATCATACAGAAATCTGGCCTGTTCATGGCATAATCAGTGGATGTATTGCACTGCTCAGACTACTCCAACCTACAGAACCAGTCTGCATCAGTTTGCACTGTACTGGAAAACTCCGTCTGCACACACTGCCAATACACTGGCATAAATAGCATGGAAATGACTCACAGGCAATGCACGAGTTATATTTTTGCCAAATGGGGCAATGGATTGGCAATTTTGTTGCATCTGCCATAATATACTCAGGCCAGCTTTCTCTTCTGCAAAGGAAAGCAAACAGTTTTCCAGACCAGATGACTTTAAAAGAAATATGACAAATTATGCCCATTCATTCCATTCACATATTTCTGTTCCGTAGTTACAGTATGTTCATCACTATTTTATTTATTTCCTGTAGAGTAGGGCAAGATCTGGTGCCTCTTTGCACCACTCTTCTGGATAGCTATTAGGAAATCATGGAACAGAGCAGACTACTAAGATCAAACCCTTATTCTACAAGAACAGCATAAAAATATGTAGTTGCTTAGCCTGGACTGATCACTAGTCTCTTGCTTATCCTTTTTTTGCTGGAGTCCCTAGTCTGAGTGTACATTTCATTCTTTGAAATGTACAGAAAAGCTTTGGAGAAAAACTTTAGTGTATGGATAAAGAAATGGAAAGAAGGACAAGAGAAAGTGAGACACACAGGAAATATTTCCAAAGCCTCACAGCATATTCACATGAAGAATTATCATTAACTGTAACAGGAAGGAACTAACTACATCCCAGAGACATCTCTGACTACTTCAGCAAATGAGAGAACGGGAGGACAAAATGCTGATGAGTTGCAGTCACATGAGATCAACTTATCCTGAAAACCAGCCATAGGGGAGAAAAAATTAAAAGACATAAGCATGTTTCTGAAAAGCACCCACCTGAATGCTGTTTTCCAGGATCACAAAGCACATGACGTACTTTAGATATGATTGTCAGAGGCCATAAGCAAACCAAGTTTTAGTTAAATATAAGGTTATTAGACCAGCTAATATCACTGAAGGCATTTCCTTCAGAGGGTATTTCCCTTATGTCTGAAATTGACACCTGATCTGCAGATCCTCCATTCTGCCCAACTTCCTAACTCACCTCTAGGCCACTCTGCATCCTGCTGACCAGTTATGGAAACCCTTCAGGAGAAGGACGTCAAAGACTCACAGATCAGAAGCAAGCCTGAGTGTCTGATATATAGTGTGGCCAACAAGTTCAGAGCAACTCAAGCAACCAGCAGGCAAAGAATGTCTTAAATGTCCTTTATGATGCTTCTATTCAATTTAAGCTAAGCTGTTTGACTTAGCACTGACAAACCATCAGGGAAAGATAAGAGGCAGTGGAGCAAATGGAAGAGCTCTGAAAGAGACTGCTTATACTCTCCCCTTCCTCTTCACCCTCTCAACAGCTTCCCAAACTCATATTTCCTATGCTTTCGATTTATATTGCAATACTATTTATAACAGATGCTCTTCCATAGTGTTTATAAAAGATCTCCATATTCAATCCTTTTCTCCAGAGTTAAAACTAAGAAACAGCGAAGCACAAATATGATGGAATTCACACAGTGATAAGCTTAACGTGTAAAATCCAACAGGTAGCTGCCTGGAAGAATTAAATGCCAGCAGACATGAGCAGTGGTAAATTCTCCTCACAACATGCAGACAGGCTTTAATGCTTTAAATTGGAGTACATTCAAGTGTTAAATGAGTGGTTTGTGGGGGTTGTCTTTGGGGAGATTGGGTGACTTTGTTTAGAGAAAAATAATGTATTTCTAACATTGAGTACTGGAAGAAATATTGATTTTCCTTCACTGTACAGGATCAGAGAAGAGAGTACCAGGTCTGCGTCTCCAGTAACTCATCTGCTTCCACTGAGCAATGTCAGTGTTGCTGCATTCCATGTGGCAGTATAATGAAGTTCTTTAAAAATTCAGACAGCCCATATTTCTTTCAGCACATCATTTTTTAGTGCTGCTCTAGATAATGGTTTTGATCTGTAATTCCTGCATGGTTAAAAGCAATTGCTGTTCTCATACTTTTCACCAGCAGCCGAAATCTGCTAAGCCAATGGCCACTGCGGTGTGTTTGCCTGGATGCATGGCAGGGGTTTTTCAGCAGTTAGCCTTTGGAACTTACTCACAACTCAACGAACCTGAAAGATGTCTGACTTTCAGCTAACAGGCAGAGGCAGGGAGCAATTTTCATGGGATTGGAAGGCAATTTCAGTGAGATTGCAGGCATACAAACGAAAACATAGCCGTGTTTTCTTCAAAAAGATAATATGTTATACAAGGACATTTCATGGACATATACTCCTTCTGCCCCCCACCCTCAAGGAAAGGGCTTCACTGCCCACATGGCTAAAGAATCAGAGGCAAATCCTACTTTGAGTTTACAGAGCCATTAGCTCCCCACTAAGTCTACACCTGTTAGACTGTGCTTAAGGTGAACTAGAGAACTAGGTGAACTAGTAGAACAATATTAGTACCTTTTGGGCTTGCCATAAGGGGAACTGAGATGATCAGCATTATATTCCCGATAAGCACTCTGTCAAGAAATGAAATATATTAAAAAAGATTACCAGCTTTCTGCTCTAGGCCAGCTGTGTATGTTCAACACTCACAGCTTTACTACTGCTGACAGTGCAGGAAGCAAACAGCACTTACATGTGGAGCATCTCGTACATCTAGGGTAACTGTAGACTGTGTGACCTGGATCAATTCACTCCTACTGGGAAGCATGGACAAAATACACCTCTGCAGAAACTGCACATTCTGTCTTTTGATAGAAAGGAATGTCTGTGACAGATTTTGTATTTTGAAAGATTTCAGAAACATGTCATCTGTTCTCTGGGGATGCAAATCTTTCCATCATATTAATATGAGTTTGCCCAACATCTGTGGTCTCAGATTTCCCTTTCTGTTCCTCTTATACAATGTCAATCCATTTGACTTGGCAGTCATACTAGTCACCTCAGAAGTCATTCTAAGGCAACTGGTTGGTTATGGAAAACATAAGGAAAATAAAAACAGCAAACAAGAGCCTGGGAGGGAACATGTTTACTACCTCAGGGATCTTTCATTTTATATAAATAAGCAATGCAATTTAGATTCACTGAATGTGAGAATCCAAGCTTGGCTCTAATTTGCAGATGTTACTTACTTCATGCAGAAAAGCAAACATGTTTAAGTGGATAATTCTTTGATTTCACAATTAAGTCATAAACTTATAAATGGTGTGAATTTGCCTCTAACTTAAGCAGTCTTCCCTATTGCAAATTCATTTTCCATAATACAGATGTTTGAGTTTCTGAAAAGTTTGGCAATGAAAAGCTGTATTATCAGTGTTGAACTTCAGCTACTCAAATTCTTCGGCATTTAAGTTATAGCTTTCTTCTGTGCAAAATCCAGGAGTAAAAGAGTGGAACTTATTTATAAACCATCCAACCTGCTATCAGTTGGATGGTTCTAAACCATGCCTTTCATTCCTGTGCACTATGTTTTCTAGTCCTCTTAAAGATTATTGTCTCAGCTTCCTGCATTCTTATCATGCAAACTACACATCTCAAAGCCCACTGCAGAAACTCAAAGCCTCACTGCACAACAAAAACATAGATAGAAAATTAAAGTTCATCATTCTGGGGCTTTGCTGAACATTAGGGACCACTATTGCTTGCCCAATTGCCAAGGAAGTTAAATGCTGGGTCTGTGTTTGTGGCTCCTGTTTGCAGCACTCCATGTCACTGCACTCCTGAAATGCCAGTTAAAAGGCAAACAGAAACCAGGCACAGTCATCTCCCAATGTCGTGCGAAATCTTCCCTCAGCAGGTTCTTTCTGCTAAAACTAAATGTGCCCCCCACATGACTCCCAGCCACAGCTAAATGAGGTCACGAACAGCATTACCAACACACGCTTCTGCCCATGCTGACCTCACAGCAAACTCAAGTAAAAGAATAATGAATTTCAAAGGAACAGAGATATTGGTTACAAATTAAACAGACACTTCTCAATTTTACCTGGTGTGATAGTCTCAGGGAGTGCTGAATAATCAAATGCAATTCTCTTTCCAGAATATATTTAAGCTGTTCTAAGCAGCTTTGTTATGGATTTTCATAGCTGAATAATGGACAAACTTTAATAATTTCCTGTCATACTGCTTTGGAGGAAATACCAAAAGTCCAGTAGAAACATCTACCACCTGCAAGCTAAATCTGAGCAGTGTCAGTGCAGCTTTGATGAAAAGCCTGAGAGCTTGTTAGCACATTCTCAGCTGTGAGCATTCCAATTACGACAGGGAAGATTAATATCATCAACTTCAGTCACCTGAAAGTTAGTTGACTACTTTAAAAACAGTAACTTTAAGCCCTATATGTATCAAGGGAATGAATGAGGTATCTCCAGAGGGTAATTCATCTCATCTTAAATCTGGTGGTTTAGACAAGATGAATCTCTCCCTGCAGACACTTGATTCATTTCACTGACTACAAAACTCAGAGTTTAAACTTAGGCAGCTTCCAACATTATAAGTCAAATAGGATGGAGATTGTATAAAATATCTAGTATCTGAACTCTGTTATCAGACATCTACATAGGCATTTTCACTGGGAATATATGTCCAGAAACACCTAGAAAAGCAAATCCCATAATGGCAGGCAGGTTCTGGGTGCAGGTTTTTCAGAATCAAGCACAGTCAGTAGTTAATAGTATCTGAAGACATTATGTAGTGCTATACAATACATATGAGCCTTCAGTAAAAAAGCATAATTTTGCAAAATTCTGCCAATAGACTCTTTATATATCGTGTCTTAAGACACTGCAAAATGAGCAAACATAAATTTCCAAGGAGAGGAGTTGCTGACAAGGCTGCAGTAGTTAGAAAAACTAAACAAAGCTCAAACTCTACACTTAGAGCACACAATTTATTTGTAGTTTTAATATTTTAAATGTGTTATTCATTTTAGTATTATCATGTTTGGAATTCTTCATACACAAGGTAAGACAAGGTAATTCTCCAGTGTTCTTATACAGCAAGTGCCAAAAGTACTGACAGTGTAAGTATGTGCCATGAGAGAAGGAATAAGTATGTAACAAAACAAGGGCACAGAGGTATTATGGAAAAAGGGAGTTGGCTCGTGAGTACCTTGGACTGATAAGCTGCTAACTTCTCATGTTAAGTTAACTGATGTTACTCTTTCTGTTAAAAGGCTGACCACCCCTTCCAGTTGTTTTTTCACTGAGACCTGACAGGAATTGAAAATTCTGTTTCTGATAGCAACATTTTGGGGCCAACTTGGGAAACATTTTTCTCTTATCCCTGTGTATTAAATGGAGATAATGGCTAGGATTCAGCTTGACGTTAAGGAAGACATCTAGTGCAAACACACTGTTTTCAGCTATTCAAAACATCTGCATATGGCTGGTAGATATGACACAATGCTTGAAGAAGACACAGGCTTCTACAGTGGCAACAAGAGAACAGAGGAAATATCCCACAGAGCCTAAATGACACTAGGGATCTACAGAGATGTAATGAATCCTTCCAAAAGGTAGGTGCATGCAAGCATGCTGCTTCCTTAAGCTCTCATTACAACCAACAAAAATCTAATCAGCATAAGCAAAGGAGCCTAGAAAGCATCATCTGGCTGAATAGATACTGACATCTTGATTTAGTTGCCCACCAGTAGACACATTATTTCATATGTCACAAGGTATTTAAGAGTCATGGCTGCCAAACATTATAGAGGACTTGGGGAAGACCAGTGTCATTCTGGAGAAGTGGTTGTAGGCCATCAGGGTAGCTCTTTGGTATCTCAAGTAGCACTAAGCATCTGTGTGAACACCCCTCAGAGTTGGCTGCCTGAAGCTTGTTCTGGGCTCCACTGACTGTTCACTAGATGCTCATTTTGGTTGCTTAGGCATCTAAAGGTGTTCCATGTGACCTGCAGAAATGCTAAGGCCTCCCTTGGTCCTTTTGTCATATTTACTAGATCCATGCAGATATTCTGGATACTTCACAGCATCTCAAACGGCTCTTCTTTCCTTTATTTAGGTATCTAGCCCTAGCTCTCCATTGACTACAGAGACACCTTAGACATCTAGTACACCCTGCAGGTACCTACACAGGTACATTAATCTCAGACTGAATCCCACGTAAAGTTTCTTATCTAATACTTAAAAGTAACTAACTCAAATATTGCTAGAACAGGAAAAAAACCCAGTATGAAATGCTCAGAGACTTTCAGTTGAGGGCATTATTCAAGAACACTATGCTGTTGTTAGTGAGAAGAATAAAATTTGTACTTGTGTCATGGGAGCCAACGCTACTAGTTTCAGTTGCAGACCAGTGTAATTGTTGTCTCTTCCTCAGGCAACAGTGCATCGCTCCATTTCTAAAAACTGAGTAACAGTGTTTTGCTACTTTGCATCATCACAGCTATTAAAGTACTGTTTTTCCAGAAGTGAGTCTCTGTTTCATTCTGTGATATATATAGCCAACAAAAGGGCAAACCTCTGCCCTAGAAACTTATAACATGACAGGAGATATCAGATGGAGGCTGGTTGCAGTACAGGAAGCACAGTGAAAACATGACACAGCTTCATGACGTCAAGTGCTTTCTGTCTACCAGCAATCTCTTAAATTCTGTAAGAAAGTATTATTTCTATGAGAAACTGATCTAAAAGCTTTTTCCTTACTTTAAAGGAAACTTCTAAAAACCTATCCCAGAAACATAAACAGAGTTAAAAAGATGACCTTTTTTTTTCAAATTTTATATTGTATCTAGACTGTACCAGAAAACCCACTAATCTTGACATGATTTCCCACTCTAGAATAAAGGGAACTCAGAATAAAGGGCCTTCTAGAATAAAGACAAATTCATGAATTCTAAGGCCGGGGCGGGGGGGGAGGGGGGTGAGGAAAAGAGAGAAGTGAGGGGTGCAGTTTCCCATGCGCTTTTTCATTGGACTGACACTATATTAAAAGATTATGACCTCTGTAAGGAAGGAGTTAATCATGTGATATCCAAAATACTGAGAGGATGTGACATGGACAAAATGGAGAGGAAAATCTCTATAAACTAATTGTCAGAGATTTAAAGTTTTCCTGAATAAAAGCAGTATGATAGCAATTATATTGTGCAGAAGACTGAAATTTAAGGGCTATTTTTCCTACCTAAATATTTGACTCTTTATTTCCCATAGCTATCATTTGAGAACCTAGGAAAACATTTTTTCTCAAATCTAATATTTGCAGATGCAAATTTAGCAGAAGATGATTTGGATTTACTTTTATTTCCTTTTTGCTGTGTTTGTTTCTAATAGAAGCATGAATTTGCTTCTCAGCATGCAATGGCATTTCATAAAGATCCATCTGAAATATAGTAGAGTTTTTTTATCCTAGCACATCTGTGCTATTTGCAGTGTGTGCAACATGAAGGCACCTTCTAACAAAATGACACAGAATGGAATGGATTAACATGTTGAATTAAAATAGAAAACAGTTGTTCTGCTTGAACATGCCTATAATTTTAGAGGCTTGGGGCAGGACTGAGTTGAAACCAAATAAAAAAAAAAAAAGGCCATACAAAATTCACATTAGCCATTTGAATGCTTTCTCCGCAAACACTTTTAGTACTTTGAGTTCATTTTATTAGTTTTCTAGAAAGATGTTAAATTAACTTTTCAAATAATTGCACTGTTCAGTTCATAGAAGAAAAGCCAAAGTGAAGGATTATTTAACCTACAAATGTAAATAGATTTTGGTAAGAGCAGTCAGGAAATGGATTAACAAATGGTGTGCAGAAGCACAATCAGAAGCATTTAGGCTACTGCAGCTTGGCAAGTTACCACACATCAGCTGAGATGTGATGATTGACCACTGCAAGCTTCCAGCCTGTGCCAATTGCAATGTAAGATAGACACAGTTGTTCCAATATTGAGTTTAGTTACTTTTAGTTGGAGACGGTCAGAGCACATTCATCCACAGATATTATCATGCTTTTTGACTGTGTCTCAACTCAGAGAACCTGATTTAAATATAGCATGAAGCTATCTACCTTATTCATATAATCAGATTGATTTACTAGGGAATTCAGAGTCACAATACATTTCAAATAATCACATTAGCTCAGATCTTGAAATGTGTTGATCACCTTCAATTTCCTTTATTCACATTTCCAAAATGATCACATCTCTGAATCATATGAGCTTTGAATCATTTGTGATTTGTTTTTCCTACAACACAACTTAACTGCACGTACAACCTCTAGTAAGAGAGCGATCTCCTACAATGATCCAGACCATGGATATTTTAGACAATCGAGTGGAAAATTCCAACTGAAACCAGTTAAGTTGTTTGCCTTATAACTTGCATCCAGAAACTCATTGTTCTGGGGTTTTGTGCCAATTTTGTCTAACATAATTCTAGCTTTTCCCTACATATCAGTTTTTTACCTTCTGGTTAAAGGCTCAAGAATTTTTCAACCTTTTTTTTAAACTGGACAAGACAGATCCCTCCTGCAAAACAGATTCTCCATTCCCCTGTTCCCATAAATTGTACCTACAGATCTTACAAGGTTTTTTTCATTTTTAACTTGGACACTTGGAATGGTACATGATTCTGATAACCAGTGTCTTTCACTGTGGCATTTACACTCCCTTCCTGACCAGAAGTATCTTACCCCAAGCACCCTTGCATGATACTGATCCTTTTCAAAAATATTACACATTTTTAGGCCACGCTGATTCTGTGATGGAGTAATTCAACTAAAGCACTACAGTGACACAAACACTAATGCTCATTAATTAATTCAGTCTGGAAATTAGATGATTTCTAATCATCTAGATAGAACTTTCCAGATAGAAGAGAGTATGAGAGAACAACCCGATTATTATTTGTACATAACGTGGTCATCTGTGATATGACAAAAGGCAAACCATTGATCCAAAGCCCTATTCTAATTCAGGGCTGAAAGCAGCCCAAGGAGGATGGGAGATAAAGAGAAACTGCACTTGGAAGCCTGATCCCTCGTAAAGTGATGGAAACTACATGGTTCAAAGTGGCAATTTAAGAGGTCAAGAGGTGACAGAGAGGCAGGCAGGCTTGAATCCTGTCTCCTTTATTCCCATTAAAATTCTGCTTCCCGCTTGTGAAATTCAGAATGCTATACTTGTATGAAGTACTCTTCCATTTGATGGCAATGGCCTTCCATCACCTTCATACTTGAACCCACACTGTGCCCTGAACTGGCACCTCTTCTGATGCTTCAGTGCCTGTCAAGAATATGCAAAGCCTCAGATCACTCCTGCTTTAGGATGTGATCCGTGACGCCTCAACTGCAACATGAGCCTAATACAGAGGAAGCATCACAAGAAGTGATTTGAAAATATGTCACTGTGAAAAAAGTATTCTGGGGATAAAAATATCCGGGTTTCTTTTCATTTGCATGTTTCTTAATACTGCGTTTTGAAATTACAGTTCAAATTAACATGTACTCCCCTTCTATCTTTAAATAAAGTGCTTTTATTTTATTTGTCTGGCCTTAATTGCTACTTGAGTCTTTGCTTGGCATTGACTTTTGAGAATTTCTGTTGGCTGACCCCTTAAAAGTTTCTCTGTCGCCTTTGATTGTATAACTGGTTTTTCATTTATGCAACAGCCTATATTTTATATTGGTTGCAATGTTTTACAAGTGTTTTTAGTTAACTATGAATAAAAACATTATCTATGACTTCAGTGTTCTGTTCCATGACAGTTCAGTATATCAGAGTAAAATATACTTGAAGTTTGCAGTATCTTACTATGCCGTGCTACACTATTACTGACAAATTGGTCCTCTATTTAGCATTAATCAAAATATTCAGTTGAATGGCAAAATATGCAGATTTACCCTGGCTTTTTTTCTTATCAATTTGTTCTATAAACACAGCATTACATTTGATTTTTAACTGGGCATATGGCTGAAAACCCACGGAAATGTCTTCCACTTCCCCTAAATATTCTGCATCGTGTTTTCAGATCAAGTGAAACAAACAATTACTCTAAATTCTGTACGTTATGTTTAACTATTCCTCAAAAAGAACAAAGGGGATTTTGTCAAACACAGTGTAGAAATTTGCTCATTTAAATACTTCAGTACTTTTAGTCTTCTAATCCAAATACAGAAAATAACCTTGCCAAACAAACATATAAACTGGACGTAGTATTCTGAAGCTGAGAAAATTTCATTAGCCCTCTACATATCCTAACAAAAGGAAAGGGTTTCTTAAAACAGTAAAAAAATCCCCAGCATCTATATTAATATAATTTTCTGAATACACATCTGAAACACATGCACGTAAGCGTATGAACAAGGAAGCTGCTGATGCATTTAGCATTCAGTGTTACTTGTGAGCTTTCCCACATGCATGTGCTGTTTCATGCCCTGCACATCTGTAATTTTTTACTCAGGGAATGCTTTATTGTTGATAAAAATATTCACTGCAAAGGAAGAATCAAATGAATACAAAATTTCTCCTATCTAGAGTTAGGTGAGTAATCACACTAGTTAATTGAAAGTATGGTGTTTCATAACGAAACCAATAATGTAGAAAGGCTGCTTGAGGTTGAACTAAGCACCCTCCCATTAGCATACAGCACAGCCACTGTGCAACAGGACAGGAAGAGAGCACGCTGAAAAGCAAAATGTTATGTCATTTATTGAATATTCATTTATTATGAATATTATTACGGTTCATTAAAGGGGGACTGTGAAAATGAAAAAAGCCAGTGCTACCCACGGCACACACAGCCAGGGTGAAAACTTTGTCCTTCTAACGTACATTCAATATCCACTTACCATTTTATAAACCTTGTGCTTTAACTTGCTAGCTCTCTGATAAAGCACGAGCTTACTAGGCACCTGTTCCTTCATCTGAGTAATGCCTCTGAATCACCACATCAAAATTGGTGATGTTACTTAGATTTTGTACACCAGCACAATGAAAACCAAATGAGACATGAGATAACCTTTTTGATTCCTAAAATCAAATTAAGTACATTAATGAGCAAAACCAGACAGCTACATCTTTTAAATTCACAAATTCAGCAGTTTGCTAGGAAAAAATGGCCAGCAAGTGATGAAGATAATATCATAACACATGCAGAATGAAAGAACCATTTAATACAATTCTAATTTATACTCCATTTTATCCAGTATACAAACTATTTTTGGACATGCTGTTGGACAAATATTTTCTCATTTCTACTTTTACATCATTTCTACTTTTTCACCATTACAGTGGCTGCACTGCTAATTCCTGTCTTTGCAGGTGTCTTAACAAAATATCCCATATCAAAAACAGTCTGCAGAGTCCAGTCTACCAAATAATCACACCTTTATGCTTTATTCCCCTGTTAATATCAGATCAATTCCAGATGAACATATGGCACTGCTCTTTCTGAGTGAAAGGAAAATACAACAGGCATATCAACATTCTTCTAATTAATTTTTTATGCCATGTAAAAAGTTTGCTAATAAACCACACCTCTTAGGAACTTTGCTCTTTGCTATTTCGTATTACTCATTCTTTGCATGAATTTTCTATATACTGCTAAAAGTACTTTATGTTGTCAAACCCAGTGTCCTTTGAGGGGTTTTTGTTTGTTTGCTTGAGGTTTTTTATATTTATTTTTAATACTTCTGTAGTTTTGACCATGGGTTTCTCCCTAAGTTTTCTGAAGTTAATTACTTCTGATCCAGGTATCAGTGCTCTACCTTTCCTCAAGATCTGTTAGCTTAGTAAGGAAACAGTGCTTTTCCTTACTATGTGCAATTCTAAACTTAAGATTTTCAAGCTTTCACACAAATAGTTCTTTACAAAATCTTATCTCCATTGCCAGATAAGCAGCTCACCTTTCACTGTGCAATAGTGGTGCCACTATTTACCTCACACCCTACTTCCCAACTAAATTTCACTTCAGTTTTCAGTAACGCTGGCTTCTAGTGCTGCTCGTATTCCCACCAACACGCTCAGTTTGCATTTCAGACCAAGTTTCAGTCCCCTGACAGGGAGCCAGAGAAGCCGGCTGCCGAGGGCACACAGCGCACCGGGTGAAGCACGCTGCTCAGCCACCAGCTCCCGCACCCCGTCAGCCGTGATGGCACCTCACTGACAACTCGGTTTGCCTGCTCTCTTGTCTACATCCACCGGGCCCCGCCGCGGGAGTCAGGCACGCCTGGGGAAACTGCTTTTTGGTATTTTGCTTTTTTGCTTTTTGCCTTTTTTTACCGCTGTTTCGGCTGCGGCGAGGCCCGGGGCGGCTCCCGGCCGATAGGTGTCGCTGCGGGAGGCTGCCGCGGCGAGGCGTTTTGACCGCGCTGGCTGCCCGTAGCCCGGCCGGCGGGGTCTGACGTGTAGTGTGGAGGCTGCCGGCGATGGCGGCCGCCTGGGAGGAGATTCGGCGCCTGGCGGCCGATTTCCAGCGGGCGCAGTTTGCCGAGGTGGCCCACAGGTGAGCCGCGAGTCGCCGGTACCCGCTGCGGACCCCGGCGCCTTCCGCCGGCCGGCGCTTCCTCCCCTCCCCGCGCCGGCGGCCTGCCTTCCTTCGCCTGCCCTCACAGCCTCCCTTCCCCTGCCCGCTCAGCCTCCCTTCCCCTGCCCGCTCTCACAGCCTCCTGCCCTCACACACAGCCGGGGCCGGGAGCTCAGCCAGGCAGTCCCCAAAAGTCCCGAGGGCCCGCACAGAGTACGTGCAGGTCCACGGTATGCAATTGCTGCTAAGTTCAGGCTGGTGAACGCTGTCATGGTTCCAGTGCTTTGTTTCTTCCGTATGTGTCATTGAGCAGTAGAGGTTGTTGCCTGCTGTTTTTATTAAAGAAAAACAAAATCATCCGAAGCAAGCAAAGCAAAATAAAAAAAATACAGAAGAGTGATAGACAGGCATTCTGTAAGCACAGCCGTTCTTAAGTCCACTAGCAGGTGCATTCTTTCAGCAAAAAGAGGCTGACAGCTGTTAAGGGGAAGAGTAAAAGTTGTTTTAGAGACACGATGCACATAAATGAAGCCATATGGATGATTTGGGAGGTGATAAGCGGGATCCTGAATGCAGTTTTTTGTCTTTAAAAGTACTGACACAGAACAGTAATCCTCATTGCGCTTCCTGTGTTTAGTATTTCTGAAACATCAATTTAAAGATAATTTTAGCAAGCACTTGCTTAGACTGACTGAATTTATTTACGCTGTTGATAGATTGTCAGAGCGGAACTGTATAGAAATTGTCACAAAACTGATTGCAGAGAAGCAGTTGGAAGTAGTGCACACACTTGATGGAAAAGAATATGTCACTCCAGCACAGATTAGTAAGGAGATCCGGGATGAGCTTCATGTATGTGGTGGTAAGTGTGGCATTTGCTTTCTTCCTCTGGATTTGGATGTTAGTTCTGAAGACTACAGAAAGAATTTGAAGGTTTTGTTTAGTAGTCCTAATCTTGCAAAAAAAAAAAAAAAAAAAACCCAAAATATAAAACCCCTTGCTTCCTACTGCTTCATCTACATATTAATTCACCTACTTCTTTTTTATTGTCACTTCAGATCTGTGTTAAATGTTTAGGTAAGCATATCAAGATAGGTTACTTAGTTCATTTGTTCGTTTTCACCCATGCGAAGATAGAAGTGGTCTAAGAACCCTTTTGAAGGAAGTTTGACACTTTAGTATGATTAACTATCTAGCCTAGGTATTTGGCCTTGACTCCGAATTTCAAAATCATTCTCTATTCATGTCCTTGATAATATTTTAAAATTGTCACTGACATTTTCTATTTTATGAGAATGATGAGCCATCTGCTTTGTAGGATCTCAGATATGTAAGGAGGCACGTAGCCCCAGACAGCTTTTTGTCGGTGGTTTTTGTGAGAAGACAGTGTACTGTACTTCTAGTTACGTTTAAGGGTGAATTTCATGTTATCGTGTTTAGAAAATTAACTTCCTTATTATGTTTATACAGATTAGTAGTATTCTTACGATCACCACAAATATGCCTCAATATGTTAGGCCACTGTATCATATCAGTATGATAGCTTGAACTGAATTTAAAGTTGCTGGGGTTTGTTAGTAGCATCATGTAATATATCAGGTATCAGGTAAATATCAGGTAAAATAAATATATATCAGGTAAATATATATAAAATAAATAAATATCAGGTAAAATGTTTATATAAAATAAATAAATATCAGGTAAAAAACGTTTTGGCAATCACTGTTTTGATACTCAGGGACAAGTGGTCAAATCCAGATCATCATCAAGGCAAAAACTAATTGGGAGGGAGTTTAAACATTGATTTTTACTTCTGAAATTTCTGTATTGGATTGTCAGCAAGGCAGTAGATAGAACAGTAGGGGTATCTTGCTCTGACTGCCTGTGATTTGATAACATATAAAGCTGAAGTTCATTTAATTGGTTTACAGAAAGGTAGTGAAGAAATGTTTTGTACACCATGGACTATGCTATATACTAAGTCTGTTCAAACATGTTTTATACACTAAAAGTTTATTTGTACTTTTTTTTTGAAGGTCGAGTAAACATTGTTGACTTACAACAGGTAAATTTTAGTAATAAAATACTGCATACTTCTTTCTTTACTTCACCATGTATATTGTAAATGTGGAGTTCAACAGTTATATTCCAGCTAATTTACTTTTTTAAAAGAATGAAAAGCTGATAGCTCATGTCAGAGTACAGCAGATTACTTAATCTGACAATTTACTGCTTTGTAGAAAGCTCCTGTGTGTTTAATGGTAATCTAGGAACTCTGAAATCACCACTGAAATATACAGATTTTCTTTATGAACTCTTCCTTTGTAAACTAAGGATGGCAAACAAAGTAAATATGTTTTTCATTTAAATATAAAGCTGCAGGAGCATGCATAATTAACTTTTGCATGCCTCTTTGGATCTTCACTCTTCCTTTTTTATTCGCTTGTCTCCACCAATCTTTACACTCGAGTAGTCTTCCTCTGTGACTAATTTTCCCTTCTGGCTTGAGTAAAGTCACTTGGAATCAGAAAACCTTTCTGAAAGACAATTTAGTATTTCCTATTCGTAGTTTTCTGGATTTTTTTATTGTAGAGGTTTCTTTTAACCTTGTCGCAGTTGCAAAGAAACCCTTGCTGCTTTATTCCAAATCACAGCTTAACTATATGTGTATGTATGCAATAGCAGAAAAAATAAAAGCAGCTTTTCTCAAGACATAGGAATGTGTAAGTATGATATCTCAGTGTTTGAGAATTAATTTAAAGTTCTGATAAGAGGTTTCATTGGCATTTTTCTTTAGGTAATAAATGTGGACCTTCTGCATATTGAAAACAGAGCTAATGACGTCGTTAAATCTGAAAAAACTATTCAGCTTGTATTGGGACAGCTTATAAATGAGTGAGTACTTTCAGGAGCAATATGTATAATTCACATCCCTCTCATATTTTAGAATGCAGGCTAAAAGCATTGGCCAGCCTTTGTTGCTTTTGAAGCGAACTGCATTTTTCTTGCCTGCTGCTGAGGGTGCCTGGTGGTGATCAGTGCTTCTTCTGGAAATGGCAAGCAAGGCCTGTCTCAGCAGAGCATCCAGTGAATCCATGGAGCAAAGGCCTTACTGAGGCCAGTACCCTTACTTACTTAGGAGTAAGCACTTAGGAGGCTTCATTTCTTTCTCAGTGTCTTTGTGTACAGCAGCCATATCTCTCTTGCCTTTGCTGTTTGCCTTGGCTGTTGACAAACAGTTTAACTTTTTCCCACATCTTGCTTCCTCACAAGATGAAGATGTATGAGCAAGTTATTTCATGGCTTTCAGCACACTAACAGCCACTGAAGTAATACTCTTGTCTCTATTATTGATTGTGCTGCAGGATTTATTCTTGTCAAAGAATGTGAAGTTCATGGCTCTCTTGATAAAAAACTATCTTGCTTATTAAAGCCCTTTTCTAAGCTTCATTGACATGTTTTCCTGTTCCTGCTAGTTGACAAATTCATACAAGCAGATAAATGGCCAATTTTAATATTAGCTACTTGGTTAGCAGGCTTAAAAAAACCCGAAACCAAACAACCACATGTTCACTGACATTGTTCTCCTTTGTTAGTTTAAACTAACTTTATTTTTGCAAAAATTCAGTAGAAAGAGGTACAGTCATAGAATCATAGAATGGTTTGGATTGGAAAGGACCTTAAAGATCATCTATTTCCAGCCCTGCTGCCATGGGCAGAGACACCTACTGCTAGACCAGGTTTCTCAAAGCCCCATCCAAGCTGACTTTGAACGCTGCCAGGAATGAGGCAGCCACAGCTTCTCTGGGCAACCTGTTCCAGTGTCTCACCACCTTCACAGTAAAGAACTTCTTCCTAATATCTAATCTAGATCTCCCCTCTTCCAAAGACATTATCCCTTGTCCTATCTCTACATGCCCATGTTAAAAGTCTCACTCCAGATTTCTTGTAGGCCTCCTTTAGGTAGTGGAAGGCTGCTGTAAGGTCTCCCTTCTCCAGCCGTTTCCTCAGGCTGAACAACCCCACCTCTCTCAGCTTGACTCTATAGGAGTGGTGCTCCAGTCCTCTGGTCATCATAATGCCAGGTCAATTAGTAATTCAGCATATGGCTAGCAGGTTGATTTTGAAATTCACACTTAATGTGTGGGTGTTTCTTTCTTGTTTTTAAATAAGGAGTTACCTGGATCAATTAGCAGAAGAAATAAATGATAAACTACAGGAAACTGGCCAGGTGACAATATCAGAACTCTGCAAGACATATGACCTTCCGGGAGACTTCCTGATACAGGTGATGCAAGCCACCAACCTAGCAAATGTAGAATTTATTGTATTTACATTCTTTCATTATCTTTGCAGTATTCATGGCTGTAATTATTGTAAACTGTTTGTCATTCTAAGCAGAAAAGTATTAGGTACATAGAAGGTGCAGTGTAACAGCCATTCACAGAATGTTGTTGATGTTAGCCTTTTGACTACTGGGCAAAATTTCTTCAGAATCTTCATAACTGGTAGGAGCAGACCAGAATTAGTAATGTCAGGAACAAGTTAGATTAGTTAGATCTGAAAACTTATTTGTGTAAGATACTAAAGATATAGTGGGAATTTCATCAGTCTCATTAGTTACCCAGGAAGCAGAAATACAATGGTAGAAACCTTTCAGTTTATTCAGAAAACTTAAAATAATGTTTGTTTCTAAAAGCTGAAGCCAGACATTCAGAGTAGAAACAAAAAACTTTTCTTTTGTTAGTGACTATTGTAGTGTTTCAGAGGATTAGGGAGAATTCTCTTACCATTATTGACTTTCATTTAAGGTTGGATTTTGATTGGAAGATATTTTTTTCAAAGGGTAATCACGTGGCATGTGTTAGGTGAACAGTCATATTATGTACCACAGACAACCTTGTTGACTCTCAGTTTGTGAGCAGATTTCTTCTAATACTACTTGTGTGATCAGCTTCTACAAAAACGTTTCTAACACACAAAATTACATGTGTTCTGTTTGTTTCCTGGGCAGTATTTCCTGGGTTTAGTTCACTTCCAATTATGTACGTTTATAAACTGTTTCTACCCGGTTTCTTTTGTGTTTATTGTTGCTGATTTTTATCTTGTCTATTTGAAAAAAATTGTATTGTGCATTTCCAAACTATTTTTACTTTTGAAAAGTTTCTTTCATCATTAGATACGCACATGTCTGATAGAAGAGGGCATTGTTACGAAAGCTGAATTCCCTTAAGTTTGGAGTGTGGGCCATAATGGCATCAATTTAGTAAATACATACAAATTCTCAACATACTTAAGTAGTAATTTATACTTGCAGTCCTCATTTCTGAATGTTTTTTCTATCTTAGCAAAGCTAATTTGCTGCTCTGCTAATATAGTTCTTTTTCATTAATTTTTGTTTAATATCATTAATATACAGTTTTAGCAGTTAACCCAGCTTCTATTTACAGGCATTATCCAGGCGTTTGGGTAGAATTATTCATGGACAGCTAGACCAGGAAAACCATGAGGTGATTTTTACAGAAGCCTTTGTGTCACGGCATCGAGCACGCATTCGTGGTCTCTTCACTGCAATTACTCGGTAAATGGAACACATGCAGCCACATATTAAAATATTTTCAACATAGGTCTTTATTGACAAAATTCTCATGTGATTGAAAAAGAAAAGAAAATAAAGACCTATGGATTGATTTCTTGTAAGTGTAGTTCAGTTCCTGGGGTGAAATATTTATATTAGATTCACTTTTTCAAAATGGGAACCTCCTTTTGAAAGGAGAACAAGGGAGGCATAACAATATGCAGTATACAAGAAGTTGTTTGGCTGAAGAAAATGTTAATCAGCAGTTCTATTTGTTTGGAGAGTATCCTCATTGTCATTCTACCACTCCCTAGTCAATTACATATTGATGTCTGCCCACTATGTGTGATTCTAGATTATTTTTTATAATTAAGTCAATATCCATCCGTGTCAATTTGTTTGAAGAGAAAAACTTGGAACAGCGAAAGTTTACTTAAAGTAATTATTGTAGCTTTGTTATAAGATAGAACTTCGTAGTAATTTAAAATGTTTTAGGAAATGTTAAACATCAGCGTAGCACCCTGGGGCTAAGATACTTTGTAGTTTTGTCCATCTGGAGTAACCGCTCTTATTTCTAGATTCTCCACATCAGTTTCAGGTCACTGACTTACGCTGGTTTGTTTGTCTTTTTTTCCAAGGCCTACACCTGTAACTAACTTGATCACTCGGTATGGATTTCAAGAACATTTACTTTACTGTGAGTTTCATTTGGATTGGGTTGGTTTGTTTTGTTGGGTTTTTTTTAGTTAATTAATAGATTCTTCATTACTAGAAGTATGCTTTCAAATAAGCATTTTAGTATATAGCTTTAATTCTGGAAGAAAGAGCAATATGTTTCTCTTTAGTGTAAAAAATGTTAAATCTTTTCTGCTATCCATAACTGAAGAGATGTTCTCTGTATCTAAAGCAATGAAAGCATACGTTGATGAAATGCCTCTGGGGCAGGATGATGCAAGAAGTACAGTACTCATTTTGTCATCTGTTTTGTTATTTGCCGTTAGCTACCGGCAGTTTTATCTGTGAAGCACACAAAAGGGAGTAGATTTTATGTAGCCAAATAACATTAACTGCTCTGGATTCTATTTATTGACTTCTCTGTGATATCGGAGGCAGAGCTTTTGTTATGCTCTTAGTTAAATGTGTTTATATGCTGAGAGATAAAGCATATCCTTAAACTGTTTGCTTTTATTTCTTGCAGTTCCTTTTTTAAATAGAAATGCAAAAATAAAATAGATTTCCTACCCTACTACTGAAACTTTTAGGCAGTACTTAATTGTTTTTTACTTCTAATGTTGTAGCTTTTCTTTCACCATCCCCTCCCATCTGTCCAAAATGCTGCTTCAAGCATCATTAGTCTTGTATTCTGGCTGACTAAGTGCTACTGGTCTTTAGCATCCCTTAATAGTTTTCTGTCTCTTCTCATGAAAGTTACTATTTCTCTTTCATTTGGTTGGGTCTTTTTGCCTTCTGGGCATTGCATGCTTCAGCTGCACTATAATACCACCCTGCTTACCTTCTTGTTCTTTGCAACAAACTTGTTCATTGAAAATGAAAATCTTAGCATTTAAATAAGGTTATATAAACACTCTACTTTCACATGGTCATATCTGCCCAAAGAAATAAAAAATCATGATTTAATGTGCAGTATTTCTTACGGAACCAGGTTTTTAGGTAAATTTTCCTGTTTAGGTGAGCTAAACCTTCATGTGCTGTATTAAGCATATTGTAATGTTTACTCATATCATGAGAAAGAAGCCAAACCATATGATACTATTTAATGTTCTGTTCCAGTGTAAAGTCTGTCTTTCAATGAAATAGAAATCATCCCAAACTGGGGGTAAAAAAGCCATCTCGCAAAATTCTGGAAATCAGCAGAGCTTGGCAGTTGATGTCACTGATTTTTTTTTTTTTTTTTTTTGTCATTGTATCTAGTGATGTATGAGAAGGCACAGGCAGAACATACAAGGCAAATCAGATATTCCTGTGCACCTTTAATGGACCAAAAATACCTTATTTAGCATTGAGAAAGGCTTAGTACTTTGGTACTATGAGTTGCCAGTATGTTCTTTATCAACAGTATTTGTGCATTATTAGGAGGTTATTACTGGCAAGTGTGAACATTGTAAACCATAATGATGGTCACCAGCAGGAGGTGCTCACATTTATGCAGTTTAGATAACAATTTTTCATGTCATTTTAGTGAGTTTGGATCTCTTTTTTTCTGTCTTGGTTAACATGCAAGCAGTGAATTTGAAGAGAACATAATTGCTAAAATGCTTATACATCATATATATATATAAAGATACTTTTATGACTGCATTTTCTAAAGTAAAAGCTCAAACTGTACAGTTACATGTTCAATAAGAAGTGTTTTGATTCTGCCATTGAGGTTCACTCTTTTGAAACATTGTATGCTTTCCAGAGCTTTTATCAGAACACTTGCATAGTGTTAAAAATAGTTGATAGACCCAAGAAATGTTTTTCTAAAACAAGCACAAACAACTAATGGGGGTGGCGGACAGCAAAGACAAAACCAAACAGGGAAAGTAATTGCTATGTTTTGTTTAGTGGAGATATCTAAGTGGAAAATGCCACTTCTTTTCTTTTCTGTGTTGTAGCTGTGCTAGAAGAACTTGTTAACACTGGTCGACTAAAAGGCACTGTGGTTGGTGGGAGACAGGATAAGGCTGTGTTTATTCCAGACATTTATGCCAGAACGCAGAGCAACTGGGTGGATTCTTTTTTCAAGCAGAATGGTTACCTAGGTAATTAATCTATATTCCCATAGATAAAATGTCTTTCTAAAACTAATTTATGTAATTGGTCTTACCCTAATATAGCCAGTGTTTAGAGTGAAGCCTCACAAGAATAAGTGGAAATCAATACAGTAGTTGATACTCCTTTGTTAAAAGACTGTCTTGCTTATAATGATGTGTATTACTTTTATCGCAAAGAACCATATTTCAACAGAGAGAACCATACTGCTAAACAGTAGCTTTTATTTCTCAAAACCAGAGTTACAAATGCTACTTTTACTACTGTTCTGAAAACATTTCTTAGACTACTCCCTGTAGACTTTTCAGGCGATAATGTTTGACCCACAGGGTTGGAGTTTCAGTCCAGGCATCCAGATTACAGCCAAACTTGGGCTAATAGTCCAGACAGCCAAGCATACAGTGCACAGGAAGAGCCTGTGCAAAATAAGATTTGTAGAACTGGACTGGGTGGCACTAGTGTCCGATTTGAATCCGAACAAATCTATCTAACTTAAAGATGAGTGATGCTGGATGATGGTGTTTTAATACAGGAGCTATGGGAAAATATGGACCTGAATAAACAAAGAATGTATCCTTATGGTCCCAAAGGGCCAGTTACTAAAAACGGTTAGTCTTGCAGTTCAAAAAGCTTCATCATAATTTACTGTACTAGCATTAAGTGTTTCTGTAATACTGCTTGACTGATAAGAGTATCTGTCAAAGTCTTTGAATGTTTTCAGAATGTCTTAAGTATAAACTGCCAAATAGTTGAAACACTTTGCTTGTGAGGCATTGCACAATTCTGAGCAGACTGGGGTAACTTTTGAAAACAAAACATGTTGACATTGTATATATTATGAGTATTGTTCATGTTATATCGGAATACTTAAGAAAGATACAATTGCAAAGTTAAAGGTATAGGAATCTGAAAAAAAAAAAAAACCAAACCAAAAAAACAAAACTCCAAACCATTTATTTTTTTTTTTCCAAAACTCAGCCCAAACTCATGTCCATAATTTTATCTTCATATTTCTCTTAACTATGTTGTGGTGCACCTTGTATGAACTAAGTTTTAGGTCAGCATTCGCTTGAGACTGCATTTACTTATATACAAACTAAACAAAATTCTTCATTTCCTGCTTTCAAAAAACATTACCACATAAGATCCTGTAAGTATATGAAGGTACTTAAATGTGACAGACATCTAACTGTTTTATAGAATTTGATGCATTGCACAGACTTGGCATCCCTGACCCAGCAGGCTATATTAAAAAAAGGTACAAGTCTACACAGCTCTTATTTCTGAGAGCAGCTTGTGTTGGTCAAGAAATCGTGGATCAAGTTGAAGCCTCTGTAGAGGAAGCCATCAGTTCCGGAAACTGGATAGATGTAGCAGTAAGCAATCCTTTCAGTTGTTGTTGTATTTATTTGTTTTATTTTACTTTTGTGTCCAAAAATCTTTATACTACACATATATAATGAAAAATTTCATGTTGTCAAAGAAGGATATTCAGTTCAAGTGAAATAACGAGTCAAAAGGCATTATTTGCCTTTAATCTGACCTGAAAAAAGCCAGTGGAAGGACATAGCAGTATTCAGTTGATAGAAACCTAGGACTAACTTTCATTTCAAAATCAGTGCTAGTGTATTCTGCTAGAGAACAGTATATTTTGGGGGTGGGGGGGCTGTTGCGGGGCAGGAGGAAAGGGGAGGTTAGAAAAAAGTTTAAACCGGATTTCTGTGACAGTTTCATAAGCAGAGGGATATTAGCCATTTTGTCTTGGCTAAATTGTAATTCTAGGCTGTAACAGCACTATTTTGTGACTTGTAAGGAAGCCTGCTGTTGTTTTGTTTGGTGTTACTCTGTACCTGTTGAGGTGCATTTTGAAGAAGTTGCTGTGCATTTGCACAGAGCAGTGTTGATTTCTGGTGTTCTAAGATTTAAAATAGTGTTTACTCTTAAATTGCTAGTTTAATTTTAAAAGTGCAGTATATTCTAAGTAGTTAATAGAGGTCAAATGTCCATGGATTCTGTTTATGCACACACAAGTATGTCTGTCCATTCTAGAACAGATCATTGTATGTAAATTATTTTTATTTTCTTCCCCATAGACTCTTCTGCCCAGCTCATTGTCAGTAGAAGATGCTGGGATTTTGCTTCAGCAAGTGATGAGATCTTTAGATAAAAATTCTTCAGGTTTAATCTTCAGTGACACTGTTGTGGTCAGTGAGAAATTTCTAAGCAGCTGTGCTGATCTGTTCTCTGCTGCAATGCAGCAGAAAGCTGAAAAGGTAGGGGTTTTTTGGTCAAGATGCAATCAATATATGTTGAGTGTTGGACTATAGTTTATATGACTCTCTGTTGTTACCATCTGTTTGCATCTCATCTGAAATACAGTTTGAGAAGAAAAGCAAAAATGACGAAAAAGTTTGTATGTGCAATTAGTGTAATTTAATGTACGTTCAGTTGCACTCAGGGAACACTGTTCCACTGACAGTATGACCAGATGCTGAATTTTGAAGAGAAGAATAAATATCTCTTCATGTGTTGCACTTGGAATACATGGTGTTAGCTTAGTATACTGAAAACATGGCCAAAAGTGTGAAATGTTTCTGCATGTATCTTTTGTTGCTGTATCTTTTTGCTGTTACGTGCATGTTCTTCATTTTAGGAAATTAAAAATAACCCTGTTAATTTAATCACTGAAGAAGATTTAAAACAGGCTTCTGGTTTAGAGAGCTCATATGCTAATAAAAAAGACAAAAAGGATGAAAGAAGAAAGAAGGCAACAGGTAAAGCATCAGTATTTAACTTAAGCGAAAAAAAAAGAAAAAAAAAGGCTTGTTTAGCCTTGGAAATATTCAAATATAAAGTTACGATATCTTGTAGTGTGGTAGTTCCTTCCAGTCTGTTGCTGAAGATATTTTAAGAAATAATCTAGCCACTTCTTATCATTATCCTGTAGATGTGGGTGTATCTGAGCTATGTCCATGAGAACTAATTTCGGGTTTAGAAGTATCATAAAAGTGTCTTGAGTTAGTCCAACACAAGGCAGCTGTCCTTAGAAGCAAGGAATCCATGTTCATTTGTGTGTATGGTGTGATCACGTAAGATTGAGTTGTGCACTGGGGAGTGGCCAAACCTCTGTACCATTTTTGATTACACAGTATAGATACACTCTGTGCTGTTTTTCTCAAGGACCCATGAAAATGAAACTATTTCTTAAGTCTTGAGAAATAAATTCCAAAATAACTCTGTATAAATAGAGAAATCAGGTTTGGGGGCAGGGGAGTGTTTCCTTTTCTTAAATGATACCACTGTTACATAATGTAGTTACTTGAAATCTTGGACCTTATATTTAAATGGAAAAGAACTACTTTTTAAAGACTTAGTGCATGTATAGAACCAGTTATTCTGGATCTGAAATTTCTTTTAAGTGAAAAAAGAAGGGAACAAGCTGTGGAAAGGGAAACAAACAGCAGAACTACTTACCATGTGGAGAAGGACTGTACTGCAAATTGAGATCCAGTCTGCAGTGTGAATACATGGATTACAGGACATATGAACTAAGTAGTTTGATATGTTTGTCAGAACTGGAACATCTCATTGCGTTACAGTCATCTAGGAATAGTTGGAAAAGAACTAGTATTCTAGTTGATTGAATGCATGTTTTCAAGAATATTTTGGATAAATGCTTACTACGTAGGATTTTTTCTCTGCAGGTTAACAAAGTTACATTATCTGGATATTTTTCAGTAGCTCAGTTATTCAGCATCACTGAATAAAAATGCTAGATGCCTACTAAGATGCTATTTTCAGCCAACACAAAATCTGCCATTACATTCTGGAAAGTGGTATCTCATCTGTTTTCAGCTGGAAAAAGATATTGTGCCTTTTAAAAATAAAATATATAGGTACATTTGATATGATTAGTACTTGTGTTTATTGATGATGTTAGCTTAAATAAAGCTGTGACTTGGTTGCTCTTTTTTCTCAAGACTGAATCTTACAGTCCTAATATTCTGGGATATGGATTGCAGGTTATGTTTAGAATCAGGTTGTAGGGTTTTAATTCAGCATTAACAAGGAATGCAGGTAAATAATATTGTAAACTTTTTAAGTGCTGCAACTTTGCTGTGTACTAAGCAAATAATTCTCCACCAGAGGGCAGTGGATGCGTGAGAGGAGGAGGAGGTGGTAATGCTAGAGAAATCAAGATTAAGAAGACCAAGAAGAAAGGAAGAAAAGATGCTGACAGTGATGAAGAGTCGCAAGCAACTAGCACAGGTTTGTCCTTTTATTTTGCGCACTATCTATTCACACTCACATGTTTTTAGCACTTGGTTTTTCACAGCTCTTGTTTTCCCCGCTGTCAGGTAAAATGCCAAATAACATGAGAATACTTTTAGTTAGAATTGTATCAATGGACATGATATTGCTGTTTAAATTAAATAAACATACTATATTCACTGAGAAGTATAACTTGGTCTTTAAAAAAGAAATTTTAAGTAAAGGAAATGAGAGCCTTTTTTATTATTTAATTTTGTGTAGGAAATGCCTTAGATTTCAGGATTAATATTATACTTGGTTTCTTAATACCTGCTGAATAGTGTATGATAAATGAAGAAGTTCACATTCAGTTCCAAGGCTTAAATTAACAAATCATAATGAAGAATTAGTACTTAGATGTTTTTCCTCACAGGGATAAAATATACAGTCAAAATAAAGGTTTAATATTTTAAATAGGGTTTGTCTTGTTTAACTGGGGCATCTACATCAGAGCAAGTTACCTTTATATCTGTTGGCTTTGTAATGGAGTAAGGTAGGTACATTGAAGGTCTAGTCTGTCTCGCTCATTTTAGGTGTGTATTACAGGATGAGATTGAATTGCTCCCTATTGAGCCCATTTCTCTGCCTTTACTGTTAGGAAAAGGAGCATGGATAGCATCCTCAGAATTAAACACCTACATTGTTAGGCTTTCAGCAAGCTGGTTGCAAGTGGCGCAGTCATAATTATGTGTTACTTCTTTTATTCAATGGAGATGCAGAAATGTGCACTTCCATTTTATATATGGTATCAAGACTTTCATTACTGACTGAAATACTTTAAACATGTTTGACGTTGTGAAGTACAGCATTTAATTTTGTATGATACTACTCTCAGATTACTGGAATTCTCATATAAATGAAGTTATTTTTCAAAGCTGCTCAGTCACTGAGCATATAAAATTAAGTTTTAAATCACCTCTTTCATGTGTTTTACAGTTGTTGATGCTTGTATTGCTGTATTTTAATAAGCAGCTTGAGTCAAAATCCCAAGATAAATTCAGGTGTATGTGAATAAGACCCTTCCAAAACCTGATTTAAGCTCCCTTACCACCAGTTTTTATAGCCTTGTATACTGTTTATTGCTAATGTGGCACTACTAGAAACATAATTGATTTCCATTCATTCAGTTTCCTTATGTGCAGAGTAATCCCGTTACATGCTGCATCTGCATCATAGAATGCCTGTCCTTTTCTGGTTCCCTGTCGTCATCCTGATCTCATGTATAAAACAATTCTGCAGCGTGCACATAAACTTTGCATTTTGTCCAAAACCAAAATACAGAGGCACTAATTCATATGTGTTAACAAGCAGCATGTAAGTTGATTTTATTGCTGGAACTTCTCGTCTAGTTTAATACTTTATCATGTCTCGAATTTTATACTGTAAGTTAAGCTTAGGATACCCTCTGTTACTAAGTGGACTCTAAACAAAACAACCTTATGAAATCTTTCAAATTGGAGCATTCTATTCAGATTTGGCATTTAAAAAAACTACTTGGTCTTGGTGACATCATAGTTTCTAAATTAGTGGATGGGCCAGGCAGTTTGAAATGTGACTACAATTACTACTTAAGTTGTCTATTACAGAAAATTACTTCTAAGCAATCAAAAGAGATATTTTGTCAGTTTTTCTTGTGTAAGATTTAACTATCATGTGTATTCATCTTCTGTGGAGACATTCATCTTCTGTGCCATAGAGGAAATGTAGCAAAACTACGTATAATGTTTTCTCAATGAACGTTGCTCATGACCGCTACAGGTAGGAATAAGCAGCCGGAGCTCCCTTTCATGTCAGCAGATGAAATTCAGGATGTTTTAAAGACCCACATGCAGGATTGTCCCGAAGAACTTATTGCAGAACTTGCTGAACATCTAATAAGGTAATTTCAGTAATTCAGCTGGAGTCGGAAACTCTGCGATTCACTTCAGATTAATCTTCTCTTCAGTCTGTTTTCTTGCTGAGAAAAAATGTTTTGCTGATGGAAGCAAAGCATGTCACAGCTCCATGTGGCACGTGTCATGGCAGTAGGTGGTTCTGTGCCCTTTGTCAGCAAGCATATTTTCTAGTTCATGCTTGTATTTCCACCCTCTTACACTGATCCATGTTGGGGTTCCACCAGTGCCATCTTCTGTATAGCCTTTGGTCTGTGTTCACCTTTCTTGTCTTTTGTAGCTCCGCTGGTACCTGATTAACTTGGGTAATAAGCTAGGTCAGCAAACTGATCTAAGCAGAGATGAATATCTTGTTCTAAAAGGTTCTCCATACAATAGAAAGTATGTGAATATGTGTGGTAAGGGCAGAAAAGGACATTAGAGTACAGTGGTAACTGCATTTTTAGAATGGCCTGTGCTATTTTAATGCAGCTTAAAAGTCTTCCCCTCTTATAGCTATCATTGATCTGAAATTTGTCCGGGCCCCTGAAAGAGTTTTTGAATGACATTGCGTCTGGAAGTATTTTCTATCTGTCATCTTGTTTGCATTTCGGAGTTGTTATGAGTTAAAACCTTGTCAAGCATGTACATGCTGTGCATATGGTAACCATTAGTACTTCTGCACTTACAAAAGTACATTTTAACTTCCTAGTGCTTATTTTCTGATTTCCATTATTTGCTTTTTTATTAAGCTTACCATTCCATGAGCATGCTCCATTCACTTACTGTGCAATGAGATAGCTGTCTCTATTGCTGATATATTTGGAGAAACCTACAGTTTTACACTTTGCTTAATGTTCACTTTTTCTCCTCTCTTCTTCCCTGTTCTAAGACCTTTAACAAAAACTTACCAGGAAGTTGTGCGTTCTGTTTTTACATCTTCAACATCATCTTCTGGAGCCAGCAGAAGACAGACTATGAAGGACTTGCAGGAGGAGTTCTCAATCTTGTACAACAACATTAGGTTATTCGAAAAGGGAGCAAAGCATTTCACAGGTACAGTGCATGCATACATTAAAAACTGACTATGCTTCTTCAAGGGTGTTGAATTTATTCTAGAATCTACATTCAAGGTGAAAGAAGAGCAACCATTTAAAAAGGAAAAACTTAGAGATGTGTTTACTCTGCCTAACACTAACCTTATGCTGGAGTGCAAAATCAGTAAGCTTCCTTCATTCTGTTGCCTGTGCCACTAACGAAAAATTCGAATGTTTCTAAGAAGCCCCTGTTAAAAACTCTTTTAGGTTTGATACTGAAAGCAGCTGCTCCTTGAGGGCAGCTTTTCAAAAAGGTGTAGATTTATTTTGCAGTGGGATACTTTGTAAGGTGTCTTCTTTAGCTATATTTTGTGACAGAAAACTAGCATTTGGAAAATATTGTAGACATTTCCAAGATTCTCTGCTGTATTCAGCTTTCATGTAGAACTTTCCCTGTGGAAAACTTATAACAAAAGGAAACACTAATAAAAAACCCTGATATTCCTATGTTTAGGAATAAATGGAATTATTTCTCGTTAGCGTCTGTTCTTGTACATGTGTTCTGTAACCTCTTTTTTCTAAAACCTGTTTAAGTGCTGTAGTCATATGCCTGCTCTTCTGTTCCACTGCTTGTCCTGTAGACTTTTCCTTTTTTATTTGTTGATGCATAGCAGTGATTGTAGACTTTTCCTTTTTTATTTGTTGTTGCATAGCAGTGATTGTTCGTTAGGGGTTCAGGAAGATTGTACAAGGACTACTTTACTGCTTCTACAAATACACCTTTTGAAATAGTACCAACACATTAAAATACTCTTAGAGACCATTTCTTAATGCAAATGGTGGACGTACCAACTAGGGGAGCAGCGCTGCTAGATTTAGTACTCGCCAACAAGGAGGGTTTGGTCGAAGTGGTGACGGTCAATGGCAGCCTTGGCTGCAGTGACCATGAGATGGTGGAGTTTAGGATCCTGTGTGGGAGGAATAGAATACCTAGCAAAGCCACAGTTCTGGATTTCCGAAGGGCCAACTTTGGCCTCTTCAGTCAACTGCTAAGGGAAGTCTCATGGGAAAGTGTACTAGGCGGTAAAGGGGCTCAAGATAGTTGGTTAGCATTCAAGGACTGCTTCTTCCAAGCTCAGGATCGGAGCGTCCCAATGAGTAGGAAGTCAAGTAAGGGATCTAGGAGACCGGCGTGGTTAAACAAGGAGCTGCTGGGCAAACTCAAGTGGAAAAGGAGAATCTATGGATTATGGAAGGAGGGGCTGGCCGCTTGGGAGGAATATAGGACAGTTGTTAGAGGATGTAGGGAGGCAATTAGGACAGCTAAGGCCTCCTTGGAACTCAATCTTGCTAGTCGGGTTAAAGACAATAGAAAGGGCTTCTTCAAATACATAGCAAATAAAACTAAAACAAGAGGCAATATAGGCCCACTGCTGAACGAAGTGGGTACCCTGGAGACAGAGGATATAAAGAAGGCAGAGGTGCTGAATGCCTTCTTTGCCTCTGTCTTTACTCCTGCAGACTCTCCCCGAGGGCCCCGGATTTCTATAGCCCCAGAAGGAGTCAGGACAAAGGAGGAGTTTGCTTTGGTAGATGAGGATTGGGTTAGGGATCAGCTATGCAAACTGGACATCTGTAAATCGATGGGTCCGGATGGAATGCACCCACGGGTGCTGAGGGAGCTGGCGGAGGTCATTGCTAGGCCACTTTCCATCATCTTTGGTAAGTCGTGGGAAACGGGCGAGGTGCCTGAGGATTGGCGGATGGCAAAGGTCACACCAATCTATAAGAAGGGCAAGAAGGAGGACCCGGGTAATTATAGACCGGTCAGCCTTACCTCCATCCCTGGAAAGATGATGGAACAACTTATTCTTGACTCCATCACTAGGCATATCAAGGATGAGGGGGTCATTAAGAACAGCCAACATGGTTTTATGAGGGGGAAGTCATGTATGACCAACCTTATAGCCTTCTATGAGGAAGTGACTAGGTGGAGGGATGATGGTAGAGCGGTAGATGTGGTTTTTCTTGATTTCAGTAAGGCATTTGATACTGTCTCCCACAGCATCCTCATAGATAAGCTGAGGAAGTGTGGGCTTGACGATCAAGTAGTGAGGTGGATCGAGAACTGGTTGAAAGGAAGAAGGCAGAGAGTTGTGGTCAATGGCGCAGAATCTAGCTGGAGGTCTGTGACTAGTGGAGTTCCTCAGGGGTCGGTGCTGGGACCGGTGCTGTTTAATATTTTCATCAATGACCTGGATGAGGGAACTGAGTGCACCCTCAGCAAGTTTGCTGATGACACAAAACTGGGAGGAGTGGCTGACACACCAGAGGACTGTGCTGCCATTCAGCGAGACCTGGACAGGCTGGAGAGTTGGGCGGGGAGAAACTTGATGAAATTTAACAAGGGCAAGTGTAGAGTCTTGCATCTGGGGAAGAACAACCCCATGTACCAGTACAGGTTGGGGGTTGACCTGCTGGAAAGTAGCGAAGGGGAAAGGGACCTGGGGGTCCTGGTGGATAGGAGGATGACCATGAGCCAGCAATGTGCTCTTGTGGCCAAGAAGGCAAATGGCATCTTAGGGTGCATTAGAAAGGGAGTGGTTAGTAGGTCAAGAGAGGTTCTCCTCCCCCTCTACTCAGCCTTGGTGAGGCCGCATCTGGAATATTGCGTCCAGTTCTGGGCCCCTCTGTTCAAGAAGGACAGGGAATTGCTTGAAGGAGTCCAGCGCAGAGCCACAAAGATGATTAAGGGAGTGGAACATCTCCCTTATGAGGAGAGGCTGAGGGAGCTGGGTCTCTTTAGCTTGCAAAAGAGGAGACTGAGGGGTGACCTCATCAATGTTTACAAATATGTGAAGGGTAGGTGTCAGGATGATGGAGCTAGGCTTTTTTCAGTGATATCCAGTGATAGGACAAGGGGCAATGGGTGTAAACTGGAACATAGGAAGTTCCACGTTAACATCAGGAAGAACTTCTTTACTGTAAGAGTGACAGAGCACTGGAACAGGTTGCCCAGGGGGGTTGTGGAGTCTCCTACACTGGAGATATTCAAGGCCCGCCTGGACAAGTTCCTGTGTGATGTACTGTAGGTTACCCTGCTCTTGCAGGGGGGTTGGACTAGATGATCTTTTTAGGTCCCTTCCAACCCTTGGGATTCTGGGATTCTGGGATTCTGTGAAAACTCACATTTTTCACTGAAGAATGTTCAATAAGCAATTACAAATGAGGCATGTTAGCTTCATTTATCCAGATAACTTTCTTATACTACTCATACTTGATAAGACTCTACGTTTTAGGAATTGCTGTACTAACTCTCTTAAGAATCATGTAAGTTAACTTTGAATCTCTTACTTCTTTTAACAGATGAGACTCAGACTAACCTTGCCAAACATCTGTTGAAGACAGTTTGTACAGATATTACAAATCTTATTTTCAACTTCCTAGCATCTGATTCAATGATGACAACAGAAAATTACTCTGCAATCACAAGTGAGGTACACAGCAGTTCCTTTATAAGTCTCAAGTAGATCAGTAATGTTTATTTAATATTTTATTATCTTATGTGTAAATGCAGCTAAAGTGATAAATAATAATCAGATTATTTTAATTCTTGTCTCATACAGGTCCGAACAAAGATTTTAGGTAAATTGCCAGAAGACACCAAAGGCCCTTTAACTAAACTGCATACTTCTCTGAATGGCAAGGTAAAGTGATCCAGAATCTGAGTTCAGATTTTCTGCTGATACAATGCTAATAAACAGCTAACATAGAGAGTGTAATACGTAACTGCTGCTGCTGTGAAGGAAGAAGTCAAAATAACCTTTCAAATGTTTGTAAGTCAGTGAGAGTAAGTACATTTTCATACCTGTGAATTTTTACATTTGAAAGATTGTTCTTACATTTGCATAGTCACCTAGCTCTTCGCTTCCAGGTGAAATCCAGTATATCTCTTAAGTGCAGGTGAGAAAAGTAAAAGCTGAGAAAGAATGTGTAATTCAAAGTGGATGATATTTCTTGTTTGTTCCTGAAGATCATGATTGTTGTCCCATATATTTCATAACTAGTAAACCCTGGATATTTAGGAAAAAGATCAGCAGTGAAAGTACAAAGCAGAGTAATTTATTATTTTATGCAAAAGGCCGGACTGATGTTTCTTAAGAAAAAACATATCTGTAAATAATTGTAGAACATATATTCCTTTTTTAATTACATTGTTAAGATTAGTGGATTATAACTTGGTTTAGTATTTAAGTATATGAACTATTGGAAAAGGAATAGCATTAATTTCTACTAAATACTTTTTGCTTTCTGTTTTCTTTCATAGCATATTCCAAATGTATTCGCAGTCATCTGTGTGATTAATTGTGAACAGTAGTTAACTTTTTTATAATTTGCTAACTCAGTTTAAATATTTATCTCATTTTCTAATAGAGCATAGAAGATTTTCTCTCATGCCTTGATTCTGCAGTGGATATTTGTGGTATTATGGTGAAAAAAGGAGACAAAAAGAAAGAAAGGTACCTTAATTTTATTTATTCTATGCACAGTCTGAAATGTAGCTGTACTGCTGGACAAATGTTAGGTGGTTACTGTGGTAGCAGTCACAGAGAATGTGTAAGAAGCAGTCTTTCTTTTCAAACTGCTTAACTGAAAAATGCAAAGTCAAGCAGTCCTAATTCCATGGGAGAAGGAGAAGGGGGGACTTTATATTTAGCTAATTTACTTGACTTACTACAACATAGTTTATAAATTCTCTAGGGGGCTTTCAAAATCTGAGCTACACCAGTGCTAGTTTGGGGGGTTTTGGGGGGGTTTTTGTTGTTTGGGTTTTTTTGTTTTTTTTTTTTAATGTGCAATTTTACATAGAACTGGTCAGAAGAGAAAATTAAAATTAACCGAAGTTTGATGTTTTAGAGTATATCATCAATTGCTGTAGGACAGAAATATATTTGTATAATGTATTTCTGTTCCTCAGGCAAGTCCTGTTTCAGCATAGACAAGCTCTGATTGAACAGCTTAAAGTCACAGAAGATCCAGCTCTTGTTCTGCACCTGACATCAGTACTGTTATTTCAGTTTTCAACCCACTGTATGCTTCATGCACCAGGAAGATCAGTACCACAGATCATTAATTTCCTAAGTGGCAAGGTCCCAGAGGTACTCCTTTCTAGCTTCTTAAGGGGAAAGTACCTTGCTTCTATGACAGAACATTGAAGTTGTGCCTTATACTGTTTCTGCTGCATAAGACTGACAACTTTATGTTTCATGTCTAATCATTTATTTTATTTACAGAATATGCAATTTTGCTAATCTGGATTGTATTTCAAACCTAGCATTTCAAGAATCTGTCTTCAATACTTTTCAATAAAACTAAAAATCAACCTGTTACAAGTACTGCAGCTTTTGCCTTTAACCATAGAGACAGCTGTCTACTGGAGGATATTATAATTCTTGCAACTGAAAATTCTTACGCTCTCTTTCCTTCCAGCTACAGCATGGTTGCTTTTTAAACTTCTCTAGTTCAGTTTTAGAGAAAGGTATACCACTTCAAAAGTAAAGATATTGAAATTCTGTATTCCAAACTGCCCGAACTGGTGACATTTACTAACTGCACTGCTTCCCTGCTTTGGTGTTTAATTGTCCTGTTCTCACAGCATTGATGCACTTTAAATTTTTTGCCCCTTTGAATGTCTCTCACAATTTAGGTTGCAAAATAACTTGATGGAAATATATTTATGTATATATTTACCCTCTTTAGGCAAGAAGGGAAGAATGCTTTTTAAAAAAAATTACTTTCAGTTAAAGCTCGGGGTAGCTTCTCCATAACATTGACATTCCTTTGGTTTGTTCTCTCTTTTCCCTTTAGGATCAGCATTCCCTATTAGTAAAATACCAAGGGCTAGTAGTGAAACAGTTGATCAGCCAGACTAAGAAAACTGAACATGGAGACAGTGACACAACAGATAACCTGGAAGAGGAAGAAGCAGATGCCATTCGAAAAGAGCTACAGGAAATCACTACCTCTATTAAAGACCTTGTTCTCAGACCTAGGAAATCTTCTGTAACAGAGGAATAAAATTACTGTTTGGTGAATCCAAATCCATAATTCAGTCAGATTTATTTTTTTCTTATCCTGAAGGAAAGGATAGCAGAAAATGCTTGGCAAACTTTAAAATTTAGCTTCTAACAATGGGAAATTACAGCTGGGTGATGATGGTAAATTAAGTATTGTTATGTACTACTACAGTGTACGTGTAGCACATGTAACACATTGTAGTACAGCTGTGTGCATTGTTCATTCAGCAGACTTCTTGAGTTCTTAGTCCAGTTCGCATAGCAGTTAGAAGTATTGTATTCTGTCAGCTCCTTGAGAAAACCTGTGGTATTCTGTTTGTGCTGAGTTTCATTAAAAGATTTCAGTTTATGATCTTTCTACAGAAGCTTTATAGACCAAAATACTGGCTAAAATACTGTTTCCCTTGAGTTTTTTACCAGCCTTATTTTTACATGTGCGGTGCTTTTTGTCTTCAGGAAGGTGGTAAAATGTGTAAAATAGAGTTCTGCCACTATTAATTAGACAATTCTATGTCAAATATACTGCCAACTTACTTTTAACAAAAGGTGATTTTCAAGCAGCAGAGATTGTAGTTGCATTACTTCAGTAATGCCCGTTGATTTCATGTGTGTAATTTCAGGGTTTTACATAAAGTCAAGTTTGAGTAGTAAGACAGAAATAGAGTTCTTTTCACTAAAAATGTCATTCACCCATCCTTGCCAAAATTCTCTGATGCTGAAAGAAAGCAAATTCTGTGCAAACCCTATTCTGTTCAAATACTTGTTTTCCAACAGTTCATGTATTCTCTAAGCTAAGTCATAAATACATCAAAACGTGAAGTCGCAATAAATGAAAGTTGAAGAGGCCAAGTATGGAAGCTCAGTAACTGGTAAAACAAGGTTAAGATAATTTTGGTAAGGTAAAAAAAGTTGAATTTTATATATATATGAAAGGCAGTAACATTTATCAGTGTTCACAGCAGTGCTGATCTTCTACCAGATGTCAGACAAAAGAGTTTGCCAGCTGTAAGGCAGAAGTAAAGGTAGTTGTTGAGGCTTTCGTAGCTGACAGTAGAAGACAATGAAAAGTAAGAGATGAAAAATATTCAGGCTGTTTAACTTCATTTAAGAAATAAAGTTTCCATACAGGGAATAGGTTCAGTTTCTTGTTATTTACCTAAAATAATTATTAAGTTCCTATATTGAATGTAAACAATTTTATATGACATTAAGCTATTTTGTAAATAATAGAGCACATGACATTCTATATGCAAATATGAAAGTATTTTAATAACATTAAATGATTAAGTATTTGAAATGCATTCTGTTGATTTAATCAATGGTTGATCATCTTGAAACTTGGATCTTTCAAAGAGCAATGTGCAAATGCACCATTTGATTTAACATGCCATTCTAAGCATCCCTGTATTTTTGTTCTGTACTGGTTTATGCTGCAATAATAATGGACATCTATCGTGTGTTAGACTTTTTGCATTGTAGCTAGTGTGAAAAGGATGATAAATATTATTTTAAGTAGATACAGGGGAAGCACTAAAATTCAGAGATATCTTCTGGCTACTAACAGAATTCAAGGAGACATAGGTTGGAAAACCTTTGCAGATATTTTTGTTGCCTCTTGGCTGTGGAAAATCAGTCTTCAGTTTATGATACAGAAGTATTTTGAAAGAGAAAAGGAATATTCTCAATTTCCTGAATATTTTGCTAATTCATGGGGGTTTTTCTCTGACTGGGAGGAATTGTCGTAGAAATCAGGTGTTCAGTTCACAAAACAAAACTGCCCTTTGATGGCACTACAAAGTATACAAATTAACATACTTACTTTGATTTCAGGTATTTAGTCTCAGCCTCTCATGCTCTTCACTTATGGTATTTAAACACCACCTTTGTATTTTTATAGACTCAAAAAGCTGACGTATATGTATGCATGTATGTATATATACACAGCTATTTATAAACATTGATCTAGCTTCATTTGGTGCTGCTCTCAGCAAATTGCATTAGCCATAGGTAGAATAATATCTCTCTCACCAATGGCATTTCCTTGCACTTTTTTAAGTGGCAAAATATGACTTTCATAGCTGGCCATTTGGTTATTTGCAGGTCTGCTGGAAATAAGCTGTTGCTCTGTTAGGACTTGCAGCCTTCTTTCCAATTCTCTTGTTTCACAGCTTCTTAAAAAAACAAGAAATTGCCAGAAATTTCTAATTAATAGCACTGGGGTTTGTTGTCTGCATGAATCCATCCTACAGCTTGGTCAGATAAAACTACAGTACTTCTGTTCTCTGTGTAGGCTCATGAGTAGGCTACTCCTGCAGTGGTTACTCCCTGAATTCTTTTTTCCAGTGAGTAACAGTTACATTTTCATTAGGCTGGGAAAACAGAAATCTCTACAAAAATGGGTAGACTTGGGTGGGGGTTTTAACTGGAAGTTTAGTACTCTTGCAGAAGACGCAAGAGTGGCTATACTGGGTCAGATCAAAGGTCTGTGTAGCCCAGTATTGTGTCTTCAGCAGGAGCCAAAAGTGGATGCCTAGGGAGGAATATGAGAAGAAGGCATGTAGTGATTTTCCCTTGCGTGCCTTTTGAGCCTCCAAATACATGCTACTTAAACTTTTTTAACAATTATTGTATTTTAAACATAGAAAACGGTAATTATCTGAAGCTTTTGGATAAACAGGATACTGAGAGAATTCCTTTCTCTGCTAGCCCAAATAACAGAACATATTGAGTAAATGCCAAAGATGTTTTCTCAGGAAAACAACAAGTTATTTATTTATTTTCTTGGGAATTGTTAAGGAATGACTATTAAGCTGAATTGGGAAGAGCAACTTGAGTAGTTTAAAGAGAACCACCATTTGGTTGATGGATTTCCCAAATCCTCAATATGAAGAATCATTGTGTCTGGTGGGGACAGATGAAATAAGCTTCTTTTTATTTCAGGCAGAGATGTGAGAGCTGTATGAGGCATCATCTAACTGATACTCTGAAGAAGCAGCAGAATTTGTTGACCTCTGAAGTTGTACTCAATTTGCACCTGTTGGCAAAGCCTCCAATTAAATGCTTCTTTGGGGATGTCTTCTATTAGCATAGTTGTGATCTCTATAGTAATACAAATTTGAGGATAGTCTTTGAAGATTAAGGAAAGTGATATGCTGGAGGAGGTGTCCATACTTCCTTTCTGGAAAGAATGTGTTGCATTAGAAGTATTTTGAAGTTTCATTAGCTCGTTTGACAGATCTGTTTGGGTAATGCTTTTTTGTTTCTCTGATTTGTGAACTTCAAAGGGTACATGGTCAAGAACTGTACTTTCAGTTTTCTCTTTCTGGAAGTAAAGGCAAGAGGAAGCTATTCATGATTCTCATTCTGGACTCAAATTCACATCTAACTTGTCCTCAATCTGCAAAAATCCCAAGTTTGTAATGTGCTTGGTACAAATAAAGCTAATAGCTCACACAATATTAAGAAAAACTAGTTCAATCTAGTTTAAGTGTATGACAAAATAATTGTCTTCAGAATTTAGTAAGCCAGAAAACTACAAATAGAAATGGTCAACTGGCAATAATAATTAGAGGAGCAGTCTTCATTGCAAGATACTACCTAGACACAGATAACCTCCAGAACATGTCCAGATTTAGCAATTTTGCCAAAGTCTTCAGAAAATGTAATACATCTTTAAAAATTTTAAACATTTCCTTCTTTCTTCTATCTGTGATAAAAAACAGCTTCCACCCACTTGACGTTATAGATTAAATGATTCAGGTCTATTGGCTCTTGGATGTGGAAAAATCTCCCCGGAGGTCAGTCATTGTTCATACCACAAGCAGCCATCCTTTTCACTCTGCTTAACTTCAGTCAGCATTTTTAAATGGACACAATATCCTTACTTTCAGCTGTGATTGATTAAAAGTCTGAGTAGAGTCTTATGCAAAGTGTAAGGACTTCTGTGTACTCCATGCATGCAGTAAACTGTCTGTGAAAGTCAGCTGGTTCCTGTTCAGTCCAAGCAAAAGTTAAAAGAGATGACTGCAATTCTAAGGCCAGAACTGAAAAACACTGAGAGACAACTCAGAGGAGGCCTGCTGGAAGAGTGGCAAATTCTTACAGCCTGGAAGCTCTTCTAGCAGTGTCAGAGTTCTGCTGGGTTCCCAAAATTGCCTGAAATTTCTCCCTGACACCCATTTCCTGTATATAACAATCGGACTTCGGTAATCATGAGTTTTCTATGTGTTTTCTGATGTAAAATCCTACGTAACGTCTTTTGGATTCATCATGCGTGGACCAAAGGTATCTTGGGATAAATGACAATCCATCTGTTTTTCTCTTTTCTCCATGTACTAAACAGTTTGGGGCTTGGGGGTTTTGAGTCCTTAGGGTGTTTTAACAGAAATGCCTTTTTTCCTTTTGACAACTTTCTGAAATATGTTCCTTTAAGAACCTCCTACTTGGTATTTGCAATTGTAAACACAATATGTCAAAGAATGATTTGATTCAGTGGTGAGGCAGCCAGCTATTTGCATGTCATGAGGTCTAAGGGAAACAAACTGACCCTCAGCCTTCCTCCATCCAGCCAAATTCTGATGGGACCCTCAAATAGCTCTGGCAAACTCTTCTGTTTCTTTTGGACTTGATGAATGCTTGTTTCTGTGAAGACGTGTAATTATTTCTTCCTTTATTTTGCTGCACAAGTTACCAAGAGAAGCAGCTCAAAACCCAGTGTGAGTATTGAGCCTCTTTTTCATTATTCCTTTGTCTGATAATGCTTAAATGTGATAGTATACAAGGTACCTATTTTAACATTTAAGCAAGTAAGCAGGAACATTTTCCTTCACACACAAAACTGCTGATTAAATTAGATTCAGAACTCTACACGTTTTGGGGTGGGTTTTTTTTAATTTTGTGTAACAGAATAGATACCACACTTTTTTTTTTAGATGCAATTGTTTTAATTTTATTACTTGGCTCATTAATTTATAGGAAGATTTTTTGGGGTTTCCTCTGTAATGAGATGAGGATTAATTTTCTTTACTCCAAAGAATAAGCCAACAAAACACATGTATGCTGTTTCCTGTGACATTAGAATCACCATTTTTATCTCTTAGAAAGCTGTCATAGTTATTTGCTGTTGTAGGAAAGCTTTCTATGTAGTATCTTTTCCAATAAGGTAAGTCACTTTTTTCTAGCATAACTAATTTTAATGCCTGAAGTGGATTGTTCTTGCCTTTTTTAAGTAAAACCAATTTTCGATCTGGTGTTTATAGCCATATTTCGACTTGTTATAAAGATCAAGTATCTTCTCCAAATTCTCTTTCCATAAGACACTTGGTTTTATCTTTCAGCTCTCAAATTCTAGGATCACAATTTTGGTTTGAAATTTGAAGGGAAACAGTAGTATTCACAGAATATACCACTGTTTACTGAAATTGTGCTGGAAACGTGTGTCTATATTGCAGACCTGGAAAAGTATGGGTAATGGCCGCAATAGCCCTTAAACTAAAGGCTATGTAATTAATTGTACTGCTACCTGATTTTGTAATGGCAGTCTTTTCGATAATGAGGTTGCAATTAAACTTGGAAAAAGCTCTCAAATGTACTTTTCATTTCAATAATAGAAATGTTAAAAACTATATTTCTTTACGTGCCCTTGTTTTCAAAAGATCTGTTTCTGTATCAATAGCTGGGCACAGAATCTCTTACATTTAGAAGACAAGTTTCAGATGCATTTTTTGTTTGTGGTTAACATTTTTGTCTGTATTTTTCGTCTATGTAATGCATTGACAATTCTGGAGTATTTTAACAGAACAGGCTGTAAAGGATTTAATATATTAACATTGTTACAGATTGCTGGTTGTCTTCCCATGTAATTTTATTGCAGCCTCAGAAAAGTCACTTTGATTCAAAGTTGTGTAATTAGTAGAAGCTTTAGAAGACATACAAACCTTCTTGTAGGGTTAGAGCAAAATGAAATCCAAAGGTGCCTGCAAGAGATTCTGATCAGTAGTGACCTATGGTACCTCTGGGTTATTTGCAGGCAGTCATATTTTATGAAGTGTATTTTTGGTTGACTTGGTAGGACATGCGTTCTGTGGGCTCTATACCAAGAAACCCAGCTTGCTTCATTTTGTTCCGTATCTGAGTTTCATTTAAAAAAGAAAAAGAAAAGAAAAAAAAATACACAAAGAAAGAAAGAAAAGAAGAAGAAAAAAGAAGTTAGAAACTTTTAGTGTTGCCTAACCATGGAGAGACAGAAACAAATGTGAAAATCTGAACAGTGTGATTCCAAATGTTGAGCCCAAATTCAGAGCATGAAACTCTGACCCTGTTCAGATGAACAGCATTTGTGTTGACTGAACAAGTTCTAGATGCTGTTCAGGCTTTTAGATCACCTGGGGGATAAAATTGACCTGAGTTTTCCAGCACACTTCCCTGCTAGTTAAGGGTAAGATGATGTCTTATGTCTAATTCTAGGATGTTCCTAAAATTAATGATTTCCAGTTCAACTGTTCTGTTAAAATCGCTAGAGCCCCAGGTTTGGAAGCTGTCATGATAAAATGCTGCTGATGCTCCACTCGGGCTCCTGGAGTGGAATTCTCTTCCAGGAACAGGGTGCACAGATCTGTTGAGGAAGGAGGCTGTGAACTCCTTGTTTCATACATTTGTATTTTCCTGTAAAATGTAAGAGGGATGAAATAAGGACAGTTTTGTAGAACTATACAAACATTACTCCAGAATCACTGAACTGGTGTGTTAAAAAGAAGTTAATAAAACCCCATGACATAAAATTCTGTGGCAGATATATAGCGAGGGACAAGACTGTTACAAAGGCTAACTAATCTCCCTTGGTTGCCTTTATAATGATGGCTAAATTAAGTTTCTGCTAGAAATCACCCTGGAGAGGAATATATCTCTCTGCTTTAAGTATAAAAAGTGCCATGTTCATTAGCCTCAGTAGACTTAGGTTAGCTTTTGTGAATATCCCTGTTCTTCTCTGATACTGTACAGTATGCATCAGCTATACGTATTCTCATTCGCCTTTCTTAGACTAAGAGTTCTCTTTGATTCTACTTCATTCATGCTAGTATGTACTTTTTTCTTAGCTATTGTTGCCTTTGAATTTGATTTTTTTTAGATCCATACATAAGGACTGGTAAATTCTTTCACACCTCAGTGTATTATGGATAATGGATCTGAGCAGGCTGCCCTAGTTGGCTGCTGGCTTCATATTTAGAGGCTTTATAACTCAGAAAAATATTAATCTTCCTGTAATATGTCTTTGTGCATAGATAGCAGAACTGATAGAAAATGTGACCAAGTGACAGAGTGTGGTGTATTTGTTGACAGAGCACACACACAGGAGACCAGAATTCAGTCCAGAGTGACCTGTTGTTCTGTGCCTCAGTTGCCCATCTTAAAACCGGTTTTGTTACATTGGGGAGAAAAAACCAAAATCAGTTCAAAGCAATATTATCTGAGATTGTCTGGAGACAACTCAAATTCACTGGAAAATCCTTCATAATGAGGAACTCTCAACTCCTGTGGCCCTAAGAGGTTTGCCATCAAACTGGAAAAATTCCACCCAGAACATTTTGCCTATCAGTCCTAACCTCAGCGTTATTAAGGACAATTGTAAAGTTCACAACTGGAACACTTTATTGCTTCAGCTAATTTTGGATGTGTTTTCTACCTCTGGCGCTTCAAGTTGACCACCCAGCACCTTCATACAGTGCTTTTTAACTATCCCGGGCCAGTGCTGGACACAGCCTGAGAAGCAGACTCATCTAATGGCAAAGGTGTAGTGACTGGCTTCTTCCCACTCCTCTGGGTCTGCTCTCTGACCTTGAGTAAGTCAATTACTTTGCTGTGACAAGTAATAACTTTTTATGCAGACAAGTATCTCACAACTGTGTTTTAGGATTATTCTATTATTGCTGTTAGAAAAGCATTCTGAAACCTTTGAAAGGAAAGCTGTAAAATGCTTCAGAGTATTAGGTTATAATTCTATTTATTAAAGTCTCAGAACAGTGTTAGGCTGTAAATCTATTTATCAGGAGCCCAGTTTTCCTCAAGTGAGCTCTTCAAGTTTCAAATCAGCAGCATCATGATTCATTTGTGTATTATAACATGAAAAAATTGTGGCATAATTAGAGTTCTGTTGTGAGTCTGGGATTCTATTTCCATGAAGAAAAAGAAATTGAAAAGATTAGAGGAAAAACTGTTTCATGCTGATCTTCGATTGTCGATCTTTCTTTAGTTTGGTGCTTGAAAACTGAAGAGTGTTGAGAAATATTTCAAATTAAAAGCTCAAAACATTTTGGTTTGGTTTGGTTTTGCTGGGTTTTTTTTTAACGCAGTAGCAGAATTCTTAGTTTGTTTAATCATGTGCTTAGACTTTTAACTGAAAACGTACCAAATTTAACATAAATTAGCAAAAAGGACTTGAATTGTATTTGTTCCTTAATGCAGTTTCTGCTGTTGCTTGCCACTGTCCTCCTCCTCAGATCGACCTCATCCCCTATAGCTGGTCAGAGTTATGGCTTCTGAGCATCATCCCTTACTGGAAATGGTCAATTCCGTTCTAGGTTTGAAAAGATGGTTGCTACATGCCAAGCTTCATGTTGCCCCTTGCATAGACTTTACCAGTTTCAGTGGACTTACCATTCCACGGTATCCTTAGGTTAAACAGCATGTTCATAAATTGTTCCTAAATGTTAGAAAGGAATTTCTTAATCCCCACCAAATTTCTTCCAGAATTCTAGGACTTTACTGATAGTCTTTATTTGCCTGAGTCAAATGTTGGCAGTCTTGGGTGTTCAGATAAACTTTAGCCTTAATCCTCTTTCAATCAGAAAAGGACAATCCTAGATTGAAACCAGGTTTTATATAGCATTTCTTTATAAGCATAGAAAGAAATCTACTCTGAAAGACATGGTGCCAAAAAACAAAAAAAGAGGACCTTTTCACATGCCAGGACATTACAAAAATCCCAACAGGGCAGTAACTGAAGGGTCAGTAACCTCTTATCATAATAAAGAAAGACAGAATACCATAGACTACTCCATGCAGGGTCTAATTTTAAATCACAGCCAGATAGACTATGTTAAAATGGAAAGAAATATGTTTAATGTCTGGAATAGAGATTTTAAGGCTTAAGGGAAATGTAAGGATACCCAGTCACATAATTGTTCAGCAAACCTTATCTCCTAAGCAGGCAGAACAGGTAACCTAAGAAGCACAAAGATTTCAAGTACCTAACAAAGGTCACTGGTAGGACACAAAGAGAACCCAGGGCTGAGTCTCTCTAAGGACTGGTTGATGTTGCTGCTCGCAGGACGTGAGGACTGAAGTTAAAAGCAAGTTGATGCCATGATATACTCTATCTTGTTTGACGGGACATTACCTCATCAACTACTGAAGGCTCAAGAGGTCTTCAATTACCACTTTTTTCCAGTTAATGGTGCAATAAGCAGTCCAGGCCTTGTCTGCAGAACCAAATCATCTCTAGTTTCAGTGAAAAGTTTGGTAAGGTGACAGCTAAGACAAAAATGGCTGTTCATTGGGCCTACAAATCTAAATACCTCAGAATAATGATAATTGAAGTAGGGATCCTTATACCAATACTCCTTACGGTAGCCTTTGCTTTCCTACTCTGCAATGCCACCTAGCTCATGACAATATTTTAACAGGGCTGAGATCAGAAATCTGTAGATTTGGTTCATTTTGATGAGGTGTCATATTTTTATTACTGCAGCTCACGTGGTTTTTTTCTTCAGAAACTAGGTCGGGTTGTCACAGTTCTGTTGGGAGAGAAAAGGAAAAGGCTGTGCCACTGCAGCAGGCGCTTTGTTACCCCTTGGGGGTTTTATGTTTGCTTTTGGGGGAAGGAGGTCTTTTTTTTTTAAGTAGGGTAATGAAAATCCTTTCCAGTTTTAGCTCGCTGCTAACGGTGCTGCTGCTGCTGCTGAGCATCTTTTTCTTACTGCTCATTTAATTTTTTTTGAAGCAGTTCTAAAGTAGGTCACAGGCTTTTAAAGAACGCAGCTAAAAAGTTGTACTGCATAATCAGTTGTAGGGTTTTTTAGAGGATTTTAATTCCTGTGGTGCACCCATTCTCACAAGACACGGTACTCCTCATCCGCCTTTCTGCCCCTGAAATAAAATGTGAGGGCGAAGGAAACCCAGTCTCTGCAGTTGATGCATCTGCAAAGATTAAAAAATTGCCTATTTTTCATTAGGATCTCAAAGATTGCACTTAGCATGAGCGTTGTCTGCTGAAGCTGTTACTTCTTGTTATTGGCAAAGCTGCTTCATTTCACAGTCTGTGATCACTTCACTCTCCACTGTATCACAGGCATCTTTTCTTACTGCTATTGTTTTCTCCAGGAAAGCTTTCAGTCCTAGAGGCAGGCTTGTGTTGTTTTCAGGTAGAAGTGTTCTTGCCTGGTGCTGTTGGTGCTCTGACTGTATTGGTAAGATGCTGCTGTTTCCTTGGTGGACTTCTGCTCAGCTGTGCAGACACTTTGACTTTAGTGCATTGTATTGAGGGGAATTGGGAGACAGATGTTTGATGGGCGGATGCTGTTCAAATGGAGATCACTCAGAAGTGCTGCTCTCATTTGTGTACTGGGAATGAACTCCGAGGTAAAAGTCTCAGATCATGACTTCTGGACACGTCTTCATTTGTAACTTTCATTTTCTTTTTATTTAGGCACTTCTTGAAGTATTTTCTATGATTAGGGGATTGTAGTGGTGGGTGGAGGCAGGAAAGATAGCAAAAAACAGGTAGAAAGGGCAGTGGGGAAAACGCAGTACTCATTGCCAGAGACCAGGTGCGTCCTCAGTGATCAGTTCTCATCTTGACCAGTTCAGCCCCAAATATTTAATGTTTCTTTTTCACTTTGGAGACATTTCGTATTTGCTGGGTCATAGGTTGATAGAAGGAAAATACATTTATATTTCCATGCAAGTACAATCCATTTTAACTGAAGAAACTGTAACCCAGTGTAAATATCCTTTTGCTACCAAATTTCTCCTGTCAAAATGAGGTCTTTCCAATTCAGATTCACATCTTTTCTCCTACAGTATAACACAGTGACTATATAATTGCTTCTTTGGCAGGAATTTTTAACTTGATATCAAAAATTAAATTTAAGGTTTTACTAGAAATTTTTCTGTTGAGAATTCAAGATCCATTTTTAGACCAGTATTTCCCCATCAAATGTCACCTTTTTGAATGCTACATTTCTAAAATGGACATGATCCATTAAATATTTTTTATTTATTAATATTTTCTATTAAAATAGATTACAATTTTAAAAAGAAAAATGTGAGAGAATTTTGATCAAGCTTAGTGCAAAACTCCTTTTTCCCCAGAAATACCCTGATGCAATAACTTTTAATTTATATTAGTTTTGGAAGCTTACAAATGCTCCAGTTTCAGAGCATGAATTTAATCCTCTAAAAGGGATTGGGAAACTTTCCCTGTGAGTTTTTTCTTAGCCATCTTTTGTGGGTTTCTTGTGTCTTCCTTAGGATGGTTTTGCCTGCTGAACTGACAGAAAAAGATATGTACAGTTATAGGTCTTTCCCTTTGCAGAGTCTTTAAGTCATTGCGAAATAAGTTTTAGATCTGCTTTCCCTGCTGAGTAAGGAGTATATTTAGTGTACATGTCAGTGAGCCAGACTCTCCTTTATTCCTCATTGTTCTGTACAGGACAGTGGCTACATTTCTTTCTGAACCAAGTCATCAAAATAGCGAGATTAATGAAGGCATCCAGATCTTTACATCTCTTCTGTAGTCTCATCTGTAACAATTAACACCACATTAATTTTCAAATGATCAGTGAGGAGGAGGTGTTTTGACTTGCATGAGACTGCAGCACCAAAAACAGCAAGATCTTACTGCGGCTGACCAGATAGCACAGCCAGGCCTTTCCAAAACCAAAAAGGGCCCAGCTTTTGGGCAGTACTCATACCTAAGTGTCAGACTGGTTGACTAAGGAGACACTGATCATGTTTTACACTCAGTGACAATACAGGAAATAATAGTGTCTCAATTTCGCACATGGCTGGGACTTGAGAATGTTGGAAGCGATTTCTACCTGTGGAAATGGTGAATATACTGGAACAGTTTTCTTCTTTGACAGAAATCATCTAGAATCACTGGTTTCCTTTGCTCTTTCCTCTGTAACCAAATTCATGCAAATCCACTGAATGTATTTCAGTTGAGAAAGATTTAGAGACAATGTTTACTAGATTTGAAATCTCAGAAAACATTGAAATCAATTGTAATGAAGAAGGTAATTGCTTATATACTTTTTTAAATCCCAGTTTTTATTATCTTTGAAAATATCTTTCAAAATATGTGTTCCAAAGACATAGGCAGCAAAGCTCTAAAACATACATTCAGCACGTATTCAGGTCCTTCGCTGCAAGATAGGCTGAGAGAGTTGGGGTTGTTCAGCATGGAGAAGAGAAGGCTCTGGGGAGACCTTTCTGTGGCCTTTTAGTACTTAAAGGGGGCTCATGAGAGACTGGAATGGACTTTTTATTAACACCTGTACCAATAGGATAAGAAGTAACAGTTTTAAACTAAAAGAGGGTAGATTCAGACTAGATATAAGGACTAAATCTTTATTACGAGGATGGTGAAACACTGGCAAAGGCTGCTCAGAGAGGTGGGAGATGCCCCGTCCCTGGAAGCGTTCGAGGCCAGTTTGAATATGGCTCTGAGGAACCTGGTCCAGTTGAAGATGTCCCTGCTCATTGCATAGGGGTTGGAACCAGATGACCTTTAAAGGTCCCTTCCATCCTAAACTATTCCATGACTCTATGAGGTAAAGCAAATACCTATCTTGCCATAGAGGCAAAGGGGCTAGGCTATCCCAGCCTACTCTGTAGCTAGTAAAGAGTTTGAGGGGTATAGGCTAATCAAGTTTTTTCCTGCACAAGCATTTCTGTATGTCTGCACCATTTCAAATGCTTAGTTGAGGTACTCTTTCTCTGCTCTCTCTGCTCTAATGTGTTCTAGCTTGAAGTTTAGGTAAGTAGTAAATTATGCTGTACTGGACTAAAGGAAGAATTTAGATGACTACACCATCATTTGAGTTTGCATGGTGTAGACAAAGCAGACAGCAATACCAATTAAGGACAAAATGACAGAATTCCTGAGATGCTTGAGCCGCTAGTCAGGCCAGAGCTCTTATCTTTTTCATTTGTGTTCATGGCGTGTGTGAACACAGTACAACGCAGTACAGTGTGGTTACCAGATCAACCTCTAAATGAGCTGCTTTGATTAGATGGCCCACAAAACCCATGTCACTTGTGGACCTCGAGGAGGTATAGTCAGATTGTGACAGCATCATCCTGGTTGGCATCCATCCTGGCTGCTTAGAGTAGAACTTCACCAGTGAGAGCTCTACACTCACTCAGATGTGTCCAGGACCTGACTTTGTATTCCTGTGCTGTGCTACAGAGATGAAACAGCTCATCTGAAGATAACACCTGTGTCTCTGCTTTCCTGTAGGTATTTGTTTTGACTTGATCTGTAATAGATGCCCCTGGTTCCTTTTGCTTCTTTGGCCATTTTTAGAAAATTTCTAGTATCCTTAAACACTCAAGTATAACTTAGAGGTATCACTGAGAAACTTGCAGTTACTCTAAGAGATAGAAAACACAAAGCAAGGAGATTGACAGCGTTCTGAAATACATCATACCTTTAACATGTGGGTTGTTTTGGATTTGGTTTTGGGGGTGGGGGTTTTGAGGATTCTGGATTTTGATTAGCTCTAGTTACAATAAAATAATGTATTTCTGGTGGTTAGCAGTCACCCAGAGAAATCAAGAAACTGTGATTTCTGAAATGAGGAAAGATTTCTTTGCAGAACACTTAGAAACTTTAACTTACAGAATTATGATACTGTTAGAAACTTATCCTTACAATGGTGGTGTCAGCTTTATGATGCAGTTGTAACCTGAAGTCACTGGTGTATTTTGCAAATGTGATGGATTCTTCAGCAGCAACCACACCAAAAAAAAAAGGGGGGGGAGGGTGGGGGGAGAAATTAAGGCAGCAAATTCCTGCAAGTAAGCAAAAAACATGCTCCAAGACAGGAAAAATATGGACATGCTGGAAAATAAACAAATGGGACAGCCTGCGACAGCTTGCAGGGGTGTCCTCTCAGGTCAATTTGTTTTACTTATCCTTCAGTGTTATTGCAATGATTTATTTTGCCATCATTTTTCTTTCTTCATGCCTCTCTAATAGAGAGCCTTATTCCAATCATTGTATGCTTTTAAAGATAGAGATGATGCAGATCAATGGCAGACTTATTTAGATTGGGAAATAGTCTATTAGAATTGCCATAAAGTAAAAGATACAGTATTTCTGTGTGTATGTAAACAAGCATTATTCTCCTAGTCTTTTTCTACTTGTATAACATAGAGAGACTAACATACAGTTATAGAAAATATTAAGATACATTATTAAGAGATATATTAACATTGTGGCTGTGCTTTTTAGCTCCAGTGAGGAAACAAACATCCTTTTCCAAATGGTTCCACATTTATCAGGTTTCACAACTTCACAACCATTTTCTTATGGCTTTCTTCACTGGAAGTCTTCTTGTGCTCTGCATTTTATAGTAAAAAAAAAACATTTGACTCTACAGAAAGTCCTTCTCTTAATTTGTTGTAGCTAAATGCTATCTTAATCTGCTGGAACAGCAGGCAGACTAGCCAGCTCTGTTGTTTTGCTTTCATCTGCTTTATAATTCCTACCATGAGACTGCGTATTCTCAAATCTGACCCCGGGGACTCCAATTGCAATATCCTCACATCCTCAGCAATATCTCTCTGTGGCCCCTTGGACTATTCTAACGCTACAAATGATACCACATATACATGCCTGCTAAATGCATTAAAATCAACAGTATTTAGCTTTGCTCCAGTTTAAATAGCAAAATCCTCTTTTCCCAAAGAATGAAGACATCACAGCCTTTCCCTGTGCCTAGGACACAAATTAGCAGCTGGAATGCTGGAGTCAGCGTTTCATTCCATGAGAATGAATAGCATCAGACCTCCAGAGATTTCTTTACTGACCTTCAAAACACGAAGTCTAACTTCCAGCAAACTTAACCTAAACATATTTCTCTTGAGATTAGGATCAAAGCACCAGCAAAACATTCTACTTAACTGCGTGGTGCTCGAATCATTACTTGTTTATTGGAGCAAGGGTAAGTGGTGCTAGGGGAGATGAGATACACTTTTCTTGTTGCGTTGTCTAATGCTTAAAGTAGCTCACAAAGGTTACCAAGACCCTTGCCAAGAGATTTGCAAAAATTATCATTCTTTTTCATACCATTGCTGCTTCATTCCCAAATATGGTCTTATATCATCATGGTCAATCCCTGAAGACTTTCTCTGAAGAAAAGTTTTGGGCAACTTCAGCATTTTAATAGGGGACAACCCCAGGCTTTGACTCTGGCCTTGGGGGTGCTCTTTTAATGTTCTCAAGCAACCACTGTCATCTGTAAAAGAGGAGTAATAGCACTTTGCTCCCATACCCACATAGGTTTTTAGGAGAATAATTACATTACAATTTCTGAAGTTCTGAGGTATTGCAGTAATGGGTCTTATTAGACTATCAGAACATCATAGAATGGTTTGGGTTGGAAGGGACCTTGTATATCATCTGCTTCCAAACCCCCTGCTATGGTCTCACTAGACCTTCCTAGAATTGGCTTCTTGGGGAAATATTAATATAATAATAGAGAACCACCTTTTAAAGAAAATTATTGGGCATGCACAGTTTTTGCTAACTTAAAAACCTATTGCCATTCATTAGAATGAAAAAGCAGAGATGTATCTGCAGATATCTGAAGCTATTTGTTGGTGAGCTTTGTGCAACAAAACCCACTATAAGTAACACAAGTTCTTCGTGAGTGTCCTGTTAGGATTTTGCTATTGCCACTTTTAGGCTGAGATGAAAATATGCTAGGAAGCTAGGGTACTGATTCAGCAGGGTGGAGATCAGAAAGGTGGATCGCTCAGGGTTATCCTTACAGGCAGTGCATAACTCTAATTCCCACAAAAGAGGAATGAAAATTCCTCTGAAACCCAGCTTCAAGTCCTATGACCTTGAATATGGAGCCCAGTTAACCACAAACATTCTTTGATTGTCTCCCTAGTCACCAGCTTGTACTGATTCCCTAATACAGACAAAAATGAGCAAAACTGAACCTTTATTTTGGTGATGACTGCGTAGTGATTGTGTGCTAAGTGCACTGCTCTCTGTCTGGTTTCTATGTTGTGTGGTGTAAATGATTAAGATGATGGATGTCATTTTCTCATATACATTGATTCGTTCATTTCACATTCAAATCTCTGATCTTAAGGAAATGGAAGCATGGATTCAAGCCCTGTTATACTGTTATTCCAAGAGTATCACAGAAAATACATCTGTAATATCTTAAAGCGAGTGTGTTTCCCACTGATCTGAATTACAGATTATTTGATTTCCTTGCTAACCCCTGTCTTGCCTAGCACAAGGATTTAGGGCAGTCAGAAATGCAGTAAAGCAACTCACAAAATTTTCAATTTACATGAACAAGTTTTCCATAGCTTGTGACAAAGGATCAAGTCATTACTTCGGAAATAAGCATTATAAGCTCTCTCCCTGCCCCTTTTCCACTGTTTTACTACTGTCCCTCCAGGAACAGATTAATAAACACCTGACTTTATGCATTGGTGCCAGCAGAGACCTGCAGTAATTGTTCTTTCTCACAGTTCAAACTATCGTTTTGGATTACACCTCACAAAGCAGAAACCCACAAAAAGACAAAGTGCCTTTTTGAAACCGAACCATGGGTATAAGACAGACAGTGAGCATATAAAAACAAGTATGAAGGAGTAACCCTCAGTGGACTAGATGTAAGCTCTGTGATAGTTAAGCAGTCACTCGAATCTTGTTCTTCCTCCTTTTCCTTACTCTCAGGCTTTGCATCTATTTAGGGTAAACTAATTTGCACTGTTGTTCAAAGTGCAAAGATTTTCAGCTGCCCAGCATCACTGATATGTAAATATTTGAGGAGATCTTCCCTGGTTGCTCTCAAGTCCTCTAAAATTTATGATTGCTGGCACTGGATGCAACTATACTCAACGAGTATAATGAAGAGTGCAAACCAATGAGTCCAACAGATGTTTCTGGGTTTGCTTCACTGGGAGCTTTCTGGATTCTTCTTCCTTCATTCCCAGGAACTAAAACCCAATTTTAGCAATGCTAAAATGATGATCCAACCAGCAACAAGAAGACTGAAATAAGTCTTTATGTCCACAATCCTTAAAACATTCAGCATTACAGATCTATAAGCAGCTGAGGTTTGAATGCTTATACAAGCCTCTTTAGCCTGAAAAACTGAAGGATGGGAAACTTGTACAATTAGCTCTCAATAGATTTGTGGTATTTCCTGCACTTGTCTGGCACAGAAATATAATCTATCTATCTCACAGTATTTTGGTACTGCCAACATGGAACCTAATAATAAAGAAATATATAAGAAAAGGCAATCTTTTCCAGTAACAACAAGGGAAACTTTCTTTGAGTTATGATTTAGTTTATTTCTTTTTGTATTTTGCTCTTTTGCTATCCAGGGGTATTTGTGTCACCTTATAATGCCACCAAATCTTAGCAGCACAGCTGGGATTGTGCAAAAAGTAGACATATAGCTTGGAGTGCATTGACTTCCTTCTTCTCAGTCAGGTAGAGGTGGGGATACTTTGAAAAGGAAGCAACAAGTGGAAAGACACGAACGGCAAGAGAAAGCCATTCCTGTGCTTGCCATTTCTCTTTGGCCTTTTAACTCTGCAGCTGGTTTAATTTCTGAACTATTGTTTCAATCATCTCCATTCCCTGATTTCTGGATAAACCATGCCTCACAATCCAGTACATAATGTTCATAATGCCAGTAGTTGTATGTAGAGAATGTGAAGACCTACCAATCATCAGTTATCTGACCTATCAGTGTGAATAAGCTGAAGGATTAAGCTGAAGCAACTTGCGTGCTCCCCATTATGTAGATAACACATGGTACATGCTGTTAAAAATTACCATTTTATTATGGAACTGCCCAGCGTTAGAAACCCACAGCACTGCAAATGACTAAGAAAAGTCTGTCCTAATTTTCACAGGTAAAACAGCATTACATTTCATTTGAGCAAGCAAACAGTCATCCACTGAATTACATGATTTTTCCACCTTTGCAGATCCTGTGGAGAACCCTGCCAGAATGACCAGCAATCACACAGACTGTCATTACTGCCTGCAGTCTCTTCGTGGAAGGAAGTATGCATTAAGAGAAGAAAACGCTTATTGTGTTTCATGTTATGACAGTCTGTTTGCCAGCCCCTGTGAAGAGTGCAAGCAACCTATTGAGTGTGATTCTAAGGTAAAGATTCAGCTTTCACTTCTTGTTCTTTACTAAAATATGCACAAATTGCTAAATTATACACAAATTCTTTAATGGCACGTTCCATACCCAACCCTCTGTGTGACCCTCTACTGGGGAAGAGACCTAAGCGTAACAGTTGTACATCCACACACGGCAGGGAAACACAGTGCTGTTTTGCCAGAATATGAAAGCTCTGGCACCAAAGATTAGGAAATCTGTGCATATGTATACCTCAAACACACGGCAAGGCTGTGGTGTACGTATGGACCACAACTAGACTCCATCCTTCACCTCCAGTGACTCCTTGGCTGCAAAGACTGCATGGTACTTGAGGGATGGTAGGGTGCTGGTGTAATTCAGGTTGAATGAAACTTTGGGATTTCTGAGAGAAGGTCCAATGACAAAAAATGTTTTGAGTATTTCGATAAATTACTTTCATCCTAGTTGTTGACATGAAGAATGCCAAGCTGAAGAGAAACATGTTTATAATTTGCATATTATTCCCCCTGCCTTTTGGAAATGAAGTATATTTTTATTTTAACAATTCCATGCTTACCTTGCTCATCTCACAGATAGCATGTTAGTGGCAGTGTTTCTGAGCTTGTCTTTCCTTTCACCTCTCCCCTCTTTTAGAATACTAATTCCTAATGTGGGTTCCTCTAGGGTCTTTGACAGGGTTTCCAGTAGCCCATAATTCAATTTAAAGTCTGTACACTCGACTTTGAATTTTAAGTCCAGATGAAACCTATCAAAATGCCTTTGTTTTGCCAAGTTCAGTGTGTAGGGTTCACCTTCTCCCCTTTCTCCTTTTGAAATAAAAGGTCAGAAAGTTATTAAAATAAGCCTCTCGGGAGGCCTCCACGGCCAAACTACTTCATGGTTTTCAAAGCACATGGAGTACAGCTCAGTACTGTAAAAGAATCATCCAAGGAAAATTCTGATTTGGAAGAAGACACTTCTCAAACTCTCACGCGCATTTTTCAAAAGCAAACTTGTGCACATGGGACCAGTCTGTGTCACCTGGAGAACACGTGCTCTGGGTTCACTAATTTCAATTAATTAAGTGGCAGATGTCAAAGATTGTTAACAAAAGGTCACATCTTCCGACTGAATGGAACGAAAAACTGGGAGGAAAAAAGCAGGAGTAACAAGAAAAGAGTACAACAGTCCAGAGTCAGATAGAAAAGTGGCCCACAGGGATCTACAGCTGGTTGTTCCATCTCTGCCAAGGTGCTAAAGCTTGGCTCTCTTCCTTTCCTTCTTACCCAGTCTTTGTCTCAGGCTGCTCTGGGCCGATAACATACTTTCTACAAGGTTCAAAGTACTAACTAAAGCAAATGAAAGTGATAAGCATTCAGCACCTTCTGAAATAGAAAATGTTATTTATTTCATTTTTTAGCACTTTAGAGGGTGGGGATCTGACAAAACAGAAAAATGAGATTGGGTCTGTGCCCTTTTGTGCTTCCTATAGAGGATACTTGGAAGTGTCTAGTTTATTTTTTAAGGTGGGTGGTTTTATTTACAGGTACACTTTTTCCTGATTTTTTTACCTTGGAAAACTAAAATCTGCTGCTTGCTCTTCCTTTGAATTCTTAGCAGAGGTCTCATACATACACTGCCAGCTTTTTCATCCCCTAAGCCTGATGAGTCTTAAATAAACATTATTTTTCGGCCAAGTTTTTAGGAGGAGTTATGTTAGGTGTAAACAAAAGCAATAATTTTTTAATAATCTTCCTAAGAATCATTATGTTCTCAATGGGATTTTAATTGCTTGTCTTCTGCAATAATATGATCTTTCTGCAGTAATATCCACTGTCAGCTGGAAGAAAAAGTAGTAATGATAAAAAATACATAAAGTTTATTTCAAAGTCTACAGAGAATGCACTTCTTGTCAGGTGCCCTGCGCATGTTAAAAGTGTTCATCACTTGCTTTCTCTTAAGACCAACTGTAAAATACAAAACTATTCTTCCAATAAAAACATACCTCTCATGTTACATGAGGAAGGACAATTGCCTGTGCCAAAGAAGCTCCTAATGGCCTCTGCAAGAGATCTACAAAATATACGGACGCAGTGATGCTGAGTGCTTACATCAGTTCTGAGCACACCTCCCACCTGATGCATGCGTCACCTTTTCAAGCCGTCATTGCAATGTTCGCCCTTTTCATTTTATTTCTGGGAGGAGCTGAGGGATAAAAACACTGTAAAGAAATGTCTTTATTAACATGGGCTTATTTTCTCCAAGGATCTGGCCTACAAAGGCCGCCACTGGCACGAGCGGTGCTTCAAGTGTGCCAAATGCAGTCGTTCGCTGGTGGAGAAACCATTTGCTGCCAAAGACGAGGTCTTGCTGTGTACTGAATGCTACTCCGATGAGTATTCATCTAAGTGTTTCCACTGCCAGAAGACCATCATGCCTGGTAAGACAACAGGGACCCTTCAGTGAAAAATGGAACTGCATTTTTAATTATAACCACAGCTTTGAGAATAGCTAAGCTACAAGGTCCTTGACTTTCAGAACAGCTTTCATGTCATTGCTTCTTTGTATGTAGTATCCTCCTCGCAGTGAAGTGAGTGCAGGCAGATACCTCTGGTTTAGTATTGACAGCGTTTATGGATCCTTATAAAGAATATTAGAGTTCAAGACAGACTAAAATGTGTTCATGTTGAGTCCTTGATTCTGCTGCAGATCTTAGGAAGCATATCCTGCTGCAGGTAGACAGAGCTACCGTTAGCAGGAGTGCCAGATTAGACATCTGCATTATTGTCTGTCACGTTGACCAAAGCTTGAGCTCACATTCTTTATGCAGTTTCTTTCATTCAGAAATATTTTTTGTTTAAATTGTCAAAACATGACATTCTGTGTTCAAATCATTATTAGCATTTTTACTAAAAAGAATACATTTGCATTTACAATCAGTTTACTTCCTGCCATTAGCAACCTTGAAAATTCTGCACTTTCCATTAAACTGCTTCTTAGCTTTTGACTGTGTCTGTTCAGGATATTCTCTAGGTCTTTCATTGCTACCACAACATTTAACCTCATATAGCAGAGACACTGCCTGAAAGTATCCTCTTCAGAGGCATATAAGAAAAGCCACAGCACTGTATGTGGCAAAACGAAAACAGCTGCTTAGGAAAGTGAGTCCTTAACTTTTGAAAGAGTGAACTACCCTGGTTGCTTGAACCTTTTTACAGATCATGTGTATAACTCCAAATGACAGCTGACTACTAGTTTGGGAAAGGCCAAGGACATTAGTAAATTTGGCAGTGACATAGGAACTTTACTTTTCAGTAGATCTTAATGCAAACAGTATTGTCTGGGCTGTGCAGAATTATTGTCTTAGTATAAATACTACGTTTCTGATGTTATGGTTCACACTGTAAGATTGATTTGTATTTTTATGGTTTATTTCCTTTCCATTACAGGTAAAAGCTGTACTAGTGGACATAAATGTTGTAGCAATATAGTTGAGTCTAATTTAAGAAGCAAATACTGCTTACATTTGATATAGTCTAAAAAAAAATGTTGCCTAATATGCACACCTCCCTAGATGTGATGAAAATAGTACCAGAATATGCTCAGGTCTGCATTATTACCCTCTGGTGTATATTCAACTTGCAGATTTTGCTCCAGAGTTTAGGAGACTAAATCCTTGCAGCAAGTGCTGATGGCAGGAGTAATAGTGCAGAGAGAACTGAAGTGACATGGGAATGCCAACCAGTTTCTAAATCATTACGTTCTTTGCCATCAGCTTGCTACCTCTGTATTGAAGACCCAGTAGGCAAAGACAATGAGGTCAGCCTTCTGATCACTGGGAGGAAGCTGCAAACCTTTCATGTTTAAATGCAACCAGTAATTTCTCTCTCTGCTAGCCCCACAGTCCAGGAAACAGGTATTAAGGGATTAATGGGTTATATCAGCAATACTTTTCTTCATGTGGAAAGGATGGTAAAGCCCCTGGCACCTCTCTTTACAGTCTGATGCAACCAGCAGGGGAGGAATATATGGTGGAGAGTCACTGGAAAAATCTTTCTGAGGTGTATGTGTCTGTCTTAAATTTACACACCTACAGAGCACCTGTACACAGAGCTAAGAGCGCTGTCTCTGTCAGGCATTTAACTGAGAAACTTTCTGTCCTTGTACTGTATCAAAAGCATCTAGTTAAACATGCTAAAAGAAACTGTTGATCTGGGACAAAAATGATGAGCTCCAAATGTAGTGAACTCTGTCAGAGAAAGCATATTTACTTTTAAAAATTTACAAGCTTAAGCTTAAGCTGAATGAGATAAATAATTCATTTATAAGTGAAGGAGCCTTAGTTTAAAGAAGACAAAAGACTTTAAACATCACTAAGAGATGTACTGAACATCCAACAAATTAATCTTTCTGAGAGTGCTGTGAGTATTATTTCTGAGTTGGCTGTCCTGAAAGAAACTGAGCAACTGAAGCATGCCACAGAGAAGTAGCCTTAAAAGATTCATATAAGGACAGACTCTAAAAATCACAGCTTAGGCAATTTAGCGCATCTTTTGCAGGTGATCATACGGCATTGGAAGTGTTCTTGAAATTTCAAGTACATATTCAGAAATGCTAGTAAATTGAAGATAAGTGCTCTCTCGGGTAATCCAGTACTGAGATAGAAGATTAAACCCAAGAGTATTCCATCATTTAAAACTTATGTTACAAGGCTATATCTGGGGAGATTGTTCACTTTGGGTTTTTACAGGTTCCCGTAAAATGGAATTTAAGGGAAGTTCCTGGCATGAATCCTGTTTTGTTTGCCAGTATTGCCGGCAACCATTGGGAACAAAACCATTGATCACCAAAGACAATGAGAACTACTGTGTGCCCTGTTTTGAGAAGCAATTTGCTCACCACTGCTACTCTTGCAAAAAGGTAATTAAACACATAATAGAAAAATTGTCCTAACGAGGCAGTATTGCTCATGGGGGAGGGGGCTGGATCATGTAAAATGCCTGGTGTACTAAGAGCAAGAGCAGAGTCTTCATTTTTGCATGGGACACTGAAACCCAACTGTATCAGTGCCTGCTGCTAGCAGTATCTTATCAAGTTAATAGAAACTTCAGCTTCATTATATTTGAAATGAACTTTTTGACCAGAACAAATATTTTGGGGTTCTTTTATTATTGATTATGATTTTTAAGAAAGGTTGAAAATTTCACTGAAAGTAATGTAAAAGCCTTCTTTCCTGCTATTCTCTGATTTCTCTTCCTTTTCCAACTTTTTTCATACCTATTCATATGCCTAATTAACCATATAAACTGAGTAAAACAGTCTTGCCCGCTTTTTAATTGAAATCTATCAGATAAAATAATATTCAGTTATGAAAATACTGGCTAAGAGTACCACTGCTCAATACATAATGCTTCCCCTGTAGGTGCCAGAAAGCTTGATTTCTAATGAGGATATTTTTCTTCCCCAAATACAAATAAATCAATTCATTCTTCTCTAAATTTCTAATGTTTTAAAATTGCCTCTGGTTGATGAAGACACTCAAAGTATCACACTATCTTAGTGAGATACTATTCTCCGGGGACAGAGCTTAAGCTACTTTACATGGCAGAATTTAACTTGTTCTTATTATCTGTATCATTCCGGAAGCAAAAGTTCTTTTTCTTTTTCATTTCATCAAATAACTTAAAATTTCTGTAGTTATTTAACATCTATCTGTAAACCTCTACCTCTAACAAAAGCTTTTAAGAAAATATTACGGCCTGTTCATTTCTTCAGTAGTTAAACTTTAGAAAGTACTTTTATATATTGCGATATCACTACATCAAGCCTTCAATTTGCACTAAATGATCACATGGAATATGCAGTATTTCTGCTCTGTGTTTGTTAGGGGCATTGAGGTTAGCAGCACTTATGTGAAATAATTAGCATTTTCCTCTTAATATTTCTAGGAATTCAGAGTCACTCAAAACATATTTTACTACTTAAATGTGCATCAATTCTGATAAATAAGAATTGAGCCTGAAGAGATTACATTCCCAAACTGTAATCTTGAATTTAGTGTCAGGGATTTTGAGATTTTAGTGGAAAAGCAAATGACAGTTAGAAGTAGCCCAATACTGGAATGCTAAGGGAATTGGGAACAATTTAATTTTTTTCTTTTTTTATTGCCCGACATCACCCAGTATTATTCTTTATTTCCCTGAAATTGTGTTCTCCAGGGAAATTTGACTGTGCCACTATTTTTACTTAAGTTTCTCCAGCTTTTCTCTTCTTGTTCCAACTGTATTAATTCATTCATTTTCATTTATTTATTCATTCATTCATTCATTCATTTATCCATTCATTCATTGCTATGCATGTTACTTGACAGTAGAAACACTCTTACAGCTCATCTTTATCTCTACATAAATTTCTCTACACAGTCTCCCACAGCTTATGTGAAAGTAGCATTTTATCACACATATGGAAGCCATAGAGCGGTGGAAATTTCCCTCTTCAGAAATAACCAGTGGAGAGCTGTGAGTGAGTTGCAGAGAATGAGAAGTTTGGTGACACGGATAAACACCTTTTTTTTTTTCCTTCTGACAGTGTAGATCTCCTTTCTGTCTCACTTCTGCTTCTTTCCTTTTTTTCTTCCTACTTAAAATACTGTATCTGTTGTGAGACAGCAAATGCCAGTTGCAGTTAGAGATCAGCCATAATCTCATCACTGATTCTCTCACCCACTGTCCATCACCAAGAACTGCCTACTTCTGCGAGCATGCCTGATGTTATGCCTTTATCCACATGCATCACAGAAAATTTCCATAAGAAGATAGCCTCTTTATTACAAACCATGAGGTTATCCTCATGTTATAGAAATAGAGAATGTCATGTTCATATCAACTGCAGTTAGCCAAATTGATATTCCAAATGAAAGGCAGTTGATGTGCATTTCCCTCTTATCTTGTGCATGTGAGAAGAGGGAAAACAGTGGAAGGATTTAAGAAAGACTGGATAATCCTTCACAATTAACACCTTTGTTTCATTGTTCTGTCCTTATTTGTCAACACATTAGGTAATAACCTCTGGGGGAGTGACCTACCATGACCAGCCTTGGCATAAAGAATGCTTTGTATGTGCTGGGTGTAAAACACAACTGTCTGGACAAAGGTTTATTTCCAAAGATGAGTATCCATACTGCGTAGACTGTTTCAGCAAACTGTATGCTAAGAAGTGTGCTGCTTGCAAGAAACCTATTACAGGTGAGTCTCATTTTTTAGAAGGAACTAGACACTAACAAATCATTAGCCTCCTCTCAAAGTAGACTTTTGCTTTAGAAAACAGCATTAAAAATAGTTCCATCATAAGGGAGGACTGAAGAAGTTAACTACTAGAGAAATTCACTCTCCATCACATATACTGCATTTTGCTGGGACATAGAATCACAGAATCCCAAGGGTTGGAAGGGACCTAAAAAGATCATCTAGTCCAACCCCCCTGCAAGAGCAGGGTAACCTACAGTACATCACACAGGAACTTGTCCAGGCGGGCCTTGAATATCTCCAGTGTAGGAGATTCCACAACCCCCCTGGGCAACCTGTTCCAGTGCTCTGTCACTCTTACAGTAAAGAAGTTCTTCCTGATGTTCCTATGCTCTAGTTTACACCCATTGCCCCTTGTCCTATCACTGGATATCACTGAAAAAAGCCTAGCTCCATCATCCTGACACCTACCCTTTACATATTTGTAAACATTGATGAGGTCACCCCTCAGTCTCCTCTTCTCCAAGCTAAAGAGACCCAGCTCCCTCAGCCTCTCCTCATAAGGGAGATGTTCCACTCCCTTAATCATCTTTGTGGCTCTGCGCTGGACTCCTTCAAGCAATTCCCTGTCCTTCTTGAACAGAGGGGCCCAGAACTGGACGCAATATTCCAGATGCGGCCTCACCAAGGCTGAGTAGAGGGGGAGGAGAACCTCTCTTGACCTACTAACCACTCCCTTTCTAATGCACCCTAAGATGCCATTTGCCTTCTTGGACATGGATCACATGTGTTCCCTAATGCTCGGCAGTTCTTTTATGAGCCAAAAGAAGTTCCTCCATTGTTCGATTTAGTCCTTTTGCACTAAAATTCATCCTTAAGAATACAAGAAAAAGCATTTTTTGGCTCTTCCCAGGGCAGTACACACAAGTCCCTCATGTCTGTAATTTCTTCAGCTTTGTTTTTAAATGCAAATGTGATGAAACTGGACAGAAATTAACTGCTTGCTGGTAAGACTCACCTGTCAAATTAGAAAGCTAGCCAAAGGCAACAAAGCTCTATTGCATGCCTGCTTGTGTACTTAGATGATTTATAATTAGACATATATATCATTAGTCTATGACAGCAGTTTTCTGAGAGCATTTGCTGGTGTTCTGCATTGTAATTTTATTATGTGTGGCCTCAACTGTTGAAGGGTACGGCCCGACTACAGGTGCATGCTGAGTATGTAAGTGGGCAAAGAAAATGGTAAATACCCAATCAGATGGACATGATTTTACAAAAACACCCAAACCAAACCAAATCAAAACAAACAACAGAACAAAAAAACCTCCAACACCCCCCTATTATTTTATTTCAGATACTCATGCTGGGAACTCTATGATCTGTAATTTCTGACAGACTCTATCTGTCATTTAGAAATTTAGGTAGAAACAATTAAATTTCACTCAGTGTTGCATAGAAACTACATATATAACACACTGCAGATAATTTTAATGAGAATTTGTTGGGAAGATCAGCAAACCTGGATGGACGTACTGATAAACCTATTCTGTTCAGAGTTCATAATGGGATATGAAAACAAGCAAGTAACTTGTGGCTTTGCTTAAAATGTTCTCACTGTATTTAATTTTAGATTTTCTTTTTTAAATTCAGGCAACAAAAGATACTTCAGACTATTGATTTTTGTTCACTTTTCTGCTTGCTATGTGAACGACAACCTGATCACACAACAGAAATCACTCTGCTGCATTTCTGAACCATGGCCAGAAGATTCACATCTTCTCTCTCATAATCTCTTTCAGCTCCTGGAAGTGCCAAATTTATCTCATTTGAAGAGCGCCAGTGGCATGGGGAATGTTTTAACTGTGCGAAATGCTCTGTCTCACTGGTGGGCCAGGGATTCCTCACTCGGCAGGATGATGTCCTTTGCCATGAATGTGGCTCTGCTTCATAGTTCTGTGGAGAGCTGTACAGCTGCATTATTCCCACTTTGTAACAATGTAGTTCATTACCCTGCAGTAAGAAAACCATATAAGAGGTATAACAGTTATTTAGTCATAGAATCATAGAATAGTTAGGGTTGGAAAGGACCTTAGGATCATCCAGTTCCAACCCCTCTGCCATGGGCAGGGACACCTCACACTAAACCATCCCACCCAAGGCTCTGTCCAACCTGGCCTTGAACACTGCCAGGGATGAAGCACTCACAACTTCCCTGGGCAACATATTCCAGTGCCTCACCACCCTAACAGGAAAGAATTTCCTCCTTATATCCAATCTAAACTTCCCCTGTTTAAGTTTTAACCCATTAACCTTGTCCTGTCACTACAGTCCCTAATGAAGAGTCCCTCCCCAGCATCCCTATAGGCCCCCTTCAGATACTGGAAGGCTGCTATGGGGTCTCCACGCAGCCTTCTCTTCTCCAGGCTGAACAGCCCCAACTTCCTCAGCCTGTCTTCTTACGGGAGGTGCTCCAGTCCCCTGATCATCCTCATGACCCTCCTCTGGACTTGTTCCAACAGTTCCATGTCCTTTTTATGTTGAGGACACCAGAACTGCACACAATACTCCAGGTGAGGTCTCACGAGAGCAGAGTAGAGGGGCAGGATCACCTCCTTCGACCTGCTGGTCATGCTCCTTTTGATGCAGCCCAGGATACGGTTGGCTTTCTGGGCTGTGAAAGTAGTCATTCAAGTAGCTTTCCAACAGCAGTATAATTCTATCACAGTTCTCAACTGCTTATAAAAAAAAAATTAAGCAGCCCCAATACTGGTTAAAAAAAAATAACACAGAAAAGATTTGTGTGCATTTAAAATCTAACTTCAGTATGTTTTACAGTATGTTTCTCCTTGTAACACACTGCACTCTGCTGTTAGAAGCTCAAAAAATTACATTTCATCTCCCATAAACCAAGGAGGATTTTGAAGTTTATATGGTATATGACTGAGGCATTAGCATTGCTTCACAGGTGCAGACCTTGGTGTAGAAAGCTGGGCATGTACATTTTCCTTTGGATCATCACACCGATGAGAAAAACTTGTAAATATCAACTTCCTGCATACTTTAGGAAAAAAAGCTGCCAACAAAGCAGGCAGAAACTGGGAGGAAGGGGTACTTTTACAAAGAAGGCTTCCAAGAACCAGGGCCAGATAAAGACAAAAAAAGGCTATTTTCCTCTGCTTACTGAGATTACTCCTCAGAAACATTGTCCTTAGTCATCCTAAGGACTTGACTGACAGGTCTTTTCCCAAAACTGGCTGACTGTACTTAATTTTTCAGGCATAACTGCTTTAGAACCTAAAGAAACCTATACTTTGAGCTACTGCAAGAGATGAAGGTTGTCTGAGATTGGCTAGTGCTGATGTACACTTTCCCATAGTTAATATGCCTTAAGACTGTGCTTCCATTGTTTTCACTAGACCTTCAAATACACACACACAAAATACATATTTTTATTAGTAGACACAAGAGACAATCCATACTTTTCCCTTCAACCGTGTACTTCTCCACTCAAAACCCATTTGCCAGCAATCAAATTACAGTTAACGGCCTTACCATTCCCACACTGTGAGGTCTTTGAAGCAGAGTCTACCCCTTTTCTTTTAAATATGTGCTTGTCTATGGCAGACTATAATCTCTTCAAAATGGATACCGACTCATTTTGCCATGTGCCACATCCATTTTCTAATATTATGTCAAGAACTGGTAATGTTGTCATTGAAAGCTAAGCAGTCCTTGCTTGTAGTACAAGGTATTAGTTTCTAGGTAGCTGGCTTTGAGAAGGTTATACATGTTTGCTGAACTTCAGCACTCAGTTGTCTATTATGAAAGGTCATGTAGAGCTGAGTTACAAGCATTTTTCTTCTTCCTTCATCAATGCTGTGTATTACAGTGTCTTGATTCATGTTACAGTGTCTGTACCAGGCTGATGTGAACTGTGCAGTGATATTAAGAATGGCAGATTTTGCACCGCTCAGCACTTGTTTAGTCCTCATCTCGCACATCTCTAAGGCATACATTCTCCTTTAGACTCTGACCTGAAGTACCTAGAGTTATTTGGCTGACTTGATTGTGCTTTATTCATACTGAAGACAGCCACTGTTTTAGGTAGAAATGTAAAAAAAATAAAAAATAAAAAAAAATAGTGTGTGTGCATAGCTAAGCCCGAGCTGAGCGGCAGTGGCATAAAGTCAATGTGGGTAATGACTGACCAACAAGTACATAGTGGTCTGGTTTCCAGTCAATAAAATATTGATCTTCTGCTCTGTGTGGTTCATTTTTGGGTTTCAGTTTCTTCTTTCAGGGCAGCTTTTATTGCAGTCTAGAGTTTCATTAGTTTATGCTTTTTCATTTTATCCCCGATGCTTTCTTTTCTATTTTCAGATTTCACATGGCTGATACAGGTTCTTGGTAAGACTGGGATTCCCATAAATAGAAATAGGTTTCATTACCTTAAACACATATATGCACACATACACAGTGGTTCAAAGATATGTATGATGTTCCAAAAATGTGCACTGAGTTATCAGAAATGAATCCATTAGTAAATGTTAATTGTCTTAAATTTGAAATGAAAATGATGAATCACCAGACGCAGGCTTGTCTGCGGGGTGTACCTTTTGTTTGTGCTGTGTGAAATAACATTCAGCAAATTGCAAGAACGTGGTTTAGGCCCTTTATTCAGTCCTGTCTGAACAACCTTCCAGCTTAATTACAAAGTGACGCAATCACCAGGCAGTATCCTAAGACATGACAGAGTCACAGATCAGACACACTGATCATGATATTCCCAATCTTCCAGCCTTAACATTTAGGGAGATGAAATTCTTCTCTGACTCATCAACTAATTATATTTTTAGAAATGCCAACTGAATTATTTATTTCTCCTGCAGTAAATACACTAGTTTCAAATCTGGAACTGAGAATTTTTACTTCACAGTAATGAGAAGTTATATATGTGATTGCTATAAATAGTTTGAATAAAAGTTATATTAGGTATTGGTTTAATGTTTCTTAGTCTGCATCACCAGCTACCAACGCCAAAACATAAATACAGTAATATTCTTGTGCTGGGTTGACCCTGCCTGAATGCCAATGTATGGGTTTATTTTTAAATATATCTAGTTCATCCCTGTGCATTATCTGTCCAGCTCTAAGGTAATCACATTGCTTTTGTTATGGTCAGGGTCAATTATCCACGGCTGCAATGATGTCTTTAATGCCCTGATCACATCTCCACTGTACTCATAGCAATCCCAGGGGACTGGAATGAAGATAGCCATCTGGGACTAACTTCTGAGGAGTGAAGTAGGTGCCCTGTTACCTCCCTCAGTGCTTAAGGTTAACCTTCAAGTTTTTAACCCAGAAATAACATGCTTAAAATACAAAGACTAGCCCTGCAGTATTGTTACCAAGTGGCACTCCTCTACCTGTATTTCTGAATGTCACATTTTTCACTCTGAGACAAGTTCATATAGTGTAAGCAAGATATCAGCCTTTTCCTGGACTACAGCTTGTAAGATCCAGGCATTTTTTCAGCAGGTGTTGTAGCAGGCATCACAGAGCAGCAATGATGCTGGAAGCTAGGATCACTTCCCTGCATTTCACAGGTGGAGGCACATGCTCCATGACTTATGCCTAGGATAAAACCTAGACATTCTCCATTCTCTCTCCTTGTCCTTGGTTTTCTGGAAACAAAATCTGTGCATCTAGGCAGGGGAAGAGGTAGGGCATAGTCTGGCCATAGCAGTGAAGTGGGTGTCAGATCACAGTGTAGCTTTTCTGCAGTATCCCAGCACATGAAAGTTCAACTAGTTCTTGCATTCTACCAATGGATATTGGCTTTCCTCGCGGTAAGAGTGGCTCAGTGCAACAACTGGAGCATTAGGACAGGAAAGGTAAGGTTTTGCAAGGCCTTCTGGAGCTGTGGTTTCAAACACTTTATGGGCCCCATCATGAGAAGGGAAGTACCTGTTTATACCCAAGCTGACCAGCAATTTCATCACCTGGTCAAAGCTTTTACGAATCTCATTTATTTAATAGAATGGATGTAGATAGGTGCACTGTATTTTAGGAAGAGAAGTAAAAACACAGTGACATTTATATGATGACAGATATCAATAGCTGAAGGAAAGTAATATAAAATGAGTGACTAAGTATAAGCTGGCAGATCATTTCTGTAAACAAAAAAGTTGAATGGATTCGAAACTGTAGCCAGAACAAACTTGTTTACAAATCAAGCAGGAATGCTGCAGTAAATGAGCTGCATTCTTGTTAATAATATCTCAAAGTAAATGTGCTTCTGTGAATGCTTGTTCATTGTCCAGCTGCAAAAACTTTAAGACAGTCACAGGAAACCTGGCAACCTAAACCAAAGTGCAAAACACCTAGCATGGTTATAGGCTGCTGTGTAAGTTTCAGTTCCTCATATTCTGAAGTTCAAGTATTTTGATACAAAAAAAGGACAGATATGACCTTTGGAGAACAGATACATTTGGCTGCAGACAGGGATGTAACACAGGGATGTTATCCAATTGGCAGTGCACAGCTGCACTGGAAGATCTAGAGATATTGGCTTTGCCCTGAATCGTTAATCGTTTTTAGCTTGCTAGTGAGAACATTAATCCAATAGTGTCCATTTATACATTTCTGTAGACTTTCATCTTGCATTTTTCACTCAAGTGAAAAATGTAAGGAGCCAAGTGTTTACTGCAGCTCCTTGAAGATGAGGCCAAACAAGAGCATCTCTACAGCACAGTCACACAGACATGTAAAATGTTAGCAAATACGGCCCATAAGAACCTGGATTTGCTCAGTGAAAACTAATTCAGTGTCAGAAGAACAACCACTGTACAGCATTACATCCAAGCTAATAAACCTTATCTCTGTCTTGGGTATAATTCAATATCAACTTGTGCCTCTGCTGTACGTTCTTCAGTGTCCTCTCCTGTAAGATACATAAGACTGTAGACACTCACCTGATTCACTGCAGATCTTCTTTAGTGATGACTGAATTTTTAAATTACTGCATAAAGGAAGAGGCAGTACCACCACATCTCTGAAAAACAGGAGCCACGAGTCCCTTTCATGCATAGTCTGTGCGAGGCTTTGAGAGTGAATCACGTTAAGACAAAATAGAAACACTTGGCTCCTGCTTGTAGCCTGGGCACAGATGCCAAGGTGACCACCAAAATACTCAGATAAGACCACTTACAGACCAAGAAAAGGAGCATGGCCTTGGGTGTCTGAGGAACTGAGTCAAGCAGAAGACTACCTACCAAAATTAAGTGAGCAAATCTGGGGTGGGTCAGATACTTCACCACAGTACCTCAGTGCTCTCTCAAGTCACTTGTTAGCTGTAGCCCAACACCTCATGTTCTAATTGTCTTCAGGTGCATTTCTGTAATTTCCACTTGTAAGCAGGAGAGCAGTTCACTGCAAAAGGACCTCAGTCTGGCACAGTGGCACTGCCTTAGGGGTCTCCTGGGTGACTTACTAAATAGAAGATTCACCCAGCTGGAGGTAAAAAAAAAACAAACAGCCTTAGATAGCTGTTCGCATTTGAGCCCCAGTGCTCAACTGAGACAGCTTTTATAGCAAAGGCATACATTGGGTAGCCATACCCACATTGTTCCTGGATGGAGATCCTCATTTGACCATCTCTGTCTTCACCTAGGCTTTGGATTAGCTTTTGCTAGACTAATTACCAAATAAATACAAGCACAGCTTTCCTGGATTTAGGAAGAAAAACCCAAACAATATAGCCAAATAGTGCAAAATAATGTAAACATTTTATCCAGTTCTGCAAAATTACATTTTTGTTGATCTTGTTTCCCAAAAGAAAACCAAAAAAAGCAAAAAGGACCACTTATTTTCTGAGAACAAGCTCTTTACTTATGAAAAAATAAGAAACAAATCAAGCCTTTAGTCAAACATTTTCATTGGAAAGACAGCAATCTGAGTAGAAATTTCTGGCTCTGAAAGCAGATGGCCATAAAAGGCTGCTAATACGAGGAATGGGACTTACCTCAAATAACAAACAAAATGATAACAAATCTGTAACAGAAATGGTAGCTTAGTGCATACTTCATAAGCCCGTGACAGAGGACGAAGCTCAGGACACCAGTGTCCTGTTGGGGGCCAGCCTGTTCTCATGAATCCTTGGAGAAACGACAAGTTGGGTGACCCTAACATCACATTCCAGTGTTTCCAAACATTTGGATTTCTTTAACCTTTAACTCTTGAATTTCCTGGCCTTCTCATAATAGCAATCCTATTTCTTCTTAGCTTGATTCTTTTATAATTGCTACAAAATCCTTATTAAATCTTAACTCATTGGAAAGCAAACCTACCCTAGCTGAAGGGGAGGGGGGGGAGGGGAGGAGGGACACGACACAACAGACAATTCCCTTGGTTACCGAGATCTTTGATTTAAAGCATATTTTCACTTGCCTATAAAACACTGTCAAACTTAAATGCTTTGAGCTGAGCTCTGTTCCAAACTTTCTCGGGACAATTACTGCTTTCCACTTCCCCTTTTTCCTTTTCATCCCTAGAAAATTTCAGCCAAAACCATCCTAAATTTCACAAAACAAAACACAGGGAAAAAATATAACATTTGCCCTATGCTAAAGAATTCTGAAACTTTTCTTCGAGAAGTTCAAGTGCTTCTCTTAATTTTGGCTCAGGAACTTACCTGACAATAAAGAGGAAAACTTTCTGTCATTGAAATGTCTCCCACCATCCCCACAAAACTCCACTTATTCTAGTTACATCTCTTCCACATTAAGGAATTGCAGACATATTTCACACAGGGCAAATTTATGGTCCAGGTACTATGTGCTCGGTGACAACCACTTGTAAGCATTTTAGGCTGGGTAAATGTTTCAGTTCCTGAGCCATAAAATAGAGATAACTCCCCATCTCGGAGGAATCAAGTCAGATAATTGTGAAAGCTGACCCACCTAAAGCACTGTCATAGCAGACCACTGGTGACCAATCTGACGAGGCCAGACTCTGAGTAAAGATCCTAGTTCTGCCTTCAGAATAGCTTTCAGCATGGAGCTGCATAGTGAGCCGTGCTGAGTGCCAGAAGCAGGATGGTGCTCGCTGTGAGTGTGTGAACCACTCTTCACGAACGATGGGGAATGGGTGCCCTAAGAAAATAGCCATTTGGGGCTGTTTTGCTTAAAGCCTGTGCTATGCAGGAGACGTAAGGGTGCCGCAGAGGCAGCCTCACCAGTGTTTCCTCACCAGGATCAGAGATAAGCTCTGAAAAGTCCAACTCAAATTAGCCAGGATTAGTCACTTTTATTTTCGTTTAACATTTCTGGCAACCCACCAAAGCCCACAAGGCTTTTCAGAAGAGGGCTTCAGCGGGACTTTTTGCCCTCTGCTCATGCCAAGGAAGGAGCAGAGGTCTGGCTGCAGCACACAATTTGTTGGGATGCAGTTTTTCCAGAGGAAAGGTTGCTTCTGTGGACATTCAGACAATAAGGCAAGGGCATTGTTAGCGTCTCTCCTCTCAAGACTGCACTATGGACATCATGGTACAAATTCAACGGAGAGATCACCTCCAAAACCAACACAGAACCAGTTTCAGCATGGTGGTACACAGTATTATTAATCAGTTATATGGCTGTCATATTCTGGGCAATTCACTTCATTTTCTCAGAGCAGTAACAAGGGAAGCAAGAAACTTAGCTCATTAAAAAATATTACCAATAACATTATGATGTTATATATATTTCGTATTATTTCATATATATTTCAAACACTGGCCCTGACAGGAATCATCTCCCCTCTGGGGAGCAGTAGAGAACTGGGTTTGCAGAGATGCTGCTGGACACCCAGAGGCTGGGACAATGACAAGCCAAGGAGCAGTGGGTCCCTTGATAGGGGAAGAAGTTTGTCATGGTCTGCATCTCTTCACGATCTACCTTCTGTTGAGATCCTTTTGCACCATGTTCCCATAGGCACTCTGGAGGTAGTGATTCATATATTTTATCAGGCGACTGGGAAACTTTTCAAACATATCTACTTTCTGCTTCTTGGTCTATGTGGCCAGGAGAGAACTTTAAAATTACATAGAATGGAAACAATCAAGAATAACTCTCAATCAGTGTGCTTGGGGAGGAATTGCTGGGTTAAAAAAGATTATTTTTACTCTGTTGTACCATTGGATAAAAGAGAAATAAATAATCCTTACCAATATCTCCGGTGGGTACTAAGGTGGACATACCTAGTAACAGCTGGATGAAAACTTCCCAAATGCAAGGAGATGGTGTAAGTAACAAAAGAAGGGTGTATTAACAGAAAACAAACCCAGTAATTACTAACAGAATGAGATGGAAAATAAATAGGTCTACTGTAGCTAGCTCCAGCTTTATTTATCAGACAATCCTTGTCTGATACTGAACCAGAAGCATCTATGTAATTCCTCTGAATATCAGATATTAAACATGCAGAACATATTCTAAGAGTGACAAGCATAAAAAAAGTGAAAGGGAGCAAATGAAATATAGGAAAATAACTGTAATGCATCTACCAGTATTAACAGAAAAACTTCCTTATATTAAAATGATGTAGACGTTGAGTCATGGAAAGATGATATTAAAACTGAAGACTTGCCACATGAATCAGTCAGGTATTAAAAGGAGTCACCTTTGTCTAAGGCAAAGCAAAGGAAATAAATATCTAAAAACCAAAATCCTTTATCCCCTACAATTACCCTATATATCATTTTGTTGTCTATCGTATTCCCACAACAATCCCTGGGTGATGAGTTAGTGCAATAAAGCACTGTAACAATTTTAAATGTATTTCTCCCTATAAATCATTGATATATTTTCAAAAAACTTATTATTTGCATCACTCAGGCCACATGTGGTAAAGTCTGTGTAGATGCCTATCATTATAATGCATACTAGCTATGATTATTTTCACTTGATGAAAATATTTTGTGTTACCACACAGATTTCCTTACCTTGTTAACTGGAAGATAGGTGAGTGTGTGTGCGCACATTTATTTCTCACTTGCCCTATAGCCTTCATAAATAATAGAATGGAATGTTCTTTATTCCAGTGATGTACAAAAAGCAAGCCCTTCAGCTGCTCTCAGCCCCGTCACTGTGAAGGTGGTGAGACATTGGCACAGTTTGCCCTGAGAGGCTGTGGCTGCCCCACCCTTGGAAGTGTTCAAGGACAGACTGGATTGGGCTTTGAGCAGCCTGGTCAAGTGAGTGGTGTCTCTGCCCATGGCAGGGGGTTGGAACTGGATGATCTTAAGATCTCTTCCAACCCAAACCATTCCATGATTCTCTGATGCTCTGAATTTTTTTAGTCCTATGCCCAGCAGAAATAGGACAAAGTTTTAAAAAGATTTTGCTACCCAACCTTATGGCCACACTCACTATCACAAACTCAGTCCTCGGTGACATGCAAAAGTCAGGAGAGTTGGTTTTCCACCCACACAGTTTAGAGGAACTGGCTTCTTTGTTCACATAGAGAAGATCTCAGGGAGCAACAAGCCTGTCTTGCCTCACTGTACATAAGCAGGTCTCACCAGGATGTAAGCAGCTTGCACAGCTTCCCTGAGGTTGTACACACACAGAGAAGTGTGAAAGCAGAACAGCTAAGCAGGAGTACTTTTAATCCGCCAAGTAGAAATCCATCCTCTACTGTGTTCAAATGAGTCTGTGATAAATTAACTACCACTGAAGCTACAGGTGTAGTCTGTGACACAATGTGTGCCTGCCGCATGGGAAGGCTCAGAGACAAGCAAACCTATCTTGACCTGGTCATACGAAGCTCACACAGCAGCTCCCTGCTGTCCTGCACATCAAGCTGGTGCTGAACAAGCCTTCCAGAGTGCATTCTCCAGTGAACTCAAAAACCTGTTTTGTCATATCACGAAAGAGAGGTGGTCGCTCTGACAGGTTTAATGGAAAACCAGAGCAAATTGCTTTTGTGCTCTCCACATCAGCCCTCAGGAATGACCAGAAAATCACCTTTCAGCATGAAGAAGCAGAAATGAAGGTAATTTGCCATTATCCTTTACAAACTCAAAACTCACTAAAGAAGGCTGTTGAAAGGATGATCTATTAGGGTTGGTTAAACATTACCTACAGTGCAGTAGTTTCTTTCCCAAAACGGGAATTTGTCATTCATGTATCAGCTATGGTACCTCTCACAAAGGACTCTTCATAGAGCCCATCATTTACATGCAGACCACTGCAGCTAACTCTCATTAAGTTGATCATTAAATTTGTCGCAAAACATGTGCCAGTATATTGGAAATACAAATATTCAGCGTGACCCTTTTGCTATTTCTACATTTCTGAGATTGGAAGTTATCTCTCTTGAAACAGAGTTACTTAGTATTGTTGCATATTACTTGACAGAAAAGATGTCAGAGAAAGTCCACCACTCCAAGATCACCTATAAGTTCAGGACATGGCCAGTTACCTGAACAATTACTGCATGTCACTGTGAAATTGTGTGACGAAGAGAACCTACAACAGTTTTCTTTTTACCCTACCAGTTGTCATGCAAGCCAGTAAATCATCAGAGATACCAATACTACTTGTTAAGCAACATTCACTATCTTTAATACCAAAGTCAAATATAAAACCATCCTGATGCTTCTGATGTGCATGGAGGTAAGGTCCTGCTAATACTGACTAGGAGTACATCTCCTCTTTGAGACTGAGCTTTTACTGACAGTCTATCAGCACACCTAGGCTCTGCTTGTACGATCTGCTTGGGAAGGAAAAAGTACAGTTTGAGGCTGTCCTCAAAAGCTGCAGACTTGTGGTCATGTCATGAGGACTATTCAAGGTCAAGGGAACCTATGCATCAGATGTCTCAGTACTGGCTAGTGTCCTAGGTTTGGTTTTGAAGATCATCCAGAGCTCACGAATTGGTTCGACATCTGGGATGGGAGAGAGATGCTTTTTTAGGACCATCCTAAGAGAAAAGATGGAGGCTTTTCTGACAATGATACATTTAGCATTGGAATTATGCTCATAAACACAGTTATTTAACTGTGATTTTCCTTTCATATCTTTTATTTTTAAATTCCAGAAGCACAAATCTCTATTTAATAATATTTGGCAGGTTT